>NC_086286.1:48800244-49111627 GCF_963924245.1 Chroicocephalus ridibundus
GCAGCCACGGCTGTGTCAGGGCTTGCGGGGGGATGCTCGTAGGGGGACGTCACCCTACCTGATGGCGGGGGCGGCCCACGATGGAGGGGAACACGGCCCTGGGGGCGTCATCCCCGGCGAAGCCGGCCTTCACCAGGCCGGAGCCGTTGTCGCACACGAGCGCGGTGGTCTCGTCCTCGTCGCACATGGTGTCGGCTGTCTGCGGGGGCACAGGGGGCGGCGGGCTCAGCCTCACGGCCGCCCGGCGGCCACGGGGAGGGGGCGGCGGGGCCGGGGTGTGTGTGTGTGTGGGACTTACCTGGGCTGGCTGCGGGCTCCGCGCCTCGGGCCACTAGCAGAGAGGCCTCCCCGCTCCTCGCCGGGTAGCTCGTGGGCCGCCGCCGGCCGCCGAGCCTTTTATCGCGGCGGCGGCCGGCCCCCAGGAATGCGGCCCCGGCCGTCGCCATATTTGGGCCTGGGGCCCGGCGCGGCCCCGGCCCGGCGCTGCCCAAAGAAGGCGCTCCTGGCCGCGGCCCAGGTGAGCAGGGCCCGGCCGTATAAGGAGCGTCTGCCGGGGGCACCCCCCCCACCCCCAACCACCACCCGCCGCCGGGGCCGAAATAATCCCCCGGCACCGCCGGGCCCGTTAAGGGCAAAGCAGGTGGGGGCCGGCGCGGCGGGCGCGGGCCCGGGCCTTGCGGCGGGGGAGGCCGGAGCGGGCCCGGGCCCGCCGGGGTGTGAGGGCGGAGCGGGCCGCGGCCCTGCCGGGGCTGGGCGGGCCGGGGGAGGCCAGGGGCCCTCGGCTGTGCCCCTTTTTTTGTGTCAGGGGCCGCAAAGGGAAATGCGGCCCCCACGGATCTCGCCTTTTTTCAGAACAGGAGGGTACCGGGCAGGAGGAGGAAGGGGGTTGTGAGGGAAGGCGAAAGGATGAGGTCAAGCCATGGTTTGCAGGTAAAGCCGTCGTACGTGGTGACAGCCCGCGCAGAAGCCACAGCTTTACACGCTGACATAAGCCATACATTTATTTTGTTTTTCTTTCTGTGATTTAAAAATAGAAAATAAATGCAGGGGATAACATCTGTTAGACAAATGCCTGAAGAGATGCCCGGTGAAGCATTAATCCCGGTGACCGTCTGGTCCCAGAAGCCTGATGTGGCCATGGATGCTGGTGCCGTTACCGAGTACTCATTGCTGGCTGCTGAGCTGGGCTGGGCAAGACGGGAATCCTCCAGCTATTCCTGCGGCTCACCCTTCCCAAAAGGAGCGCAGTCTCACAGGCAAGTCATCTCTGTCGAGATGAAGGTACCGCGCCAGCAAAGAGGAACAGTTCATCTCCTTCAGCTATGGATATTTAAGCAGAGATTCCGTGTGGGACACTCAGGAGATTTTATATAGAAATTCCGGTTACCGATGGAAAGAAGAGGCAGTAACGCAAACAGATTTGCAGCCCTGACAATGAGTCGATGCAAATCAACTTTCAAGACCTTCTCTGCAGGTACAACTGGCCAGGGGTAAAGCCTTTTAAAATTTAGGGAGTCAGGAGATGAGGAAGAAGGAATAGTAAGCCAGAAGCATTCGTGCTGTGACGAGTCTCCTGCAACTGAAGGCATTTCTGCAGCTGATTTCCTCCACCGCAAAGCAGAGCAGCAGGGCCAACAGAGAAGCAGACAACTTTCCTTCTCCTCTATTTAATTTCTGCACCCTCCAGTTTGGCAGCGTTCCTCTTTACCTCTGGCTGCTCCCTATTTCATTCTGCTATAGATTTTAATTTCCTGTCAAGTTACTGTATTAAATATACGCTGGGGATAAAACACCCTATTCTCTCATACTGTTCTTCAGCTTCTCGTACTATTTTTCAGTTCTGTCATCAACAACTGGCAGTACAAAAATCAGAAGCCTGAAAGCACTTAAAGGCGTCGCAGCCATCAAATCCATTTACAGAACTGTAATGCTCCCTGTCGATTCCAAAATACGGTCAGTTGTGTTGAATCAGAAATCAAGTAACAGACAGCCTAACATCGCTGAAAGATAAACATTCTTAATCCTTCAATGAAACCTGATGCAAGCATAAACCCACTCTATCCCTTCTGTTGTTTTTTTTTTTATTTTCTCCCTACCCCAATCTAGTTTACAGCAAAATGCCCGACGGCAACGTTAAATCCTTTTAGTTCTGCGTAAAAGATCATTTTCCGCACTTAGATCTGATATTTAGCTGGACTCATGAAATGAGTTTGATTTTGGTCCCAAGTCAGAAACTGTTTGAAGTTAGTTTCCGGAACAGAGCTGGGCACAAAGAAACTCACTATCCATAACACAGAGCTTCTGAAATTGATCACAAATGACAACTGATAAGCTTTCCTGCTACTCTGGTGACAACAGAGGACGGAAGTGTGGACATGCTGTACTGTGTGTATTTTCCATTAGTGACAAAACAACTATTTGAGAAACAACACATACTGCCTTATTCAAAAGGAGCTATCCATACTCCTCAAGCCGTTTTAACCAAAACCTGCATCTTTTTGTCCCAAGTTTATTTCTGTTTTTGTTACACTTGGAAACAACCTAGAGCTCTGGCATGCCCTTCGATATGCGGTGGTAAATGAAGGCATCCTCCCTGCGCAGTAATCTGAGATGGGAGTTCTGCACCAGAACGGCTTATTACATAATGAAAGGGGGGATGAAGCGGAGGAAGAGCCCCAAATCCCAGCCGCTTCGAGCTTCCCAACAGAACAGTGAACCAGCTCGACACTCCTAAGTACAAGGACATTAAACTTCAGTTTAGACACGGAAGTTATTTTAATGAGGTTTTATGTAAGTAAACTCATTGCCTGTAGCCTTCTGTTTTGGCAATAGTCAGATGGAAAGCTGCTGTACAAGTGCCAAAACGCGTCCCAGCCCAGCAATAGAATAAAACATTAGTTGCGAAGCCTCTACACGGCTGGTCGTTCCCCGAGAACCTGGACAGTGCTTTTACACCAACCGGAATAAACCCATCCCAGCAGAGAATCCAGGCCCTTTGGAACAGACGGACAGCTAAGGATGAGCAGAAATGCCCGCTTCTGGACCAAGTTTTCTGGCGTGTGCCCTGCCCCTCCTGACAGGACACAGGTGGTCGGCAGCCTGGGAGGGGATGGGATATCCCCAAAGAGATTTGCTGTGGATGGTCAATTAAAGAGATTCCTCTTTGAGCAAAATTTAAAGAGTCTAGTAAAAGTTCAGGTAGAACGTATTTCAGCAGGGGGTGGCAATCGTTTGTTAGATTATTCCCTTTCGCCCAAAATGTGAAGTTTATCAATAATGTGAAAGCACCTTTAAAGTAACATTTAAACAAGCAAGTGGAATTCCTTTAAAGCTTTAAATGAACCCCTCCTTTGAAGCCGAGAGTTATACCCGTACTTCTTTCGGCTACACAAGGCTGCAGAAGAGCAAAGTTGGCTTCTTAGAACAATCTTAGAAGATGACTGCTAGTGCATTTCTTTCCCATATTAGTTAGAACCTCTCTAGATAAATCTATTCTTCCAAACATGTTCAGACTCTCAGCCCAGCTTACTGTATTAGTACAGGGAGGAGAGGAAGCCATGGAAGGGGAGCTGTGCTTTTAAAACTAGAAACTGGATTCTCTTCAACCAATTTAACTTCTGACCTTCTCAGCTGTTGGATCAAATTGTTGCAGCCGGCATCGAGCCAGACAAGTAAAACATAAGGGCATGCAAGTTGCTCTGCATTCACTCTCTGGCTGTTGAGCTACTTGCAAAAGGAAGGTAAAACACGTCAGATTAAAGTAACTTTTATTTAAAGATTAAAGTCTGCTGCCACTCAGAATAATTAAAATTGAAAAGTTAAGAAGTGATTTTTTTTTTTTATTCCCATGGCAGAGATAACTAACTGGGGCAGCGGGGCTAAAAAAAAAAAAAAAAAAGGAAAATTAGTAGCATCAAGCAGGAGAGAGAACAAGTCGTCGAGTAAGGAAGATCGTGCTGGACTCCCACACTTTCCTAACTGCTTTCTAGGTTTCTTCCAAGCCTAGGTTCAAGCAGTTGCTGTGAATGACTGCATGGTGAGCTCTTCATCTCATTTTTACATGTATTCTAGAAATCTGCATCTAACTTAAATGAAAGTTAAATAGATGAAAATATTAAAATGTTTTGAAAAAGTTTAATCTTGCAGATATAAACTGTAAGAATATTTGCTGGACCAGAGGACTTTGAATGAGAACCGTGCTTTATTCCTTTCTGTCACGGACAAACTGAGTGACCAGTGATAAGCCAGTTACCCTTTTTGTGCCAGTCATCTTTAAGGCAAAATTGAAATTACTTAGTTTCTACAGCGAAAACTGTTGTACAAAGAGAGAGCAGAGGTATCTTATAGAATAATCATTTGTTTCTTCAGTAAGCTACACAGTCACCCAGCATTAACGTTTTCAGTATGCTCTCTGAACTGAAATCACAGCCTCAGTGATTTGCCAGAGCAAAGTTCCCACCTTCTGCAGTGGGTCCCACATTTCACCCTCTGCGTCTGCATATGAGGCCCAGGCAGCACTCGTACCAATGAAGATATAAAATGAAACAGCAAGTTTACAAAAGGCACAGAAAAAGAAAACATTATTTTTCTTCTGCCTGAAAAACACACTTCTGCCTCCCTTGACTAAATCTATAAATTTAAGACCAAGTCAATTACTCATATACATTTTTATTACAAAGTTTTAGCAAAAAAAAAAAGAACAGAATGTAACAAGAGTAACAGTTCTTTAGAAAAAATATTTTTAAAAAATAGTGAGAATCATGCTTGTCCATGAACGTAGAATTCGTAGATTGCCTTTAACACAAATTCGAAGTAAGCACTACGTTTCAAGTTGCCGAGTTCGTTCGCTTGTAGCAAGTCCTTCACCTCTGGTAAATATTCACTTAACTGAACTCCTACAACACAAAACCTTTTATTACAGCACTGATAAAAGTACTTTGCAGTACCAGTTAAGATGATTTTTAAGTAAACGCCTGTGCCTGCCTCAGAGTTAAATTACTCTTGGAATTGAGGAGATTTAATTCTATTATACATGTCAAGAAATACAGTAAAGCCTGTAAAACTGAGTTTAAAAAAAATTTCCTACCCCAACAGAGCTTCTCAGTGAATTTATGATTAAATCTAAAATCCTTAAACCTAGAAACCAAGTATTTACATAACACTTCAACAAAATAAAAAAAGAAAAGGAAGATCAGTCATATAATAAATATTTATATCATCAGTTGCAACATTTCAGTGTGGCCTGTGAGAATCTTACAAAAGGAAAGAAATGGACAGGATTGAACACAGAAAACTAGAACTGTCCTGACGAACTTATTTTTGTATTTTTGACATGGAGCCTTCTCTGTTCTGGAAAAAGTTCATATGCAGAAATATTTAAAACGGACTTTGACTCCAAATTACTTCTCGCCTCTTCTCTCCCCCCTTCAGCTGTAATTTCCACAGCCATAACTTCCCATGGTCAGCTCTAACTGGGGAGGAGATGGTGGTGGGTGTTTTTTGTTGGTGGTGGGGTGGGGTTTTTTTGTTGTGGTTTTTTTGTTGTTTTTGTTTGTTTGTTTGTTTGTTTGTTTGTTTTTTTAGTTTGGGTTTTTTTTTTTTTTGCTTTTGGGGCAGGAAAACAAAAAACCATTTAAGCTAAAATAGATTAAGCTCTTCTGAGTGACATCGTCCTGGCTTGAGGTAAAATAGAACCAATTTTCTGTTCAGTAATTTTACTTTTCAGTTAAGTCTCTTCTAACTAACTGTACTCTCTGAAATCAACAGCGTATTTTTCAGATAGTGTCAGCTTCTAGCAGAGTCCTGATGTTTCTAATTAATACCAAGGAATGGTATGCAGAGAGGCTCCCGCTTATACTTACTGCTCAAACCAGGACACAGACAAATAGTTATTAATCCCTTATGTTACATATTTAACTCCAGAAGACATACTTTACTGTACAGTAAGAAACTGCGAAAAATCCGATAGCTGCCCTACTGACCAAATAATCTGAGGGTCCTAAGATTATAATCAAGAAATCTGCTCATCTCTTACCCATTTCAACATTTTACAGAGATAGAATTAGTTCCATGCGATTGTAATTATCTAGTGGAATGCATATGGAAGTTTTCATTACTCTGAGATTTTATTAACACTACTTCTTACATACTAGTGTTCATCTTAAGCAGTTTTTGAAACAACTAAACAATTTCAAGAAGTTCAATTACAGTTAAGTACACTTTACCTTCTTTCAGTAGCTTCTGTAATACTTTCACAAATATACTATCTTTAGAGGCTTCAATTGGATCATCTTTACCATCTGCACTGGACCATCTGCAAGTCAAAGAATAATTTGTGGAAAGAATTGCACAGATGAAATCAAATGAAAATTAACAAGAAAAATATGCAGGAAATTGGATAAATTATCAAAGGTGATTAATACACGTTCACGTGTAAGTGTTATGTGCTTGGCTATAGCTCAAAGCAAGAGGTTTTTTCTGCTTCAATTTTTCTTTATTCCAAGAGTAAAACTGCAATAAAATTCCACTACTATAACGTAGCCTAGTTAGGAGGACAACAGACATGCTTTCTGTCTTCTAAACTGTGAAATAAAACATTATTTCTTTGACAAAATCAAAAATATTATCCATCAAGATAAGAATTACCTATTCTCAGTAATTATACTTTATGATTGAGATGATGCAAGTATAGATTTATTTTTGGTAGAATAAAGCAAGAGCAGCAATTTGCTAACGTATTTGGAAAAAAACCAAACCAAAACAAAAAACTGAACACTGAGAAAAGGAAGGAGGAGGAAAAAAAATATAAAATCTAAGTTGCAGGCCTGTAACAGCACACACAGACACAAAACAAATACAGTTTGTCTCATTTGTGATTAAATGTGACAGTGAAGACTCCCGAATGCAAGTCTCATCTGTGATAAGAAAAATCCCAAACAGATTTTTCCAAGAGACAGAATATTTTAAATGACAAATCTTTCATATTTTCAGAGCTTTATGTGAAGCAGTTTTAAGTCCACACCAACCTAACTTCTTTGGCTGTAGTTCTAACCTTTTGGCAGTTAAAATTTTCTGTTCCATATGTAAAACTGCCAGACAAAACCAGTTCTCATATCACTCCCTAAACCAGCCTGAATCTCCCTGGGCCAATGGGACATGCTTGCCACAGATCTGGACCCAGCTCCCAGAAGATATTACTGACAAATCCTCTGTACTTCGCTGAAACCGTGGTTTTACCCTGGATGTCACTTAAACTCCCAGACTTCTAGGAGTCCCTCTTTAATTCTACTGTGAAGAATGTGAGGGAAGAAAGGACGGAGGGAGGGAAGGAAAGGGAAGGGGGATTTGAGGAAACAAATCACTCTCGGGCACAGAGGAGGACAGCGAGGACCCTACCAGAAGGTCAGGAGTACGCTCAGCAAGGCTCTCCGTTCTACCCAAGAACCTTACCACCATTTGTAGCTGTTAAGCTAGAAAACAGATGCCATCCTTAAAAGTAGGTGTTGTAACGTGTCAAACACTTACTTTTGCACACAGATGAAAGTTAACACTTCCTCTTTTGAAATAGCGATCAACCACTTTGTAAGCCTTTGTGAGCCTTGCTGGACTGGAAACCTAAACGGGGCATCAAGTTTTCTAAACACTATTCAGTGCAAAGTGATCTCAAATTGCATCTGGTTAGCTATCCGAGTGGGCAAAATCTTGTCAGCAATATGTGATTTAAATGGTTTAAATATTATGTCCAAAACTCTGTTCTTGGCCTGGAGTAGACAGGACATAAACCAATTATTGGACTGTTGCCACGGAGGAGTTCTGGATTCTTCTGTCTCGAAAATAAGAGGAAGGGAAGAAAACACTTGGAATAGCGTGAACCTGTTTCTGCATATTATTTGTGTCATATGTGACAATAACCTAGTCATGCAACTAGGAACTGATTTTCTACAGACCACTGTCCTTTGGAATCTATCCTATGCGTAAGTGTGAATCCAACTGCTGCTTATTTCCATTTTGATCACAAATGGCACAGTGCATTTGGAACACATTCTCTCCTGACCTTTTCTTCCTTAGATCCTGTAGGAACATGGATTGGAGCTAGAAAAGCTGGATAACTTCTGAAAATTAGAAAGGGAGGAAATGCCGTTTGAGTTCTTTAACCTGGGAGAGAAGAGTAGCACTGCTTGATGAGAAGATTCTTCTGACCAAGTGGATTCAGCCTGGCTTTGGTGCTGAACATCCAAAGGAGTGGCTCTTTTAAGCAGCATTTAAGGCTTCAATTTCTTACAGTCAAGAATGGAGCTTTAACTCAAAAAGGTCATGAACTTGTCGACGTAGTTCAATGGCCAAAAATAAGTGAAATAAAAGTTTGCAGAAGTGACCTCTGCACGTGTTGCTCTTAAAAAGCTTCTATTTGAGATACTTCAAAAGAAAAAAAAAAAGTTGGCATCAGTCATTCTTTTACCCTAGCAAAGGGTTCAAAAATGAAAGCTGCCTGGGGACATTTCTGTCTCAGGTACTGAGAATGCACAGCAGTTGTCAGTGAGCTAAGCAAATAAAAGTACTACAGACTTTTTTTGCTGGGGTTTCACTTTACAAATAAAAAGACACATTCAGATCAGATACATCATACTTTACTAACCTTATACTATGAAATTCAATCTTTTCAGTGAGCTAGAGAATAGTATACTAATATGTAATTCTGGAAAAGCTATGTCACAAGTACTCCCAGTAATTTATATTTATATTGGACTTACTCATCTCTTTGGAGAGCCTTACAGAGAATTTTAAGCTTAAGATCGTTTACGTCCACTTCCTCTTCCTTCAATTCATATAAGGAGAAAAGACAGGTAAGTTAAAATTATTGGGTTTTTTAAGAAATAATCACTCTGTTGCATAGATTATACCAATGAATGAGATTCTTCAATTACCAAACATTGTTTTTAAACACGTGCTATTTTAACAGATGATCCGATCAGACTGTTGGAACACCAAAGACTGTTCATTTCCATTTGAAAACACGTCTGAGACTTCCTACCTCACCACGTGACTGATGAAGACTAACTACCTCAGTTTGAAAAAGGACCTATTTTAAAGCACATGAACAAATACCAATTTGTAAAGCAGTGTATTTTAGGCAAGTTTTATTTTAAAGTGTGCTAAATGGTGACTGAAGTCAAGGCTCTTTTCTCAGCACGGCCAAGCTGACTAGCATCATTAGTGTCCACATTAGGATGTATGTTTTATGAACATTTTAGTAAATGTCTTCAAAGATACACATTGGTCTTGGAACGGGCAATCCCTTCATTGCACAGAAACTTTGAGATAATTAGTGTCAGAGCCCCTTTTAAAATAAAACGTCAGAAAAAAAGACCAAATATTTTTTTCCACTGCTCAGTGTCCCGAAACATCACCTCTACTTTAAATTCCCCTCATAAGAGAAACTGCGAACTCTTCAATCGAGAAGCCTGGAAGCAGGAAGATGGGTCTCGACTTTATGCTACGCTTTTGCAAGAGAAAAGCACGTAAAACTAGGGAACAGCTAGTTTTTAGGCTCCAGTCTAAATCACCATCTCTGATTTGTGCTGAATGGTTCTACCAAAGTTGTTAGAGACTCAAACATCTGAGCAAAAAAATCATTTAAAATCTCATGTTTTTAGAGTGACATTTATTTTATTTAGATCTAAAAAAACCCAAACCCAATATAGTTGTCTCTGTGTCCATGAATTGTGTTGACAAAATTTAAGAAGAAAGCTAATTTAAAAGAAAAAACCAAATGAGTTCATTCAAATTTATTTGCCTGCAAAATATTATTTTTTGGACTACTTATGTTGTAAAAATGAAGGCGGAAGTTCGAAAAAAAAACCAAACCAAAATCCATTGACTTTTCTTTTTAAACTAAAGAGAACTAACTCAGAGTAACATACTACCCTAAGCAGTAATAGTCCTTCCTCAGTACACAAAATATAATATAGTACTAAACGCTGGACAAATTAACACATTCATACATAAGGCAAAAAAACCCTAGTTAATAACAGTAAAGAAATGTTATTCAAAAGAAAATCTGTTAAAAGAAATGCAATTAAAACCAATTTAAAATCAATTTAATTTAAAAAAAATATAAGGAAATTCATAATTAACAAACCAAAGCTATTGAAGGACAACAAAATGTCTCAATGGTGTTTACAAAGCACTACTACAGAGAGGATTTTAACTTGGAGACCTACCCAGACTTGCAGGAACTGGGATAATCAGAAGAGAGCTCTCATTTTCAATTAGAAAGGAACACTTTTGCTGAAATAATACAACTTCAGCTTTTTAGCAAAGACTTTTTAGCAAAGTTAATTCAGTTTAAAGCTCCTCAGAAGCTGATTTATTCATGCTTAGTGGAAAATTACTCCTGACAAGATACTAGATCATACAATGACATGCAGCGAGAAAGCAGATAGCAAATCTGTGATACAATGCTATTTACATGTTAAAAAGCTGGTGACTATCCCACATTATCTCATGACAATCAGAGAAACCGCCAATAGGGAAGAGGCAAGAACTAAACTACTGAAAACAGATGATCTTTGTCCCGTTTGGAGAAAGCCTGCAGGGAAGCAGGGCTCTAAAAAAGAAACTATAGACTATAAATGGGAAGTGAAGATGAGGAGTGTCATTTTTCTTAAGTGATCTAAACCACATTTGGCATTAAGTCTCCAGTGACTTAAAAACAAGCTAAAAAAACACATCAGGGGTTATTTTCAATTACTGTACACTAAGCTAATATGTTAACTAACTACAGATGCACTATCCTAGCTTAAATAACAGTAAATTTAAAAACAGCCTCTGGATTAGAAATCCTTCAAAAACTTTTCCTACCTCATCAATATATTCCAGTAGATCAAGTGCTTTCTTGAAGTCATACTCATTGGCCCTTCGGTTCTCATCACATATGTACATCTATGATGTGAGAGATTAACACAGAGAATTATTTTTAGCCTACAAACTAATGTAACTGATATCATGGACAACTCATTGTGGGAAGACCACCATGTATTTTCCACTTACATGACCTTCTCATGAAAATATGTCTTGATTCAACTGCAAGTATTTTTATAGCAAGGAATAGACTTAAGGTTTTAGAGCAGCATTCCACCTACATGACAATGGCCTGTGGATAAATGATATTGGATATAAGGCTGCTAGGTTTCAAATTTAAATGCCATTTAAGGCTGTAACATTCCTGGACTATTGTAGCCAGAGCTCAGCTCCACAAATAAGCTCTGAGAATTATTTCGGTAATTAAGCTCAAAGCAGTACTTAAGCACACGTACTGCCTTTTAAAAAACAGACAAGTTTGCAATCAATATTTCACACACGCGCCCCCCAGCAAAATTCTACATTAGTACTTTAAAGGAAAATTAACATTAAAGCTCTTTTTATTTACCCCTTCTGAGTTTCATTCTCACATTGCAAGCAGTAAGTATGAACAGTGGTTTGACAATAGAGATAATTCAGAAGGAAAACTGTAGTAGTGCCAGTGCTTGCCAAGGCACTTCCTAGTCTCCCCTAATTCCACACATAGTCTCACTTAAAGATACAGGTAATGACTTCAAAATCTGCTATTAGCCTTGTTCTAAGAAAACAAGGAGAATGTAAACAAGCACACTGTCAGCCTTTGATTTTCCACAAGATTACAGGAAAAGAGTTGCAAAACAGACACCTAGACAGGACCCGATTTGTTTTACATGTAGCATTGTTGCTCAATGAAAATTTTTTGTGTGCATCACTGGATGGTAAAAACATGCTGCCGACAAGGCAGAAACAATAAGGCTACTGGTCGCTGGCTACCAGCAGAAAGGGGTGTGGAAAGGGAGTCAGCGCTGTTAGTGAGCCCTGTACTGGAGCAGTTCATGGTTTTGTTTCAGTATGGGTTGGGGGTTTTCTGGTTTGTTTTCGAAAAAGAAGAAGAAAAGAAAAAAAAAGGAGAAAGACGTCGGGTGCCTCTCTGCAACAGGTGACCAAAAGTCTCTCCTGCTTCTAGCCCCTTCTTTTTCTAGATTGCAGCATCCTTCTCCACTAAGGTGGAATTCCTTGCTCCTTCTGCCTTCCAAGTTCTGCCCTACTGAGAATGTAACAGAAGGTAAAAATTGTCTCATATCCAAAAACTGGCTTAGACCAGTAAATCAGCTTCTGGCACTGATCTGATTTGCTTTTTCTCCTAGTAGCACCCTAAAGCACACGTTCAACAAAAAGAAATTTGAACTAAAAACAGCATTCTGAAGTTTGGTGCTGGCAGAAACTAAGAAAAGATAGGCAAATTCACATATCAGATCTTGAGGTGCTTAGCAAGTCATGTAAGGGATAAAGACGGCTGTGATCTTCGCATTTATTTTATTGCGCAGAAACAAAACATGCTGGAACTTTACCTGTGTAATGAAGAAAACATGAGATACTTACACTGATGAGCTGAGATGCAGACAACACTGGCATATCATTGAGGTTCAGCTGTTTCTCTGCCAGTAATTGTTCAGGGAGTGTCTCCTGATGTAACAGAAAGCGTTCCTGTTCTGATATTTCTTGTAGTCATTTAAGGAAATGAATACTTCATGTTATTAAAATTTAATAATAAATTCTATGGAACAGTAATAACTGTCAAGTCACAACATTATTCAGGTCTACAAGTGTTTGTGATGATGGATTCTGTTTGGACACTTATTTATGTTCCTGAAGCACAGGAATACTTCAATATTGTCATCCTGGTGATCTAGTTCTTACTTTCCACTCAGGCTTCCAGTGTAATGCAGAGTGATAACTCTTCTTTTTTCTCAATACCATAAAAAGAATACCTAGGATTGGAGGGAAGCTGTTGCACTACGCAGAAGAGTAAGCTGGTTGCAATTTTTAGGAGCTCCCTTTTGGCTGAAGATTTGTGCCATGGACCTGCTCCATCTCATGAATTATTCCATTTTTGATTGTTTTACATTCCAGTATAATCTGCTCCAGGGTTATAAATTTAGTAGGTGGAAACAATCAAAACGGAATAAATTTCACCCATAGTATGTGAACCCAACTGCTGCCCATCCAAGTTTCACTGCATGGTAGAAAGGAGCATTTTGTCTGTTTAAATGGATAAGCAGAATACAGCAGAAATAATTATTCCTTATCAATAGAAAACTGATACACAAACAGCTTAAGTTTTAAAAGCTATGTCATGTGTCATATAGAAATAATACAGCATAATGAGACACTCACTGTAACCTTTCTAGATACAGAGAGAGTAGGATGCTGAGAAAGCACTCCTTGATCACAAATGTATATATTTGTGGATGCATTATTACAATACAACATAGTTACAGAATTTCCTTGTACAGCCTAAGAGTCTCAGGACTTGAGAACAATTAAAAATTGAGAGCCATTCAATACATACGCTTTAAGAAATTAAGTAATTTTTACACTGCATCTGAAATGTAAGATTTAGCTTCATCTACTTCAGAACTGTCTAATGACTTCTCAAAAAGACTGTGCAGCTTGTTATTTATACCAATATTTTGAGTGTTACTAGAAAAAGTGAAAAGGTACAAATTTCCCTTGTTCATAGTCCTAAGTCACAGGTGAAGGTAAACACTAAGGATACTGCCTTATGCCGTCTTCCTTATCCTTCCTGCAATGAGCAAAATCATGAGCCCATTTATCCTTACCACATTAAGTTAGAGCCCGCAGCCTAACAAATGAAGTATCTGCAAAATTAACATGATTCCATTTCAATAGCTTCATTAGTCTCTTCTTCGCTTTCCGCTGGTTTTATTTCTTACCTTCTATTTTCTCTTGCAGTATATCTTCTGAGAAGTCAGATGCCAGTGCGGCTAATTTGCTCAAGCCAAGAAGTGTTTTCTTCTTTGCAAAATACCGGGTCTCCGTATTTGCTAAAGTCTGCAACGTTCTGTGAGCCTGAAATTAATCAAAGATGTTAGAAATCAGTTTTAGAATTTAACGTCAGAAGGTTAACAGATAGTGATTTAATCTGAACTGCAGTCTCACAGCTATTTATTGTTTGTAACACTATAATCCTTATTTTTAAAAGTCATACAATTTACACATTAAACCTCTGCATTGTACTCTTCAGGAAGCGATATAGATCTCTACTCCAATTATAGCCAAAAAACCATTTTTAATACTAATCAAGAAAAAACATCTTAAGATCAAAGGGTAAATTGCAACTTCAGGTATCATACCTCTGGGATCTTGCTCAAGGCTTCGCCAAAAAAGTCAGGCAAGTATGCTTTGACAGGAAAACTTTGCATACAGATT
Organism: Chroicocephalus ridibundus; assembly: GCF_963924245.1. Lineage (NCBI taxonomy): Eukaryota > Metazoa > Chordata > Aves > Charadriiformes > Laridae > Chroicocephalus > Chroicocephalus ridibundus. The sequence continues at coordinate 48,814,537 of NC_086286.1, forward strand.
GATTTACTTGGTAATTCAGGAATTTGAAAAACAGAATTATACATATGACCGCTGCAGTAATCTAGCATTTAGGAAAGAATCTGTCACGCAAAGGAACAGAAAATTTCTCTATATTTTGTATATTTTAGAATCCTTGTCCCCCCTTCATAGTGGTTTGCTATAAAAGACAAACCTCAGTTGACACAAATGGAATATTACAAGGCTCTCAGGGTGGGGTTTTTTGTTAGTTTGGTTTTGGTTTTTGTGTGGGGTTTTTTAAAGGGCATAAAGTATGCTTTACTATAATTTGCAGTAGGATAAACATTTCCATGCTCTGCACGCTTAATAATGTGCACACAGATTGAAAGAAGCCATGTTTCTTTAGAATTAGCTTATTTGCTAAAGTGAAATACATTCATAAATCTAGCAGAAGGGAAGACTGACCAACAGGAAGCAGGAAAAGAATAACTGGGCAGCCTACAAGGCAACAAGGAGTCAAGTTTAAAAACGTCGTCACATTAACCTATCCACATGCACATTACTTATTAAAAAAATACTGCTTTTATACTATGAATATTAAGTGATTAAAGTAATCAATTTTTTTTTTTTTTTTACTTTTGTGACACCTCTAAATTCCTTTGCTTTAAATAGTTAGTTTTGAAATATAAATTTCAGTTTTTCCCTCGCTGGATAATCCGATAATGCTACTGATATTCACTGTAAACTCCCAATTCCACCGAAGTAGTGAACATGTAGCCATAGAGAGCTTCCTTCATACAAAATATTAGTCACCAACAAGAGGTGAAAAGCAGCCCTAATCTCCATTACACAGTGCAGTGGCTTATGAGAGATACCAGATGGTGCCTGGAGGGAGGCTTTTGGTACTCCATTAATGATCCATGTCATCTCTCCCTTAAGTCACCTAGGTAAGCCGTCGTCTTTTGATAATGAAGAGTCAGAACTAGATAATTTGCCTACCTGAATATGTACTTAACTCATTTAACATACGATATTTCAGTCTGGTTGTTTCAAGAAACTTTACCTTTTGGAAATCCTGACTATTGATCTCATGTAACCAGCTCAGATGCTCATGAGCTTGCAAGAAACTGGCCAGCTGTCCGTGCTGAGCAATAGGCTGAGATAACAGCTTCCCTCGCTTTCCTTTTTCTAAGTACCAGCGAAACAGGAAATCTGAAAAATTCTGAAGGTAACAGGAATATGAGTAGACTTTAAAAGATACATTTAAATATCTTGTTTGTCTTCTAAGGCAAAATGTTTAATAAAATACAATTGGTAAGAACATAGTAAGAACCTGCGTAATAAAACAAGAAACGCGCACACACACAAAAATAACATACTGTTGATGAAAAAGCTTATTTCTGATAGAAATAGCGTTTAAAGAATTCATCAGCTACAGTGCAAGAGATGCTGATACACACAGCAGGGTTTATCCTTCAACAGCAGTGAAGGAAATGCCAAATGTAAATTCTTCATGTTAACCCACAAAAATGGAAACAGGTATCACATCACCCACAATTCTAATCCTATTTTTTGACCTGTTCCTTCCCCCGCTCACAACTCTGTGGTTATTACTTCCTTTCATATAAGTTTGCTTCTGTTTTTGAAACATTCCCTCCCATCCCCAACTGAACCTACAACCTTACTTCTCTCAGTCACTGTTAATGTCTTTTCTTAAAAAAAACTACACATTTTATCCTCAAACACTTCAATGTGACATAACTAATCAGGGTTTATGCTTGAGATTTAACTTAAGTCTCTTCGGACTAATTTTAGAATAATGCTAAATTTTAATTGCATTAAAAATTTAAAAAATAAAGTGTGAACAGGCCGCATCTGATATTCTATCCATTAGACATGATCTGTTCAGCTCTTTTTTCACTAAAGTAACTTCTTTCCAGAAAGTGTTACTTTTTCCTTTAAAAAAAAAAAAAAAAGAAAAAAGGATCTGAAGAGAACAAAGAAAGAATTTATCCCCTTCTTTGGCAGTATGTGCGTGTATTTAAGAACATTTACTGTAACTTCTGTCTGTTACTAATACTTTTGCTTGTTCTTATTAAACAACCTTTCTGTACTCTCTTTATTAGGAAACCTGTAGACTGCAGCATTTTTCTTTCCACAGGCGTTGTGGAAAAGCTAAACAAATTGATCTCACCAACTCCCAAATTAGGAAACTTTTGTCCCAGTCTCCTACACTTCAAGTAGTTTCTATTACCTGCTCCTTAAGCTTTCCAATTTTTCAGCACATTTAGGGTTTTTTACACCAGATTTTAACACACATTGAGAAATTGTCCAATGAATACCAGCAGGACAATAAAAAAAAAAGCCACAGCAACATCTTTGTCTTCCTACTCTTCTTAACTACGTTTCTATTTATACATTTAACATTCTCACGTTTTCATTTCAAAATTATCCTTAAGTTTACATTACATTACTTTAATAAAACAACACTGACTTACAGCGCCTCAGCGAACAAGTCACAAAATGCTAAAAGATGTTAGGAGTGAGACAATGTGTTTGAGGCACAAAAAAGGTGCCATGAAAAGCCCCTGCTCATACAGCGAGCACCCGTATTTTTGCTGGCTTGTTTTGCAGTCTCAGGGTAAAATATGCCACTGAGTTCCACAGAGTGAATCTTGACTCCAGTTTTCCACATTACCCCTGTATGTGCATGTAAATACACACACATTAAAAAAACCCAGACCCTTCCCCCCCCCAAATCATAAGTTTTGCAACATTTCAGATGCAAATATATTATAAAGCACTATCAAAAGGAATGAGAAAAAAAAAAAAAAAAAAAAAAAAGAGTTACCTGATCTGCAAACTGACTCATGTAACGTTGTAATCTGGCCTGGTTGTCTGTCTGCTCACACATTTGCACCAGGATATCGAAGTCACAGTACTTCTCTGCTAAAGCAGCTGCCATCTGATACTGCCCCAGGGAAACTACGTAACCAAGAAGAAAAAGAAGTTATATCAAACAAGCTCATATGTGCCTGTTGTATGACCTGACAGCAGAGACCAGAAAACTGGAAACAAGTTTCAAGTGTTTACACCACCAAGATATTTACACATTCATTCCCAAAGAAACATTCACCCTACTGCATCCATACCCTGTGCACATGCAAGCTAACATACCTACCACCTCCCCACACAAGAGGGAAGAAGAGAAGTTTAGGATATTAAGTTGCCAGTATACATCCTATTTTCTCTGAAAATTAGCACCATCTGCTATTTCTGCTTTTGGGGGAGGGGAAAAAAAAAATCAACCCATGACTTAATATCTCTATTAATATCCACTTAATTACATAAAGCAGCAGGCAAAGGCTTTTAATAACAAACAGAACAAGTAAAGACAACATATTTTGAATACAAATACTATTATTTAAAATCTTTCGTTTTGGTTCAAATACACACGAGTTAGCAGAACACGCAATTTTGTTTTTAAGGACATATAACTTCAGACTGAACACAATGTTAAAAAATGTATTTACATGCTAACAGAGCCCAAGAATGTCAGTAAAACTGACAATTATTGTTTAAGAGACTTCTTAAGGTTTAAGAATGTTAAAAGGCAGTGATTACTAGACTGTTCTATTTATAGCACTCATTTTTAGTCTAAAAAATTAAATGTTATAAGCTTACTAAAATGTATTTGATCAGAGTTATTTCCACTTAACAAGGGGTCTTTGTTTTCAATTATTCATTAAAGACTTGGCCACATCCGACATGCTAAACAGCGTGTTTGATTATTAAATAATCAAGATTCAAGAAGTAACTTTTTCTTGATAAACACTAAATAAACTTTCAGGCATGTAAGTTCATGTCAACTAGCAAAAAATATAAACATTTAGAAATCCATTTATACACTATTTTCAGCCAGCTGGCACAAAATAAATTCCTTCCAGAAAAATATAACAAATTGAAGCAGCAACATGTCTTATTAGAGGTATGGGCATGGGTGCGGTCTTGGATGCAATTCTGTACCCTGTTGTTTTTTGGTAAATATCCCATTAAATCATAAAACCAGTCATTTATACTCTGAAGGCAAACATGTAGAACTAACAGAATTCATACACAGAGGCCATTTACTCCATCAGATTTGCATCATTTCCTCATCAAATGGAACACTTAACCCTTGCATTAAGGAAAAGAGACAGTACTTACGCAGAGGAGACAAGAGTTCTGATCTTTTCTGCACATATTCCATTTCTACATTGCTGTATCTCTCTTGATCGGCAGGGCGGTCCACAGACTTCAGCTGAGAAACATAGCCATCCAGAAAGCAATCCAGTAGTGCCACCAACTGCTCAGCCACAATGCTACGGAGGTTACTGTCCACCTGGGGATACACGATCTTCAGAATGATTCCATGCTGACGTATTATTGCTGTACGAAGGCTGCTAGATGCTTGGGAAAAAAACACACTAAACATTAAACCAATAATCCTATCCCCACAGGAATCTATGCTGAAGTATAATAAAAACATTACTACATACAATTTAAAAAAAAAAAAACAGAAAGAAAAAAGCTAATAAACATTTTAATTTTAAAAAAGCAATACTAAGAAAACAAAACAGAACAATGCTCCAAAACAAACTAACTTTACATATTAAGTTTGGCCAAAAGGTAGTAAACAAAAGAGAACAGAAACAAAATCACCCCCTGAACTACACAGATCTACATTGTCATCTATCAATACCAGCTTGCACAATCAGTAAGGAAAGAACACACACAAAGAAAAGGCAACTTAGAATCACAGAATCATAGAATCGCTGAGGTTGGAAGGGACCTTTAAGATCATCGAGTCCAACCTTTAGCCTACCCTGACAAGAGCCACTTCTAAACCACGTCCCTAAGTGCCCCATCTACCCTTTTTTTAAACACCTCCAGGGATGGTGAATCCACCACCTCCCTGGGCAGCCTATTCCAATGCTTAATAACCCTTTCAGTGAAAAAATGTTTCCTAATATCCAATCTAAACCTCCCCTGACGTAACTTGAACCCGTTTCCCCTCGTCCTATCACTTGTCACCAGGGAGAAGAGGTCAGCCCCCATCTCTCTACAACCTCCTTTCAGGTAGTTGTAGAGGGTGATGAGGTCTCCCCTCAGCCTCCTCTTCTCCAAGCTAAACATGCCCAGCTCCCTCAGTCGTACTTCACAAGGTTTGTCCTCCAGACCCCTCACCAGCTTTGTAGCCCTTCTCTGGACACGCTCCAACACCTCAATGTCCCTCTTGCAGCGAGGGGCCCAAAACTGAACGCAGTACTCGAGGTGGGGCCTCACCAGTGCCGAGTACAGGGGGATGATCACTTCCCTAGTCCGGCTCACCACACTATTCCTGATACAGGCTAGGATGCTGTCGGCCTTCTTGGCCACCTGGGCACACTGCTGGCTCATATTCAGCCGGCTGTCAACCAACACCCCCAGGTCCTTTTCTGCCGGGCTGCTTTCGAGCCACTCTGCCCCAGTCCTGTAGCGCTGCATGGGGTTGTTGTGACCCAAGTGCAGGACCCGGCATTTGGCCTTGTTGAACCTCATACCATTGGTCTCAGCCCATCGGTCCAGCCTGTCCAGATCCCTCTGCAGAGCCAACCTACCCTCAAGCAGATCAACACGCCCGCCCAGTTTAGTGTCATCTGCGAACTTACTGAGGGTGCATTCGATCCCTTCATCCAGATCATTGATAAAGATATTAAAGAGAACCGGCCCCAGCACCGAGCCCTGGGGGACACCACTTGTGACCGGACACCAACTGGATTTAACTCCATTTACCACCACTCTCTGGGCACGGCCATCCAGCCAGTTTTTCACCCAGCGAAGAGTACACCTGTCCAGGCCATGAGCAGCCAGTTTCTCCAGGAGAATGCTGTTCAGGTTAACAGATCAGGTTAACTTCTGTTAACCTGACTTAAATACCTGGATGTAGTCATCAGGGCGTAACACAAAATAGCTTGCATAGGTCCTCCTTTTCAAAAGATTTTTATCTTGGGAGCACTAAACAAGTGTGTTTTGTATGTAGAGGCCACAGTGAAGCTTAAGCACCAACTGGGAAGTGCTTGCTTCTGCAAACATTTGTTCTAATAGTTTTTCATGTTATTAAACCACCCAAACAAACACTTAAGGAAGCAGAGAATCATCAGTCCTTTTAGAACGGTTATATATCACATTTAATGATTCATTCTAACGTTATGTATCCCATAGGTATGCCAACCAGAACCAGCGCATACTAACAACTAAAAAAAAAAAATTAACTTTGTCTCTCAAACTTTGTTTTTGTAGTCAAATTTGCAATGTAGTTTTAAAGAATTATCATCAATACTGGACAAAATAAGCGTTCATTGATTCATTCCATTTCATTCACCAAATGAAACCTTTAGCTTCTCCTGTTCTTACTAAGAACCTTGTGGCAGCTTTTACCAGTAAGTTTAACATTCGGATTGAATTTCTTGCGTTCTGAAACTCATGAAAAATATTTTTATTTAGTATCACTAATTAATAAACTAGTAATAATAATTTCTCACCTGTCCATGGAATATATTCAGGTTCTCTTTCTGGAAGCTCTCCTGTTCTATATAAAGAGGCTCTAGATTGACGATACTGACAGGCAGCTTGTAGCATGTCCTATTTAAAGGCAAGGACATAAGGAGTTTAAAGTTTACTGGCATACACACAGACCATAAAAGATGTTGTCTTTTTGAATTCTGAAATATTCTTTTAATATCCCCCTTCTTTCTATACCACTTTCTCAGTTGTATAGAAGAGCACATACTGACTGAGCAAGAAACCTCAGTGCTCAAGCATAAGCTCTTCACTCTCTGCTACGTACTCACGCTTTCACAACTTCCAACAATGCTGCAACTTCTCAAATTCTCTTTAGCAGTGCCTCAGGAGGAAAAGGAATGTCCCTAATTCTGTGTGAGACCATCTTTTCCTTCATAATATATTTGCACATGTGAAAAGTGCATCCACTTTTGTTCTTGTATCAGTGACTCCGATGTACCACACTCAACTTGTTGAGTGCCCTTCAATATTTAACTTCCCCTCCCACAAACATTTTAGTTAATGCAGTTCTATACCTTAATGATGTTGTTCACATTGACAACTATCTGGGCCCACTCAATTGATTCTATTGGCACATCTTTCAGGATTTGTTCCTCCTCTTCTAGTAAGCATTCAAAGATGGAATCTATCTGGGACACCTTAAAGAGAGAAAGGAAAATTGCCCTGAGCACAAACATCCATTACCAGCTGACACCTGAAAGCCAAGTTATGAGTTGCATAGAAAAATAAACAAGTATTAGTAGAAATCACATCAATAGCCAAAAACATTAAAACGTATCAACTACTAAACCGATAATGAAATCACCAGCTTATATTTCATACAATACTTCGAATACAAGAATTGCCTTATTTCTGGACTTAAATCTGGAAGAAAAAAAAAAATCCTCTTTTTTGAAGGCAACTCCATAAACTTTCATAAGCGTGTTCCTCCATATTCTTCTGAAACACTTGGCAGTAGAACCTTTGTTAGATAAAGTATACTGTATAACATACCTGCTTTAAAATAGCAGACTATTATTTCTATTTTCTTTTATATTTATTTTTCTCCATTAGCAACTACCGTCCTCCACAGGAAAAAACTTCCCAAGAATAAATGTTTTGTGTATAGCTGTTCTCAAGAGGAAGAAAGAAATAAAGACTGAGCGCTGGACTGGAACGTGGCATAAGCTGAGAACTAGTTTAGACTCACTCATGTTAGTGAGGACAAAAAATTATGAGACTGAATTGACACAATTCCATCCAGGACAGCTCATCAAAGCAGCTCTCCTATCTGGAAAGCTTCATACGCTTCAGTTCAGCCCTTAAAAACAATAATTCAGCGTACGTTTTCTGATGTGCCAGAGAATTTCACTTGTCTTTTTCATTGCTCGTCCATGTAAGCTAGCTGGCAATCATAACAATTTTACTTCTGCTACATGAAATTTGTCAGAATTCACGCTTCAGCTGCAGACATAAAAAAAAGTATGTACGCTAAAGCGAGGAAAATACTACCCCACCATCCCTATTTACAGGGAAATTGTGTAAAGTTGAATTGATTTTTTTAAAGGGAAAAGTTTCAAAGTATACATTAATGCATTGCAACTTTTACTACATGCGATATGATACAACGATTCAGAAATAATGGGTTTCCTACCTCTCGGAAGAACACATCTGCAGGGGTAAGACTTGGCGGCACGTCACACTCTCTTTTGTTTAATGCGATCAGTATAGCAGCATTCACCAGATCAGGCAGCCTGCAGTGGTGATTCTTGAGAACAATAGCTGCTGCCAGCTTCTCTGCATGCTCACACAGCAACAACCGAGTTGCCATCGGCACCCCTCGTACTGGAAAACTGCCCAGACGTTCAAACACACCAACCTTTTATTAAAAACAAACAAACAAAACCAACAAACAACCACCACATGCACTTTAAACAGTGTTCTAGAAGAATTACTTCAAGACAAAATCATACTCTACTGCGTGTGCTGATACCAAAAGAACTGTAGAATTCTACCTGATGAAGAAACTCAATGAAGAAGGAATGTGCTTTTGTCTTATCCTCCAGCTGATGAAGAAGAATTAGAGATGTGTTGCTGAAACCAGCTGCTTCTAAAAAGAGAAAAAAATCTTAGATGAGAGCACTTGATAACTTCATTTCTTGGATAACTATTTTTTTGCCTCTGAGGTAAACGGATGTCTATAAATTTCTGTAGTGTTACCACACAGGTACTTTTTAAAATATATGCACACGCATTTATATATTGCTTACCACATTATTGTTAATGAGGTTTTTGAACTCTGTCATAGCTGAAGGAAAGCCTTTGGAAGAAATCAAGTATTTTTAGATCAGTACAACTATTCTGAAGCAAGCAACTCATTATGCTGCTAAAACAGCAGCTCACCAGCTTATTCAAATTTTAGTAAGATTCAGATTCCAATTTTTATCTTCATTGTGGACTAGCTATTGCTACATTTGTTATGCTTTAGACCACAGGTAATACAAATGAAGTGTTAACAACCGTTCAGACCTAACGGACTCTGCATTGCCTCCACAATTCCACTGCCCAACACAAGCAGTTGTCCAGTACTGCTCTACTTTTCTTCCTCCTCAAATGAGCTTGCACATGAAGAGTCAGCTAACATTTCAGTCTGGACAATCAGGTCCTTAAAGGAGTCTGTAAGGATGATGAAAGCTTCCTCATGTGTATCCTTACAAGTATCTCACTAAAGACTCTCAAGATACAAAAACTCACAGGAACTACCACTATGAGCAAAATTAGCAAGACTATTTCCAAAAAGCTATCAATTTTCACTTCTCGCTTTAGCCAGGAAAAAATGCAGATAAGCTCTCATATTAAAAATAAAGTTGATTCAGAAAATACTAAGGATCTGATGCCTGACAATTTTTAACTGGCTGCCACACAGAAACAACAGCAGGAAGCATCATCCATCTGTAACTATTTACTACATGAACTTTTCAAACTAAGTCTCTGCTCAGTAACTGGCAACTGTTGCCTAGAGGTCCTGGAGACAGTTCCAAATTAACACTTCATAAGAGACAGGGAAGCACGAACACAGAGCTTTATTGCTGAAAATGTGTCTGCTTTAATCCCTTATGTATAACATACACTCCAAAATAAATTTCTCTAGTCCTCTTTTAGGCAGACACAAATACCAATGCTGCAGCGGGACACAAGCTCACTCTACCCTGGACCCAAGCCTACCAGAAGCTGTGCAGCCACGCTGACAAAGGGCTAAGCATGAACAAATAAACTCTTTCTCTCAACATACCTATTTACAGAAAATAATTTAGATCTATCCAAGGAATCATGGAAACAAAAAAGTGACACCACTTGTTCCTCCAAGTACCCTTCTCAGAAATGTTTTCTTTGCTGTTTGTGTTTACCATATGAAGTCAAGAACTAACCCCAGCAGACCGTAAGTTTATCTGGCAGTCTCAGAGGATGTGTCTTTTAGGCTTTCCGGAAATATATCTAGTGGTGGAAGAGAGCATGGGGTACCTATGCCATTTTTGCAAGGCTTAAATTATAATTTTATCTAGAGTACTACAGACAGCTTTTCACCAAAAAAAACGCCAACACAACCAACACCAAAACCCTCAACACCCACCAATCCCCTCCCCTTATGTTTACCTTCAGGTACAGACTCAGCCCATCTTGGATCAGAGGCAGGGTAATCATCCATTAAGTCCACACTGATCTGAGTCACTGCCCTATCCAGTTCAGCATCAGAATCCAGATCTGCATTGCTTGGAAAGAGCTCAACTACCATGCTTTGTGCGTTGACTATATCTTTCCTGAAATAAAAGAAATACAAAGTATGTGAAATTAAAACAAGAGAGAGAATTATAGGAACAAGAACCACTCAATTAGTAGGATTTTCTGATACGCTTCTTGTCAAGTGCTTTAGATTATAAACATCGAGCATTGTTTGGGCTGTCTTTAAATTAATTATGGATAAAAGGTATTCCAATTCTTTGAAAGCAAGTAGGCTGTACAATCTATACAACAAAAAAGCACAAGCCAGTAAGTGCTTCAAGTCACTTTCTATTTTATTATCCCTATTACTAATATTAAAAAGAAAAGATGCACCATACAGACTGAAGTCCGGATGTCTCTGGTCACCAAATTTCTATTGATTGCTTTAAAATCCTCTCAAGTGTACACGTAATCACTCCCACAAATGGCAACAGAGTAAAAGCTCTCAGGACAATGCTTCAGCAAATATAATGCATTACTCTTATTTCCTATAATTTCAGAGAATCCTTCTCTATTTAGGTCAGTAAGTAAAAGAGTAAGAAGCACCCAAATGCTTAAATCTCCAATGTATGAAGTTGTACTGAAGAACCCTATGTAAGTATGCAATATTCACGAAGCACAGTGATTTGATTTTGTGACTAAAAATTATAGTATTTCAACTGAGAAGGGATACTGTGATTCCAACATATGATCTGATTTTGGAAATATTAGTATTTTTCATGAGGCTTTCAGTTTGAATGTTTATATGACCAAGATATCTGGAAATAAAAGAGAAGTCCATCCAGAAATTGCACAAAGGTTTACTAAAACAAACTATACTTTTAAAAACTGGAATATACTTAATCTTCTATTATTAACAACCTTCCATTACTTGCTCTGCATCAACTGCTTGGCCATCTGGACAGGCCATTGCTACATCTGTTCTATGGAAGGTTTCTCCATTCGTTTTACCATACTATTTTACTGGAAAAAAATCTGAATCAATACTATACACATCAAATTATTATTTTTTTTTCTAGTTTCATCAATATAACCCTAATTTTAATCAAAATAACATTAAACTTTCATACTGTTTCACATTGTTTTCCTTACTACCTCCTACTTTATTCTGACCTTGTTTCCAACCCCCTTGTTCACATCCTCAGTGATCTCAACTTTCATATTTGTTACCTGTGCTCTCAGCCCTTAGCTACTCCAGTCACCTCAGGACTAGAGCCATCTTCAGCAGCAGTTCTGCTTACTGACATGTCCACTTGTGAATACATGTAGACATTGCTTTCTAAATTCTGTGCATGTGTACAGATCTTGTCTTGATAGCCTTTATTATATGTGCCTAATCACTCACCTTCATAATATCCTACCTCGCATGCAGTCCTGTCAAAAGCACTTCTACTTCCTGTTATCTTAAATCTGGTTTTTTTTCAAGTTTTAAGACTCTTTAAGGAGATTAGTTGTCAGAGGGTTTGTGGGTTGGTTTTGGTTGTTTTGTTTTTTTTTTTTTTTTTTTAAATAAATATATATTGAAAACAGTCTCCTCTAAATATAATTTAAGTCTACAGCTCTGCTTATCTTCTTATCTCTCCTCTTCCTCCTTTGTTTACATCCCTCCTGTCAACATCAAACCTTTCAGAGGCACTGCATGCCTCCCAACAGTCAGGTTGCTTTAATCAGGATAGTTTGACAAACAGCGTATTTCCTTCCACTCCCACTCCCCCATATCAGTCAATTTAAAAAGAAGATATCATTTGGCCACAAAATCTGCCATGATAGTTATTCTTCATGACCACATAAATAGTAATTAAACATATTTGAAAGTATTGCTGAAAACAGCTATGCAACTAAAAATGAGGAAGAAAAGAACATTTTTTAACACCAGAACACCACTTACTAAAAGAATACAGAAGTCTAAACTTTAAAGTTGTTTCACTGACAGTAATGTAACATCACAGAATTTATGCAGAGTAAGTGAAAAATCACGGAGATTATACAAGTCTGCTCCTTTCTAACATATATCACTTCTTCACTGGCTCAAAATGTATCTCACACTTCCCTAATAAAGATGCCCATGTGTCATTAAAACAGCTTTTAATTAAAACAGCACAAGAGTATCTTTACCAAAATAATCTCTTACTCAACTATCAGAGTGCCTTCAAGAATAGCAAACGAACAAAGCTTCAAAAATCAAGTGCGACTTCTACCTGCAGTACTGTAGAAAAGCAGCTTTCAGTAATTTAGTCTTATCTTCTTGAGCTATAATTTCTAGCCTACTGGTTGCATCAAATGCAGGACTCTGAAAATGCAAAGTAAAAACTTCAGCTGAAAGACAAATATCAGTCTTCATTATGAAGTGAAAACATTCTTTCTAAGTAGCAACAACATAGATTATAAAAAAAAAATGCCACCCAAAAGCAGCTGTGTTTATTAAGCCAAACATAACCCCACAAGATACACTGCAATCAAAGTCCCACAGGGGTTTGACATCAAGCATTTTAATAAAATTCACATAAATTGCAAAAGGAATTAATGCCAGCTTATTTCACCAAACTTCTTGTGTATTTTTGAATATTTTAAGATTCAAATACCAACAATTTTGACAGAATTTAAAAAGGTATTCATGAGTATTATCTGCCACAAAACCAGCCTAAGTGTAGACAAATCTAATTAGAGATTAGTTCAATAAGAAAAATACAGTTCTATGTAAGCAATCAATGCAAGGATCTTCCACTAAAATACTAGTTACTAATAACTGATTTTAAAGGCGATTTAATTGGAATAAGGATTGAAAATCACTATTACCCCACAGAAATATTCTCTGATTTGTATTGTAACAACTTTTTTGTTCTTCCCTCCCAGTCCAGGGACACCTCCAGGGCACACATATTTTAAAGAAAACATGTTTCGTGTAAATAAGAGCTTAATAAATGTACATGGCACAAAATACCAATAAAAATACTTTTAACATATTTTTATAAGACTATATTAAAAAAATACATAACAGAGCAGAAACAATAGTCAGCCACTATATAGCCCTTCTCAACTTAGCCTCCAGGCTTTTCACAGCATGGTAAGAAAAAAGTGTCTCTTATACACACAAAGGAACAGACACTAAAGACTGAAGAAGTCGTCCTGATCAAAAAGTGAGAAGAAAGCCTTGAGTCTCTGCAGTAGTGTTGTATCAGGCCTAGTGACATATAATGACATACATCTATATGAAAAAAAAAAAAAGTTTCGTAGAAACGTTGACTTCAAAACAAAAGAAAACAAAAAAGTTACTCAAACTGGCAGATGTTGTAAAATTTCTTGAGTTTTGAAAACTGCCTTCTTTACAAGTGTTTGAGTCTCTATTAAGAAAAAAAAACAAACCACTTTAAAACTCAAAGAAGCTAGGGTTTCCACAGTGAAAATTCAAAACTGCCAGAAAAACATTTTATTTCTACCCTCAGTTTTCAACCAGCCAAACAAACAACCACTACCTCACTTCTTGGTCCAGCAACAGAAGAGGACAGGGATTCCTCCAGGTCTTCAGGAAGCACAGAAATGTTTTCCCTGGACAAGATGGTGATAAGTCCACTTTTTTTGGTAAAGAAGATGGGGAGGCTAGTACAGGAGCCTGCTCCTAAAATGCTATCTCCTAGGATGAGGGGAGAGGGGGGGGGGGAAAAAAGCACATAAAGGCTTATGAAACTGCTACAAAATGTAGCAGTTTCATAGATAATTATTAAATTTTGCCATGAAAGAACCAACAGCAATTGACAACTGCACCTGACTTACACAAACTGAGGATACTATTTGCTACTCAAGATGCAGATTTCCAGATACTGCAAGTTTAAAAAAAAAGAAGAAAAAATAATCAAGATTTAGACGGTTCAAATTCTACCAAGGATCAACGTGCATGTCCTACTTGAAAACACCTCTGAAGGTTGAGGATGCCAAACTTAGAGACATCTGACACAGGCACCTAGTTTGAATTTTAGGCTAAGCCTTGACACAAAGTTAACTTCAAGAAAAAAAAAAAAAAAAAATCCACAGTGAATGCTGGGGCGGGGGGGGGGGGGGGGGAAACAAAAAAACCAAGCCCCAACCAAAAAACCTCACTACCCACAAACAAAACCCGCACCCCTTCATATAGCAAGAGTGGGGATCTACTTAATTTTCATCCAAAACACCGTAGAGTAAGCAATAATGATACTGGATGTCATGTCAGTGTTTTCTTTGTACACTCATGAGAAACTCCCAACTTGAAAGATTTAATAAAAAGGAGTGTAAATATGATTCTGCTCTCTGAGAAATCTAAATACTGCAGAAGCATTCAATTAGAAAGTATCAACGATTTTTTTTTTCCCCTGCATGTTACCTTGTACGCCAAATATGATTTTCTCCTGTGGTAAAGAAATTCTTCCAGTTCCAGTGGAGCAAGCAAACACTTCATCTTCCTTATAGAGGTAAGCAGCATGGCTAAAGTAATCTGGGACTATCAGACAGCACAACACTTCCTCTTCTGACTGAAAGCATTTCATACAAACAATATCATGTATGTTATCAAAACCTTAAACAAACATCTAACATTTTAAAGGCTGATCTGAGTTGTCTGAATTTGTTTTAGTTTGTAACAAGAAGATATAGATGTAACTTATAAGCTAAAAAACCAAACAAAACCGCTTTTAATTTGCCCTAAAACTTAAGATCTTGGGATTTTTTTTTCTTCCATATATATTAAATTATTGATAATTGCACAGGGAGAGAGAAGTGAACAGATCAATTATTCTATAGTTTTCACATTCTCCTTCCGTTGCAAGATTCAATTTTAAGATGCCATTACAGGCAGGGGGAGAGGGGAAAGAGTGGAAGAAGTTTACCAAAGTTAATGCCCAAGCTTACACTTCTGTCGTAGTTTGGGGTAAAACAGAACCAATTTTCTGTTTTGTAATTTTACTTTTTAGCTGGGCCTCTTCTAACTGACTGAACTCTGGAAATTAACAGCGTATTGCTCAGAAACTGTTCACTCTCAGAGTGATAAGACCTGATTATACCAAGGAATGGTATGCACAGAGGCTCCTGCTTATACTTATTGCTATAACAACCAAGGTCAGCTAACTTCACTATTTGCCCGTTAGAGGGTCAGAAGCAGAGAAGCGTAGAGGGGTCCCACCTGCGGGGAGGAGCGGATGGGATGAGTGACCTAAAACTGACCAACAGGGTATTCCATCCCATATGCATCATGCTCATAAAAGCTACGGGATCAAAGAGGCAAGGGGCTTGCTCTCTTTCTTCAATGGCTGACATCCAAGGAGGACCCTGTCTGTTTGTCTGCCTTTGATCCCCATCCGAACACTCCTGACTCTAGTTCCGGAATTCAGCTCCTATCCATTGCTGACTCCAGTCTGGGACTTCCCCTGTGTGGTGATGCGATCGTCATCCCGGGAGCTGGATATGGTTTTGTATATATTGTATACTTTTTTTTATTTTTATTATTCTACTATTATTTACTATTTCCTTATTTATTATTGTTTTCATTAAAGTAGTTTAGTTCTTTTTCTAAACTTGTAAATCTCCTCATCTCTTCCTCTCCTCTCTTTGGGTGGGGAGGGCCATCTGTGGTTCTGATTGGCCAATTCGGTCAAAATCACGACAGCTTCCAGAAGAGACAGCACAAATGAGGTACAACTAAGGACAATGCGTCCTCCCCTCCCAGCAAGCCAGCTGTCTACCAAACACCAAAATACAGGTCTCTTAATTCCTTGTCCTGCTCACAAGAGTCTCAACCAGAGTCTGAAATCTGTTCTAAGCGGACTGCATAGGTATACCATAAAATTACCCTGTAGAAATTTTCACAGACAGGACAAAAATTAAAATAAATCAGTAACAATGAGATATTCAGACTTCTATTTTTGAGGCTTTTTTTCTTATACTTTAAAATCTGAAGTCGAAACTTTACATACAGTTACTATTAAACATTGGAAGATGCTAGTACACATTGTCCTCAAAATACGATGAATACATATTCCAAGAACAACCTTAAGACAGAGAACTTGATTTTCCTTTGGACAAAAATCAGATAGCTGATTTACGTATAGGAATATTCTGAAACACTGTGATTTCTTAACTCAGTTTCAGACCCTTCATTTGCATACCTGAAAAGATGGATTATACTGTGTGACCTCCACGACAACGTCATCAGACATCTGGTAGCCTTTATCTTCTACTGTTATCAGAGTGTAGTAGACAAGACACGGACGATCTCCAGGATGCCATGCTGCAGCAAGTATCACCAGTCCAACACTATTCAACAACAGATGTCACACCATTGAGAGATGGTTATTACATATTTTACCTGCTCAAACTCTACCACTGAAAACCCCAAAGTAAAATTACAAGTAAGTATTTTCCAATATTGTATTTTTCGTTAGAAAGGCAGACTACTATTTGTTCTTTCAAGGTGTTTTATTAACAGTATTCATACTGCAGTACAAAACTGAATCAAGGCAGTTGTAATTTTATGTCATTAAATACAAGAGATACTGAATTCTCTACATTTGCTGGAACAAGTTACAATTGCTTACTTGCTCTCTTTGTAATATCAAGACAAAATAAATACCCAAACCTGATAAAACAACACTAAAAAAAGTGAAACGAATTATTCTTAGGTAACAAATCTGTAATGCTAAAGAGATAATGATAGCATGAAGTAAAGGATAATCTAGTTACCTAATATGATGTGTTCATTTTATCAAGTGTCACTCGAGTAAGATTAAATTGCAATTACTTACATTAAGTTTTTGCAAGAAAACAGAACACATTTATCTCATTAATGTAAGTCCTAGCAGGTGCAAGTGTACTTCCTTACCGATTCTGTTGCAAATCCATGTATTGTATATTTACTCCTCCCTTAATATCTTCATAGTTACTTTCAGAACCCTAAAAAACAATACAACTGACTTATAACTATACATAAATAGGCTATTAATTAAACAAACACACAAACCCTTTCCACGTGAGCTGGCTCTTACCCAAATTGCATCTGTAATATGTTCTTTCAGGATCCTGTTGATATCCCAGCTAAGAATATAACGTTCTGATGAATCATCAATCTCCCATTTGTACAGATTTGAACTTGTTAGCATATAGAAGCTTGATCTCTCTTTATCCCAAAGAACGCTAGAAATCTGCATTTAGAAAAGAAAAAGCTAAAAAGGTTAAAGCACAGCCTTAATATTTGGACACAACTATCTACACCACTATCAGTCCACACAAAAAAAAAAAATCACTTCCTTGGGCAACCTACACAAGTTACTTTACAAGATCAGAGTATTAACGATAATTTCCAAAAGTAGTCTTATTTTACGGATATAAGAACATCTATAGTAAGTATGTTTCTCATACTTTCTTCCAATTTCCTTGGAATTCACTGTCAAAGTTCAACCCGATCACCAACCTTGGCAATCCTAAATCAGAAAAGTAAAATTACAGGTTACTGTTAAGTTTCTTCAAGTAGTAATGAGGCTATTACTAGAAAGAGGCAAGACTTTGAATCATTGCATATTCCCCAGGAAGTATTGCTACTTTAAAGTCTCCTTTTATTCAGATCTAAAGAGCAAGTCAGCATTCTCCTTTACAAAGCACAACGATTTATTCAGTTTCTCTCTTTCAAATTTCAAAGAAATATAAGTAACATAAAAGAGTTGAGTCTTGTCTCTTTTTTTGGTCATCGTATATCCTTACACAGTCTTTTTCTTTGTTAAACACTGAGGCTGGAAATTACAGAGAGAAATTAAAGCATATTACTGTATGAATGTTTTTCAGGCTTACCACAGCATCATGTCCAGGAGACAATATACCCAGAAGAGAAGAAACCTTTCTACCAATGCCAGAAAACATGCCCTGACCCTGTGGCAGGGCATGCTGATGAATCTTGCCAGAACTATCTGGTATCAATCGAACTAGCTGGCCTCTGGAAGATGATAAAATAAAACTTCCTCCCTAACAAAAAGAAAAAAAAATATATTTAAAAAAATTACAGTCACATTCCTGAAACAATTCTAATGTCAGACAAAATTCTTTATGTCAGCTCACAAGGGTGAACACTAAACAAGAACAAGACACAGGCATCCACATAGTACTTAAAAGCTAACAAAGAAAATAAAAAAAAAGAAAGCATTTATCACATAAAAAGACTGTTTAAATGAATTTTCCACATTATTCTCTATGCTTGAATCAGTGCAGTGTACAGCTCCCAGTATAACTTTTTTAAATTTTAAACCATATATTTAAAAAATATGAAAAGATGAAGTAGTTCTCTGTTTTCGCGATAGCAGGAAGTAATCACAGAATACTGACACTCCTCATAGGCTGAGGTACCAAGTCAGTCCAGTTAAGCTTGTGTTTGAATCCTGCATCCTTCCCCAACTTTAACATTATTATTTGACTACTACTCATCTCTGCTACTTAAGATCATCACACTCATCAACAATCTCTGAAATTACTCCTCAGAACGTTTAATAGTTTGCAACATTTATTGGAGATTTAGGACCGATCATGCAAAGCACGCTTTTCCATTTTTAAATTAGGAATTTAAGCATTATTTTAATATATATATCATATTGTACTGTACCTTTACTGCTGTTAGGAAACTGCACAGAGAGCCTCCAAAGTCTGTAAAAGTCTCCGTATAGGAACCTTCATGTGCAAGATTGGGCCAGTAGCGCACAGAACCTTCGCTGGTAGCAACCATTATTGCCAGAGACTTGAAGTGAGAAAATAATTAACAGAACATGCATGATAATAATAATAATCAGAATGCAGCCTTAACTAAAACATGTTATTTTACATATCAAGAGTGTGGGTGGCAAACACACAAAAAAGTAGTAAATATATATGGATGCACACAGACAAACCTAGAACTGAATTGCAAAATGATTCTGTAGCATAAATTAATTTGTGAAGGGAATGTTATACTCGCTTATTTTGCTAACAATATTTTCTACTGATTCTTGTTCTTGATTAATTCAGCGTTCACTACTGAAATGCAAACAAAACCTACAGTTGCAAGACAGAAAAGAGCCTGTGGAGAATTCCAGATGCCAAGAGTTAGAAGCTACTATGGAAGACTTGAAATGTGACTATAATTTAACAAAGAAACTGCTCTAATGTCATTAAGAGAAATATCAAATCACACGGTGGCTGTTCTCTTCATAAACCCATGGTGTGCCTACATTAGCGCCTCTACCTCAGGAAATCAGTCACATACCAAATTCAAAGCATTAAGGAAGAGACTGTGTTCAAGTAGAGATTTAGACAGAAAGCATTATACCTAATCTACTGGTTCTTGAGAAAAAAATCACAGAAAAATAGAAAAACTGTAGCTGAGAGTTGTTATTGAGCTCCTCGGAGTTTTCTAACTAATTTTTGACTAGACACAGATCTTTACAAAAGGAAAGTAGTTGGCTAATGAACATCACAACAATTAGAAGATCACCATAGAATGTATTGTCCTTTGTGATTCCTGCCCCTTATTTAATAATTTTCATTTTAGTGAAATATCATCTACTGGTAGTGTTTCTACTTCACTCTATAAAATCACAGTATCCACGCATAGCTCACAAACTGCTGAAAGATGAAATAAAATAAAAATATCTTGGTTTAGGTGGATTACTTAAACTTCTTTGGGTATGAGTAAGTCATAGAGCATTTAGAGTTTTATGAGCTAATCACGAGGTATTAAGAATGCTTTTCATCATCTGGAAGTGTAACACAATAACAAATCAAAAGAAAAGATCCTATTACATATTCTGTGCTGCTTCTTACTTCCAAAGACAAGTGCTTATCCAGTTTCATTAGAGCACCACATATATTAACCTAAAACTACACCCAAGCTGAAAACAAGAGCCTCTTTTCTTCATGAATGATATTAACAGACACATTAACATACTTTCAGAAAACTTAACTGGTCTTCAAACCTCACTCTCTAGCACAGTATGTTATGAAAAGGCACTTAGGAAAGTAATCAGTCAAGAGAAATTAAATCATATTCCTCACAGCGCCAGCTTCCTTATAAAGACCAGCCAAGGGAGGGTGCTGGTGTTTGCTTCTAATCCACTTGTACTCAGAATTAAACCACTGCTGAACAACTTTTTCAGCCAGCACGCATTTAAATTGCACTTGCTTAGACTGACTATTTGGTTGCCCTGGTGTTTGTTAACACAATACTTCTTAGTTTACTGTATTTTTGTTTGTTATGAACGCACACCAAGTAATCCTTGGGAAAACTATTATTTAATCTAATCCTGTAACATGTAAATGATGTAACTTGAAAAGACTAGCAGAATTTTGTTTATTTCAAAACATTTATTACAAGCTATCAATCCTGACCTTTTAAACAGAGAGTACAACACCAAACGCAGTTTTCAAATAAGTACTGGATAAAATAGGATATAGTCAAAGTTACTCTAAAAGTTACTTTTAAACACTACAATTTAAAAGTCAATCACCTGCAGAGAAGGTGCGTCAGCTGAGGAACCGAGACAAGATATAGCTGCTAAACTAGAACTCCACTGGAAATCACTGGGTGGCAACTGCAGTTCCTTGCACAGAGATAACTGTAAGAAAGAAAGAGATGCCATAATAACTATGAGATTGGAAGAATTTATTCCTCTGCCAAAAAGTCTTTAGGCTTTTTGACTCTGATAAAAATTAATTTTCAACTAGCCCAGACACTGTGTAAGGGAACCAAAAGAACGTCCCAGGACATTTTCATCAAGGTTGTCACAACAACCAAACAGCTAAAAAACACCTACTTGTACACTTTCAAACAGTACTGTTTCTCTTTAGTTATTTCTGAGTTTTTCTCACAACACTATATATTGAATTATTTATTTCAGAAGTGCAATTATTTGACCATTCTTTAACACAGTATGCTAACAAAGCAGCAGATCAAAATTAAACTAGAAGTGCTTGAGAAAGCTCACTAGGTAGTAACAGAGTGGAGAAGGGAAATGCTTCTCCCTCCCCCCATGAAGTTAAACAATGAAAAATATTTTAATCCCTTGAAAAATCTCTACAAGTACTAGAACGCGTATACATGACACTCCACTGTAAGTGCACTCTGTATAATTAATAGACATTGCATTAATTGAAAGATATTGATCTTGTAACTACAGGTTTCCTCTGACCATACTTGCTATTCGCTGAAACGATGCTGAAAGAAATGCTGCCCAGAAGGAAAAAAAAATTATTGATATAAGAAACCTAGATGAAACATGTCTTCAGCACAGCTGAAACTAACTTTTTTTTTTTTTTTGGATAAATTGAAAATCAGTCTGAGAATAATCTAAGACAATCCATAACATATCAACTAGTTTTTAGCAATTAAAATAAGGTTTATCAAACTATCTAACATAAGAGACCCACCTATTAAAATGCAAAGAATTAACTGTAATGACTTAAGGTGACAATTAAAAATTAAGAGAGGAATATAAAAACATTAAGCTCCCTCAAAAGCTTGAGTTTCAGTTACTGTTGTTAGTATGACTTCACACCAACCCCGCTGCTTTTGGGGGAAAACAGACAAATCAATTTATAAAAACCCTCTTGCTTTAAAAAGCCACAACTGAATAACTTGTTCAACTAGCGTAAAATTTAGAATTCTTTCCATCTTGATATTTCAGTTACCTTAGCTATCGGAGACTGACCAATCTTCCAAATAATCAGCCTCTCTTTATGGACTAGCCAGGCCCATCCACTTTCATCCACTTGAACGCTCAGCTGGTCATCAGCTACATAGAAAGTAATTTTTTTAAAGCATTCAGATCTTTAAAGCACTGCAGAGTAACCTTAAAATCAACAAACTTTCATTCTTATATGAAAATAAGAAATATACTTTCTATTAAATTAAATTGCATGTTAGAATTTCCATGTATTTGATTAAGATACCAAATTACTACATGTAGTTTAGAAATCCATTTGACAAACACTCAATTTTTGGGAGTGAGAAACAAGCCAATACTAGAAGCTATTTCCATCAATTTACATCAGATTGTAAATTTACAGCAGATTTGTAAATTGCTCAACAATTTTTAAAGTTATTTTTTAAGACACGCATTTTTGGTTCCTCTTACACATACTATAAAAAGAAAACTTATCCACGGGGAAAAATTACTTAGAAGACCAATTTCTTGAATGCAGGGAAAAGTTTGGATCACTGGGGCTTTTAGAAGTGACAACAAATGTGGATTAAAAATAATTTAAAAAAACATTAGAGCGTCCACTCTAGGACACAACAGAATCGAAACAAACGAAGAAGGTGAGAAAGAACCGGTAAGTAAGTTACTAAAAAATCTACTGGTTTTATTACCTTGGATTTTACAATATATTGATTAAGACAGCACCTGAAGGATACTTACATGCATCCATACCCACATGGGTGTTATTACAATTATAGTTACATAGTTAACCAAGTTGGATTCAAACAAAAGCAAAAACATTTCAGTTTCCACTGTGAAGTCAGCCATTTAAATGACATTAACAACATGTTAATACTTCTGTCACCTGTCAATTTCCATGAGAGAAAAACAGATAAAATCAGTTCTTACCATCAGCCTTCTTCAGGGCTTCCATAACCTTAACAGGCAGAGAGGATCCAAAAGCCTTAACATCATAATTAATAGTCTCACTTGCTGAGGGATGCTGTATAACTCTGGTAGGAGTTGCTCTTAAAACAAAAAGTTATAGTTAGTTTTTCATCAGCTTCAACAGACATTTACTTCACTAGTATCTGTTTGAAATAGATGTGATGAAATAGGTTTATGCCTTCTGGGAGCACCATCTAAAGCAGTAATCTAGTGGCCTCCTTACAAGCTGTTAGCTGTCATCAAATTATTTTATTTTTTAAAGAACTGGTTTTGAATATGCATTCATCCCCCAGCAACAAAATAACTTTTCAACTTCTCTACATTCTGGTTATTTATAGAATACAGCAATCCACAATGCCAGGAGAAGCTCAGTAGAAACTATTCCCTGACCGCAGGACCTATTTCCATCCCTAGTTCTAACACTGGTGGGCAGTACGCGCTGTGCAACAGTTTGAAACCTGCGGCAGCTTGGATCAGCTACCACTTCTACGGCCCTTGTCTTACTGTGGAGACTACAGTGCTTATCTGTTCCAGACATTATTTGTTTCACAATATAATTTATAAAAGCTGCTTTGCATCTTCCCCAACCTTCTCTCTCTGGAACAGCAGAGGTCTGTCTTGTCTTTTGAACATGATTAAGTGGGTAAATTTCTCTGCTTTTAGAAAATACTGCCGTCTTTATTTCTCCTCACAAGTAAAATGATGTCTCAGACCTTCCCAGCGTGAAATGCCAAAAGACGGTGACACACAGCTAGAAGACAAGCCTGACACCCAGTTTGGAAAAATACCATATTAAACAGACCTGAACTAAAAGGTCCACAAAAATGAAAAAAGGAAACCTTGTTTACCTCAACAACAAATAACTGTTTCTGAGAAAAGAGATTATGAACCCCTGTTAAATCTTGATTCATATGGAAGGCAGAAGAGGGGAAGCTGAGGGGGGAAAAGCCTAAACTTTGACTGCTTTGCCTTCTTTTTAAATACAGAGATTATTATTTTCTTATTTTTCCTATACTAGGGATACATATGAGGAAACCTTGAATTCAAATGCTAATAAGACTTATAACAGTGAAAATGTGGTATTTTGTATTTATAGTTTTAATGTACAATACCACTTTTAAAGAGCCTTAAAACTGTTCAACTATAAAACATTTCAGTCTGAATTTGTTACCATGAGAAGAGTATATCCAATATCCTACAAAGAATCCGAGAGCACCTGAAAAACCACAGACTTAATAAAGTCTTACTACTCCTGTGGGAAAGTAAATGAGCAAAATGAGTAAACACAGACCAGTAACTCTCCTAGTTGTTTTTTTTTCCTTTTCATACAGAAAAGTCATGCCTAATAGTTCTATCAGAATTTTCTGAAAAAAAGTCAGTGAATACAATCCAGACAATATTAGCGTACTTAAATTTCCCCGAATCTTTCAAAAAGAACCCTTACGAAACATTCCTAAAGAAATCAAGCTGGGAGATATGAGGAAAAGTTTTACTGCAGAACCAAACCACGTATAAAAGAAAGCAATAAGCAAAAACAATACAGAGGAAAGAAAGGCTAACTTATACACCACAGGGAAGTTTCCATTCTATAAACCTGTACTGGTATCTAAAATATTCAGCACAGTCATAAAAAAAAAACAACTACCAGAATAACAGTGTCTTGATAGTACAATGTTATTCAGGACAATCAAACAGCAAACAGAATATCTGAGTTACTAAATACAGAATAAAAGGCAAACAGAAAACATCATGAGAACTCCACATATGGCTTCTTGAGTACTAGGATGACCTAGCATGCACACATCCCAAAATGATATAGTAGAAAAACTACTGAAAAGAGATTTAAGGATGATCAGAGATACAGAATATCTTACAATACATTCCAGCAGAAAAACAAATGGTAAAGCAGTATTTGTGAAACAGCAATATTGTAACTTACAATGACTTGAGCATGTAAAAATGAGGCAGGGTTTGCAAAGAGAGGTGAAATATTTTGTTAAACCTTCTTGTACAGATAGTTGAAAGCAAAAGCTTTCAGGCAGAGCCCCCTCATTAGGCTCATTTAGAAGTACGCCTTAATACATTTACTGAGGCACAGGACCAATATAATCTAATTGCTGACTATTAGACATGACAAAATGACACTTCTTCCCCCTCCGGTAAGGTCAAATTATTTTATCTAACTAAAGGTCTGTGTCTGCATCTGTGTTTAAGACTCAAGATAGAGATTCAGACAGCAAGCATTTGAAAACTTGGCGCTTTTTTTTTTTTTAATTATGATACTTTTTTTGCTACTTTTCAAAAAATCACTAGCTTAGCTTCCTAATAGCTCCCTTAGGAATTACTGCTACTTCAGCAAACAAAGACCCCGTCTGTTCGGACCCTCGGCGACAGCAGCCTCACGGTGCGTGAGGAGACTCTTTCCGCGGAGCAGAGCGGCGCTCCAGCACTCCCGCAGGCGCCAGCAGCTGCCGTCCATCTGCTCCCCTCCCCCGCAGCCAGGGGCGACGCCACCTCTGCCGCCTGGGGCAGGGAGACAGCCCGTCCGAGGGGCCGAAGGGCCCGGGAGGGCTCGGTAACGGCCCGGCGGGACAAGGCGGCTGCCTGGACCCTGCCCCGGGCCCGGCCGAGGGACTCACCGGGCGGAGAGGGAGCCGCTCCTCCGCCCCACCGGGGAGAACAGCACTGGCGAGCTGGCTGCCGCCGCGACGGCCAGGTTCTTCCTGCCGCCCGGGCGGGAGAGAGGGCTGGGGGCGGCGGCGCCGAGGTTCCTGCGGGCCGACCCGCCGGGGGTGCGGGGGGAGGCGGGGGCCGAAGGGAACATGGCTGAGGAGAGCGGCGAGAGGCGCGGGCCGCCACGGGGTTCCCGCCGGGCGCCGCCTGATGGCGTCACTGCGGAGCGCGGCGCGGCACAGCCCCTGCCGGGGAGCGGCGCAGACCCCGCGGCAGCCACTCGCTCCGGCGGCGGCACAGCCCGGCCCTCGCCGCGCGCCGGCGCGTTACCGGCGGCAGGAAGCTGCTTTCGTAAATGCACACATCGTCGTGGTTACAGGCCCGGGCGCTAACGGACAGACGTTCAATTTCTACCTTATCTGCTCCAGGGCTCCGCCGTGCCTCAGGGCTGCAATGAACGGCTCGATGCCCGAGTGGTGGGCAGTGAGGAGCGGCGCTCCTCAGGGGTCAGTGCTGGGACCGGCGCTCTTTAATGTCTTTGTCGGGGACATGGGCAGTGGGATTGAGTACACCCTCAGCAAGTTTACCAATGACACCAAGCTGTGTCGTGCGATCAACACGCTGGAGGGAAGGGATGCCATCCAGAGGGACCTGGACAGGCTTGAGAGGTGGGCCCGTGCAAACCTCGTGAAGTTCAACAAGGCCAAGTGCAAGGTCCTGCATGTGGGTTGGGGCAATCTCAAGAACAAATACAGGTTGGGTGGAGAATGGATTGAGAGCAGCCCTGAGGAGAAGGACCTGGGGGGCTTTGGTTGATGAGAAGCTCAACATGAGCCAGCAATGTGCGCTCACAGCCCAGAAAGCCAACCGTATCCTGGGCTGCATCAAAGGAAGTGTGGCCAGCAGGTCGAGGGAGGTGATTCTACACCTCTGCTCTCGTGAGACCTCATTTGGAGTACTGTGTCCAGCTCTGGGGCCCCCAACATAAGAAGGACATGGACCTGTTGGAGCAAGTCCAGAGCAGAGGAGGGCCATGAAGAGGATCAGAGGGCTGGAGCACCTCTCCTATGAGGACAGGCTGAGAGAGTTGGGATTGTTCAGCCTGGAGAAGAGCAAGCTCCAGGGAGACCTTACAGAGGCCTTCCAGTACCTAAAGGGGCCTACAAGAAAGCTGAGAGGGCATGTAGTGATAGGGGTAATGGCTTCAAACTGGAAGAGCGCAGATTTAGATTAGATATCTGGAAGAATTTTTTCACTATGAGGGTGGTGAGGCACTGGAACATGTTGCCCAGGGAAGTTGTGGATGCTCCATCCCTGGAAGTGTTCAAGGCCAGGCTGGATGGGACTTTGAGCAGCCTGGTCTAGTGGGAGGTGTCCCTGCCCATGGCAGGGGGGTGGGAACTTTAAGGTCCCTTCCAACCTAAACCATTCTATGATTTTTCCAGAGGGGGAGAGCAGAAGGAGACGGCTTCAGGCTCACGGGGGTGTCGTGACATCAGGAGGATGGTGGTATTACCATGCCCTCCTGCCCAGCACAGCAGCCTGAGTGCTGCTTCTCTCACCCAGCAGCTCGGGTGGCCGTCAGTGTGGGATAGTCTCACAGAAAGAGGAGTCCCCTCACCCAGGTCTTCCTGAGGAAGGCTGGATGCACTCGGTTCTTCAGGACTCTTCCAGAGGGATGCACAAAGCTGGATTTGGGAACCATTTTTCACTGAATTCATGCACTTCTGGTGCTAACCAACTCGAGCAAAGAAAGATGTCTGGTTACACTCAAAAAAGTGCTGTTGAAAATTGCAAATAGCTGTTTGACTCTTTTGGAAGGATGTGATTTCCACCAATAGAGTTGCCTAATCTTTGAAATAGCACGTACTGTAACCTGTGTTTGTCCCTAAATTTCTAATAAAAAAAACCATCCATGCAAACCTTGGTACATTTCACATCTATGGTAAATAACCGTCATGCACTACAACTATTCAATGGTACAGACACAGATTTTAGTCTTAACAGGGAACTACATTTTCTCATTGAAAGAAAATACTCAACTGCATTTGAACGAAAAAGCTTTCAGAAGGTACATATGTACCATCTACTTGGGGAAGAAGTCGAGTTGGACATATATTATCAATGAAGCTAATTAGTTAAATTAAAATTAACTAAAACCAGAATATTCAAAAATTTCCCATAATTTCCCAAAAATATGTTCTTTGATTAAAAAGTGTTTATGGCTATTAAGTTTTCTGTGTGGATTGTGGTCCAATATGACTGAACCTGAAAGGCAGAGGAGATAAACTTGAGATGCTTCATCTGGCCGTACTGAAATAAGACGCACCTGTCTGTTCCAGTGGTTTGCCTTTTAACTTCACTTTTTCTCCTTTTGCTTTGATTTTCTGTGAAAAGCAAAATACAAACATTTAGTGAAGCTTCACTATACTGTTACATTAATGTAGTATCCTTCTAGATAGCCTTCTCTATTATACACCATGTAGTGATGATAAATCAACATGTTACTGTTGTTTCATCTAGAAAAACAAACTAAACCACAAAATGCACACACAAACAAGCAAACGGGGGAAAACAGTAAAATTCAAGCTGCCATCCACAATTCCCACATCCACGAATGGTGACATTCAGATTATTTAAAAACTGAAAGCTCCCCTTCACATTTCGCTTCTAAAATAGTTTTAAGATGATGCAGTGTGAGCAGTCATTTTTTGCTTCTGAATCCTGCATACACTTTGCATACACTGCATACACTTCCTCAGGGAATTATTCAGCCTCCTTTTGCTGTCCCAGCCCTCCGTTAAGAGCTCCGTTTTCAGCAGAGAGGATGCAACTCAACCTTTAAATCTCATTTTTGACCCAGAAATAGTTTACACTGATATTGGTTAGAGACTTCAGCAGTTCCTGAACTGGAACTCTTGCGGTATTGTTTTTCATATGAAAAGATGAATGTCCAGCAGGCAATTTTGACAATACTGACCTAGTGGGGACTTGAACTAAGAGAATGGAAACAGTGGATTTATATTAGAGCTACAACTTCAAAATATACAGGACTGATAATCTTTTTACTTCTGTTTTTATTTATTGATCGATGGATGGAAAAACAGTGTAGAAAATACTGCTTGGGTAGCCTAGCCACAAATAGGTGCCAACCTATTTAGAAAAAAAATTAGTTTGAAAGGACAGCAGCACACTCCATCACCTGCAGAGCAAACAAAATTCTCATGAACTGGTTAACTGAATCTGCCTTACGGAACTATGCAGGTGTTTAAACAAAGGTGTTTATAAAAGATCAGTACCATTTTCTTCTTCATAAGAAATGTAGTGTCTTACTCATCAGGATCCAGAGTTCCCTAACAGGCCAGAGTACTGATCTATTGGATCATTGCATTGTGAGTTCAAGACCCCTTAAGCAACTGCAAACAATTCTCCCCGTTCAAGACAGCCGAAAATGTTGAGCAGTGGAAATGCGAAGACCGAATTGGGAGAGATCACAGAGACAGGATATTCTCTTCTATTACTCCCCGAACTGGCATCCACTCCCTTTTCAAAGATGAAAGTATGGACAAAAAAGAGGCGCTCTGTATCAGAAGATTAAAGCAAAAAATTGCATTAACTCCTTGAAACCTGAGTTGAAAAAAAAATTCGCTCTTTCAGAGATGCCAGTCATTCACTGCAGTGATGATGATGTAATCAGTACTCTATTTAAACATGAAAATAAATAGTTTAATAAGCAGTTTAAGTAATAAAGTTACTCAAGACACTTTATTTTCAGTGTCTTCTCTCAGGAAAATATTCATGCTGTCAAGAATCAGAAAACTAATCAGGAAGACAGTAAAGGGATTAAGCGTACATTGAGAGCTGACCTTAATCATCAAGTCTCCAAATATTCAACCCTAACTAATACAATTTAGCAAGGTAGTTTTGAAAGCAATCAGATACAGTATTTAAGCCCCAAAAGACATGACCGGGTAGCAAAAGTTAAGGAAGGACATAGTTCTGGCCTCCGAGGCAAGGGTGAAAAAGGCAGCATTAATAAAAGACTTCAAAATGATGCCCACAGGTACCAACTAAAATACAGCAACTAGCACGTGACAGAAACTGGAAAATGTTTGTATTGCATGTTTGAGATATGTGGGTGCATGTAAAATTAATTACATTTATTTTTGAGTGTCTAGGAAATTATCTTTACTACTTTTATACACAGGGAAGATAGGTTTAGACCAAAGCTGAACACCAGTGTGTGCAGCATAAAAGAGAGATGGGCTTATACAGTGTGCTGCACCAGGGCTACAAGGACACTTTGAAACCTCTGCCAACTCCGAATAAGGTCTGGCCTTTCCTTCAGGAAATATGGGGTAAGTTTAATTTGACTTAAGTTGTATTTACCGATGATCAAAAGCATTTCTGAGTACCTTTTGGCCTTTGGAATACACCAGGAGGGGCACAGCTGTGTTTTGCGCTGTTAATACCATCCCTCATGGAAATGAACCTCTTCCACTAACAGAAGCTTAAACAAAACAAAACAGTGTTACTAAAAACCGAAGGGGTAACGATGGAAAATACAGCGAGTGAGTGTAAGAAAGCTCAGTTTGTACTTCTTTCTGATGCACAGTCAGACACTCTCACATTAAGTCTTTTCTATGTTGCGTGGCTCCCTTTTTGCCCTCCGGACCACACTACACAAGGCAGCAGCATGAAATCGTGGTCCTTAGCTAAAGACACCTATCAGGATTGTTAGGGATACACCAAGAGTTTTCACCTTTGACAGGAAGGTCTTCAACTCTTCTAACAAAAAGAATGCAATGCTTTAATTTTTCTCTTTCTCATACCTTTTTTTCCCTTCATTAAGCTACTGGGGCTCCTACAGTTCCAAATGCAAGCATTCCCAGTGCTGACTAGCGCTGCTATGGAATATACAGTGTGCCACATCCACACATCACATGCATTGCAGGTGTGTAAACCACAAAACCGAAGTTGTCCAGCAAAGATTTCTACTTGCAAATTACCAGTTAACTTTGTTTTCTCACCTTGTTGAGGTCTGTGGTTTGTTCCAAGGAATATTTTGTGTTTCTAACCCGAATGAAGTCTGTTATCCAATGTA
This sequence comes from Chroicocephalus ridibundus, assembly GCF_963924245.1. NCBI lineage: Eukaryota > Metazoa > Chordata > Aves > Charadriiformes > Laridae > Chroicocephalus > Chroicocephalus ridibundus. Next base: position 48,845,257 of record NC_086286.1, read on the forward strand.
CCTGTTAGGACAGACATTCACCTTTCTGTGGACTAGAGCTCTTCTATCGCTTTTCACACTTTTCTGTAGACTGCAACACTGGCCAGAACAACTAATGAACAGAAGACATAAAACATTTGTTCAGTTTGGCTGCAAGTAATTCCTGTAACCTTCGTAAACACATGAATAAAGGGGCTCATTGCACCTCACATAAGGAGAGATTATATGAGTAGATTAAAGTTCAAGCCCCTCTAAATACATTACATTACAAAGAGAATAACTGGTAGTCAACACAAACTAAACATTGGGTCAGTGGTATTTTCGGCATATCTTTAATACAGCTTCTAGTAAAACTATAATCAGCAGATAGACTGACATTTGGATGTAATTTTATTTTCATTCCTTAGTACAGGGTGCTCTTTAGTGTTTTCACTATGTTCACAGAGTGCCATTAATGGCACAATAGATAAACATTTTAAGCTTGCCCAGCACTAGGTATCTCACCTATTTCCAATAAAGTTTTCCAGCAACATGTTTTCCTAGCATAGATGAGTTTTAACGTGACCTGGAAAGTTTCCAGCTTTTTGAAATCATCTTGCGGAGTTTTGCATCTTCAGAAAGTCTATAAAGATATTCTCTTGGAAGAGATTCTTAAATTAGAAACATGAAGCCTACTCTTTATTGCCAAATGTACCCTCCTGCAGTTATTCAAATTAATGTAATACTATTATTATTTTAGTAATTGTCCTTGAGAAGGTGGTTTACTAGTTGTCCCTAATAAGGTAGTTAGGCAAAACCTGGGATTTCTAACAAAAGAAAAACCCCAACTTAAAAAAAAGACAGAAACTTACACATGTAAGAGTGTGTTGTTTTAGACGTCATCTTAGAAGGAAAGTGAAACTAAAGAACTAGGAAAATAGAGAAGGGAAGAAATGCACACACATTTTAGATATTCCTATGCTGTCTTAATATACTAATACACTTCCTTTACGTAAAGTCAGTTAGGTTTTTTGTTTGGTTGCTTTTTTTGTAAGTGCTTGTTTTATTTTGTTTTTTAAGGAACTTTCCTCCAACTCCTCATGCTTCCATACTTCCCAAAATGTGTTCTCATATGTAATTCTCTACAGTAACTGTAGATGGCGGATCATAATCAACCTTCTCATTTCAGAACAAACGGCAACTGAAAGAACAGTGCGTGGAAGTCAGACAGAACTTTCAGAGTACCTTAGTGTCACACACTTTTGAATTCCAGCATTTTAAGACTACTGACAAGCCCAGAAAGCAAAAGTTCCTTGACAAGGGAAGAGGCAATGGTATGAAAATGGTAAGATTGTCATTTAATTACCCTTAAAATACTGAATTTACTTAAGAATGCAGCACATCATCATACAGTGCATTACAGCAAACAAGATTCTAAAAGGTCTCAATTAGCATAACACAAAGCAGAAAAATCTATTCGCTGCCATTATCTCAACGTGATAGATGTTTTAAAAAGTTGCAATAATTATTAAAAAGCGTTCAATAAAAAGTTTAAACACGTTTAAGTTTCAAAAGAATATTTTGTACATTTTGGAAAAATATAACATTTACTTTACATAACTGAAACATAAGTTATATTCTTTGTAGTTTTTAAGCTTCCTTTATTCATACATTCTCTCATACATTTTCTTTTAATACATCCTTTTCTCTGGATTGTAAATCTAATGCAAAAGTATCACTGTTCTGAAGAAAAGCTTGTTTCTGCATTAGTTTCCTGAAAAGTCCATTTGGATTTGCAAGTAGCTCCTCATGTTTTCCACATTCAAGAATTTTACCCTGGCCAAGGACTGCAACAAAATCAGCATTTTGAATAGTAGACAGACGATGAGCAATAATTAGGACTGTCCTCCCTTCCATCAGCCGGTCCAGAGCTTCTTGCACTAGATACTCGTTTTCAGCATCCAAAGCACTAGTAAGAAATGGGAAGCAGGGAGGGGAGAGAGGAGGATATTTGTTATTTTAAGACAGGTTAGTTTTGTATGCACTGTGCTTATTTTACTAAAACTTTAGACCCTTGCTGTTGTTGGTGAAGATGAACCAATGGAATTGCAGGAAAGTTTTTGTGAATATGCTTAGTGCACACATCCCAGTTTAGGCATTACATTTTCTCATATGCAAAAAAAAAAAAAATATGCATGTAGAAATAACATTAAATTAATTCAGTGAAAAAAATTAAATTATACTGCAGTATAACCATCTCTAAGACATTCATTTCAACTAAAGATACAAAAAAGCTTTAAGTAGATGTTTCAAAATCAAGTTACATATTACATAAAATTAAACATAGTGTACCAGTTATCCTTTCTACTTTGCATAAAAAGCTTTTATCACAGGTCTCCTAACCAACTCACACATTCTAAAGAGCACATTGTTTTCATGGGTAGCGAAAAATAAAGGGACTAGATAATTTGTGCAAGGGCATGCAGAGAAAGAAAGACGACGACTTCACATATCTGAGTTTTACAGATAGGTGATTTCTAAGCTTCTATTTATTTTCTTTCTTACCTTGTTGCTTCATCTAACAGAAGAATTTTAGGGTTCTGAAAAAAAAAAAAGTCAAATTGGTCACAATAATAATCAGACAAGATCTGAATATTTGTATCAATACAGAATAGGATTCATACAGCTTAAAATTCCAAGTAAGTTTACTTCTTTCATCCAATGAACTGAGTGACATTCAAAGCATTTCTTTTAAGAAGTCTAAACACTAAGAGGGCAGAACAGAAACAACACTCTTCCACCTTCAAATTTCGCAAACTGAAGAACACTATTACCAGATCACTGTTTGAAAGATACAAACTAAAGGTGGGAAATGATTTTTAATGCATGCTTGGCAGCACTGTGGTCAAAAGTCTGATTTCCTATTTACTGCTCTTACGTGGATCTTTCACAGAGGCTGAGCTACCCTCTGCTTGCAGTCAGTCTGCGCTGTATAACTGTCTAGTAACAAAAAATACGAAAACGTACCAAACAGTATTTCACCCACAGATGAAATACACAGTACTTATGAACTCTTCCCAATTACATAAAAAATAATTAAAAAAAAAAAAAAAAAAAAAAGATCACCACCACTCAAATCCCTAAGAAGCCTCTTCGCAATTACAGCACATAATCCAAACTTGCTTGATGAAGTTGACAGTAAAAGCTTCAGACTTCATCTGGAAGAGATGTGACTCCACTGCACCCCCAATCACATATATATCAACTACTCATTTATTTTTAAAAACTTTTTTTTTTCCAACTGTACTTGGCAGGAAATGCAATCAGCTTTCAGCATTTGTGGTAAAAAAGAACTGATATAATGAAAAATTCCCAGCAATCTAGATGAACTGGGCATGCTAGGATGCTAACCCGTACGGCTTAATGTGAATGTAAGCTAGGTTCAGTAAAGCTCAAAACTTCCAGCTGAGCATCAGTCCCAAACTGCCTCCCTGTGAGGCACCACGGCCGTCCCCGAACCAAATTCCTCATCCTTCTGATCCTTGGAAGTCTCCTCAAATTTGTGCAGCATAGAGCCTGTCCTAAAGCTAGACCCATGCCAACCCTTGAAGACAAAAAAAAAAAACCTGACAATACAACATTGTGCTTGAAAAAGTATCTTATGCCAAATTCAGACCAGCTCCCCTCAAAGCCAAGACAGGCCATCTATAGTGCTGGTAAGCAGCAACCCAGAAAAATCAACCCATGAGTGACAGAGATCTGAGCACAGAGACCGAAGTGTCATATATGAGTTTAATAGCACCACATTCTTCAAGTCGTCTTCATCCTTGACCTGGTCTTATGAAAGTGAGCCATTATACAATGATTTACCATCAGTCTTGGCAAGAACTATTGAAAAACATGACCGAAAGACAGGAAGGAGCACTTACAGCCCTTTCAAACTTCCTCATTAATGTAAAAATTTCTTTTTAAAAATATTTTTCTACCTCTCCCATTGAAAGACCTCCTCCTTTTTAACCCCTCCTGCCTCCCCACAAAGTAATGACATAGCTATTTGGGTGCTGGCTTACCTTGAGCAGAGCTCGAGCAATCGCAATTCGTTGCTTCTGTCCACCTGGGGGGGAACAGCTCAGTAAATTGAAATAGGAAAACAGATGTGAAGTAATTTTAACTGAATGCCTGGGCTGAGCCGAGTTAGGCACACGTACTTTAGGGGAGGGAGTGGAGATGAAGGGGGGATTTTTTTAATACTTATGGCAGGCTACACCTTGGAGAAAAAACTGGTAACAAAAAATAATAGAATTTTTACTTCACTCTACATTATCAAGATTTTTAAAATAAGGAATATAAAGATGTACCTGAAAGCAGAATGCCTTTTTCTCCGACTACAGTGTCAAACCCTTTTGGAAAATCTCTGATAAAGCTAGCAGCATTAGCTATTTCAGCAACTTTCTGAATCTCCTCTGCAGTCACAGTAGAAGGATCCTCTGCACCATAGGCAATATTTTCAGCAATAGAACAGGAGAACAGAATTGGTTCCTGATAAATTCAAAAACATTGGTAATATGGTAGCTCTGTAATTACATGCATGTATTACCTATACCTCAAATAACATAAATGCCAGTTACAAGACCCAGCATTAATTTCTTTTATATCTATATAAAAAAACATGTAAGCTAGAGTTAATTGAATTAAAACCAAACAAATAAAAACCTCTCAACACCAAAATGGGCAGTCAAAACCAATTAAAAAATAAGTTGCTTTTTCAACTGAGAAAACATGACATAACTCTCAATTCCTAATATCCGAGAAAGAGCTCAGAAAGAGCTATTCATCCAAATATCAGAAAACTTGCCCTTTGTACTTTACTACATATGACCATTTGCAACAATGATGATTCTTCTCTTAGCGATGTTCAGACAGATTTCACGGCATTCTGTGCGTTTAATTTACATTAAATCTTAAAACAGAGAAGAGGACCGGCAGATAAGACAAATGATGTACAATGGGAAAATGTCTGAAACAAGGTAAGTCTGCTCTGTTTATAAAATAAAGGAGAGGCATGCTATAGTATGAATACCAGTATGAATCCCCTACTGGTAACTCAAGTAGAATACATACATTCAAGAAGAAAAATGCTAATGTGCCCACAGGGAAGTAGTTTTTGCACAAAAGCTTTTGGTACCATTATTACATAAAGCAGATGTTTTGAAATGCAACATATACCTAGTTATCCTTATGTTTTTAATCAGAATATCAACCTAACAGTTAATTGCACTGTGAAGCATCTGGGGAGACGAGGGAAGGAACATACATGGTTTAAGTAGTCAAACAGTTTACTTTTAAATAAAGAGACCATTGAACATCTCTTTGTACTTGCAAAGTCTAGGGGTTGCTAAGAATAGGGCGCTACAAGAGTAATCACCAACAGTGGAGTATTTTTATGCTTTCCTAATGGATTTGTGTTTGCCTGGAAACAAAACAGAGCACAGGTCACTTTTCAAATGGCTGCGTAAAATATAATTGCGCAACTTCCCTTAATACAAAACATGATTAAACTTTAAGCTTTGTGTTACTTTCTTCAACAAATCATACCAAACATCAAGATGGTCATACCTATACAGTTTGCAACGATGAACTTTCCGGTCTCCGTATGCACGCTTTTCTCTCAAGCTAACACTTTGAATCTCTATGATTATGTAAAAACAAACCACAAAATAATAGGACTAGCTCTGAATACTTATTTTTAGAATAAAGCACAACAGCAGTTACAGTTAAAAAGATGAAAAGAGAGGCACGGCTAGTTGATTACACAAAGTAATTTCATCCACTTAGAAATTTTTTTTCTTCCTTACCTGACTCACTGTTCCGATCTTTGTCCTGAACCACAGTGGATTTAACTGACGGATGTCAAAGCCATCAACAGTGATAGTACCTTAAATTAAGAAATCGTAAAGTCAAGTGTGTTTGACAAGTACTGAGGCAGAAAGGACAGTTGAGAACAACAACCCCTGAGGAATCACACACTGGTGGATCAGAAATGCAAAGCTATGCAGGCACCACCGCAAGGTAACCATACACTCCAGAGGGAAGCATGGTGCATCAATGGAGCAATCAATCACACCAGGACCTCAAGCACAGGAACCCCGACTGTTTATAAGGTGTATCTGAGACGCAAAGCATCAATTGTCATGAATGAGCGCAACACACAAAACATACCTGAGATAGGATCATACAGCCTCAGCAGAAGGGACACAATAGTCGACTTCCCTGTGCCACTTGGGCCAACCAGAGCCATAACAGAGCCAGCTGGAATGGAAAGGCTAAAATCTTTGAAAATAGATGTTTCTGGACGTGTTGGATATGCAAACTCAACATCCTTGAATTCCAAAGCACCTCTGAATGTGTCTTTGCCTAATGTGATTCCCTCTGTATGACAAAGAATAAAATACAGAAAAAAAAAAATCATCTCACATCTCCTAGAACTTGATTTACGGACACCCGACATAAATACCTATCTCCATGTTAAATCTAGGAATAGCTGCAAGCCACAATTCAGGACCACAGGCGTTACATTTCAGCCATGACTGAATCAGTGTGGTACACCACTCGTTCCTGAATGCAATTTCAAGTTGCTCACCAGCAGTGAACCTGCAGGCTACCTACAAGCAAGAGGGAAAATTTGCATCTTGCTAACACCTAACAATATTAACTTTAGTATAATTATCTGAATTTTTAAACATATTATAAACAAGTTAAGTTTTGTCAATTAGGAGCAATGAAATAAAATAGCATTGTTGAAGGCCAAAGTCCCATTGCTGCAGAACAGATGCAAAAAGATAAACATTGCTAATCACTTGCTGCCCTTTCACCGAACCACAAAAGTCACGTGAAACACCTCCCCCTTTGGGCAAGCGCAGTCCCCTCTCCACTACCTATTAACTGTGTAGCTTTTAAGCAAAGGCTGTCACTGGAGTAAAGCGGCTGCTATGTTTGTTGTATCAATGGCCATTTTTAAATTTTTTTTTAAGTGAAAAGTATATTTAATAAATTCAGGACAACAGTGTATTCAAATCAGAGGCATAACTCTTAGGCAACAGTTCTAAACTAAAATTTCAGTTTGTGAAATACTATAACAAACCATCATGAATGAACGACTGCCAAAGTTAAATAAAACCAGCTTCCTTCTGGAGCACAGCATTTGATTTAAGCAATTATCTAAAAAGACTACCGGTACTATAAAAAGCTTATGAACAGGTAAGACAAAGAAACACCATTTCTTCAAGCCCTGTCAAAGCCCAGCGACAGACATCCATACAAAGCAAACTCACTGGACAGTGGTGCTGCATTCCTGAAGGGCAGCGTCTCACTGACGAAGTTCCTACCAGTTTTGTGAAAACTGGCAGCCCCAGAGCAACACCTGAGTAGTTCTTGTTCATGCTAAAGCCTTTAATTCTTTTCAAAACCTTTAGTTCTTTTCAGATGCAGCACATGAGTAACGCCCAACTAGCCACAACACATGGCAGCACAGGCTCGTGCTTGGTTAAGCAGTAACTGTGGACAGGAAACACAGGCATCCATCAGCAGCAATGAAGATTTCACTAGTCTTGCTGTTGCTAGAGCAAATAATTTAATTTGCTTTTCTTTCTCCCAGATTCCCTCCCCTTCTCTAGGCTTTCAGTTTAATGGTAGCAGCATAGAAATGGGAAAGGCAAGAGCATACAATTTCAGACTCCTTCCTTTACTTTAATCCACGGACATACACATTGTAATGTGTTTGTTAGGTGAATGGTCTCTAAACCTCCCTTTGGGAAAAGAAACGTATTTGCTAAATGCTGTGCTAGCACTGTAATCCTTACTATTGTCAAAGCAACAAGTAATCACTTATCTTTATTCTCAGTTGGAGTTATTGCACAGTCTATTCCATGGCCTGAAACACTGAACTCTACTGCAATACAGGAAGTCTGGTACCACAAGTCCTTCCTCTATATATTACTGTAAAAATATCTAAAAGGTATATACAGGATTGTGCTCATTTCTTGTTTGGATTCTAGATACAGGAAAAAAAGACATTATAATTTGTTCCCGAGATATTTGTAGTCACCAACAACTGCTAGAGTTCCATGAATATACAACCTAAGTAGCGCAGAGTAGATGTTTCAGGTGGATCTAGACATTAGAGAAATAGTCCCTTGGTTTTATTGTCTGATGAGCCAGACATCAACTATAATTGCTTTCTGAGACAAAGTTTTATATCCTTTCCTGTGTATTTAGATTATACTGACAGGAAACTTAAAAGAAGCTTTCTGTACGCCTGTGCTATATGGATGTCTGAAAATTTGTCCGATTTATGTTTGGTCTTTAAAATGAAGATTGTTTTCTGGATATCAGTATTGGTGTAATTGAACAATTCAATACCTTCCATGGGGCAGGCAACTTCTGCCCCTGTACTACTGCTTACTCTGCACTGGGGCCGCCGTAAAGATGAAGACCACTGAAATAATCCAGATTAAAAAAAAAAAATTAAAAAAAAAAAAATCAACATCCAAATGATGATGAAATCAACAGTTGCACTAGGTCTATGAAGGACATAGGAAACTGCAGTGTGGCGCTGAATAGTCAGTCATGGCAGGAAGCTTAAGCCAGCTTCACTGCTAAAGACAAGAGTGTGTAGCTATCCCTTCATTAGCCAGTTGGTGGTTACCGTTTTGGACAAATGGCTGCTATTCTAAGTCTGCCTCCATCCATTGGAGACGACATCGTTACTTTTCACTGCCTATGTAAAGCCTAAGCAGGCTGGAAAGCATCCTACAGACAGGCTTGCAGCTGTGAAGGCAAATCAGACAGACTGTGACTTGGTGTCCATCAGATTAAGAATTTGAGGAATTCCAGTGTAGGGAGACAAAAGCAGAACAGAAATTTGAAGCACAGCATTTCCAAAGAACCCCTCTGTATCAGCCAACTCAAAAGATAAAATTCTATTCCCTAAAGCCAGAGATCACTCAAAAAAAATCTGTTAGGTCTGTTGGATGTTCTTTTCTGACTCCTCCTCTTACAGCAGCCCTTAAAAAGTTTCTAAATTAGAGGACCATACAAAACTTAGAGGCACGCTACAGTATTGACAGCTCACCTGGGCTTTGCTATATTGCATTTCTTAACAACATACAGAGCTGGTGGAAACTCGTGTATGATTGTCACTTAGTGGGATGCAGCTCATTAAATAAAACAGCAATTCACACAGAAAGTATCTTCTACAAGCAGCTCACTGAACTACTTCGAAGGAGACAGGCAAAGAGAGGGTGTTGTCTAGCTTCCGAACAATAAAGCTGTAAATAAGGTGTTGCTGGTATTCTTATTTACTGTATTTAAATATTATTAAATATTCTGAACTCATTAAAGGAAAAAAAACCCAGCAAATTTTCATCTTCTAAAACTTCTGATTAAAGGAAATCATCATCTGTTTCAAAGTTAGGAAAAGTCACAGAATTACCACTGTATCTAGTTTCTTTCATAAGAATGTGAGCGGTACTACTACCTTTAAGTACTACACGCCTCTTTCTGAAGTACTGGTGACCAATAAGAGAAAAATCAACCTATGAGCAATAACAAACCAAGGACCTACCATTGAATGGAAGTTGGGGCTTCCTTTCAATAAGTTCCCATAGACGTCCACCGGCACCTAGCCCTTTCATTAGTTCAGAATAAAAGGAACTTAGACCTAAACAAAAAGCAGACCAGTGTTATGCATCCATATGGAATGGAAGACATAGGAGACATTAAATTTGCATTATACTTTTCACCACTGGCATTGAAGCATCAGATGCGTAGGGGATCTTTTACTCCAACACACTATCAGACATGTTGATTTAAACCCTGCCTAGTCTCCCTTCAGAGCTACCAATAACCATTATTGACCATTCCTATTTATATCCGTAAAACAAATCATTCTGAAGAAAAAAATAGAAAAAATTAATACATGTAAGCTTGCATATACTCAAAAGCAAAGCAACTCTTTTCATCTGTTAGGAAGAACAGCACGCAACTTTAGAAAAAGAGCCTTGCATACAGCCAGCTATATTTTCAAAATCATTCAGTAGAATGGAGCACTCTAAACGCTGTTCTTTGTCAGATAGCATTACACTACTATAGGAGAGCCTGGCTGAGTCAGCCACAGGAGGGGGAGGGCAGGAAACCTAAGGGCTGAACTAACGCTGGAGAAGCTATGTGGATAATGGACAATGTAAAGAAATATGTATCCCAAGTCAGCGTGCTTCAAACATTACTGGAGAAAGGAAAAGCTAAGGACAAGGTTTGCATATAGTACTGGGTCCCAGCTCTTAGCAGCTATGTGAATCATCTTGGAGCTGGCATGGCTGAAGGGCTTTCCAGCTGAAATAAACATAGAAACCAACGTAGATCCAAAAATGGAGTAAGACATAAATATAAAATGTCTTATTTCTTCTTTTTTTGTGTGTGTCTTTCACAATAGAGTAACCAATTTCAAAATCTCTGAATTCCAACAGAATAAACATACAGAATAAATCACTTCCACCTTAAAATGCGTATAGTGTTAAAAGTGATTTCAGGAGGGGAGAAAACCCAAGGTATATTAAAATAGGTTTACTGGTTTATTCTCGCAGAGCACAAGCCCAGCACAAGGTCATGAGTCTGTAAGTGTAGACAGGGTATTTCATCATGCTGCCGCTGAGGACTACCTGAAAGCTTGCAACGCAAGGCACTAGCCATGGTGAGAAGCTGTCTGCTTGGAAAAAAGAGCCAAAGCATCTACAAGCGAGAGCAGGGCATGGGGGGAGAATGCATGAGCCTCACCGAGTGAAACTGAGACACTGAGGTTTGCAAATTCATAACGACTCATAAAAAAACCATCAGTTAATATGAACAGCAAATACTAATTAGAAAATGTTTTTATTTCCATAACCCATCTTCAGTATTTGGTCGAAGACACAGCAAACTGTTACAACAAAATGAGGCAAAGTCTCAAATTATGCAGTGGACTTCACAGTTCATTGCATAAGCTCCTATATGTATCGATGACAAAATATACCAAGCAGACTTAGCACTTTGGAGATCTGTATGCTTTGTAGGCATCAAGGAAGGCAGGCCTCTTGTGGCAAGACCCCTTTACTTCAGAGTCCCCATGAGAACGAGCTCTGTGCAGAACTATATTCTTCAATAATCTTAAGTAGAATTTTAAGAGATGTTTTCATCACAAATAAAAGTTAATTCAATGACATTTTATCACTGTTTCTAACCTTATTTTTCATTTATTTAACCTTAATTTGTCCCATGTTTTCAAAGTGCCAGGTATCTGGCTGTTGACCAAGCCTGAATGATTTAAGCAGAGAAGAGAGGGTTTTGGTAATTGGAATGGGTGCCACTGGAATTTTGATATCCAAGGAAGCAGGTTTTGTGAATTCTACCCTCAAGTACATCTTTGTGCTTCCCAAGATAACAGGCTTAGTCTTAGAAAAGAAGCATACAGACGAGCTGCATTACTCTGCTGGTCTATCAGAAGTTAACAGGCTCATTTTAAAAAAAGGAACCCTTCCAATCAGTTGTCAAACTTCAAAGTACCTTATCTTCATTTTTGCCTGTATGCAGTAGTGAAGACTGCTGTCAAAAAGATGAACAGTTTGTTTCTGGGCCAGTAGATTACAGAGTCTGAGCTTCAAGGAGCAGTCAGTCAGTAAGGAAAAACAAAAGGTTAGCACCAGAGTGTCGAGTTCTGCTGGCACGTTGCTCACTCTTCCAGCTCAAGACGCTCTATACTGAATTACAGCCAAATTCTACGTGCCTTTCTAAATAGATTATGTTTAACACAGACCCACATACTTCGTAAAAAATGTAATACTGGTATTAGTTCTTTATACAATATACCAAGTATCTTAATTTAGACCCGAAGAAAATTAAAGTAATACGTATCTGTCACATACACACACTGAAAAAATAACGTTTGTATTTCTTTGGGAAAATGGAAGGCTTATATTGAGATTAAGTTATAAATTATTATTTTCATTAACTCTTAAGAAAAAAAAAAAGTATAATTTCTTGGGAAAATCATTTGGAAGAGACTTTTTCAGAATGCCAGATCTTTTAAGAGCTTCTTCCCTCCCGCCCCCATACTGACTGTAAAGCTTTGAAGTGAAGAAACCCGACTTTCTCATTTCATACCTCCAATGCTTATTCCAACCCAGAAAGCATACATTAGGAAAGATGAGAGTTCACCAACTGTCATGTAGGCACTGCCCATTAGTAATCCTCCTTTGTATAAGACTGAGAGGACAATTAAGTTTCCAGAAAGGCCAGTCTAAGGAAAAAGAGGGAAAGGCAGATTTTGTCACATACATCTTAAACTTCATCGTCTAAAATGGTGTTTCAGAGTTTTTCTTCTAACAAAAGTATTGCCACAATATGGGTATCTAGATTTTTAGCGGACTGAGTTAAATTTGAACAAAATCAATTCTCAACCATCATTAAAGGAGAAGAACTGATAGTCTGCAGTTACGTTGCAGTTTTAGAATACTATTAAGCAAACTCACTGCAAGCTGTCACGGAAAACTGCAATCCCTCTCTCCTTCCCTCACCTGCCCACTCCCCTGCTTCCTTTGCACTGACGCTCATCTCATCAGGAAGCCACACCTGTAAAATGCTAAGGATGGGGGAAGGTTTCCACTAGTTTAGTTCCATGAATAAGAGGTATGGGCTCAGAAAAATAGTACCAAGCTATGGGGTGTGGGGCAGAAATAGAAACTTAAACTGGCTTTATCATTCCACCGTATCTTGAGGTGCAGTTTCACAGCAATTTAGACTGATTTCAGTCCAGTCTTCCCACAGTTTCATGTAGGTTCAGTTTACGCTCACATCATTTATTTGCAGATTTATAAGTATCCTCATGAATTTGAAAATAATTGATACTTGGCATAACATGGACGGTTTACTTTCATCAAAACACACTTACTGCTCCAAAGAAGCCTGCCCGAGCTAGTGCCTCTTTTTTAGCCAGCTGTAGCACATAATCAACTTTACTTGTATACTTCTCCATTTCAGCCACTTCTTGCCCAAAAGCTCGAACTGTTCTTATGTTTCCAATACGCTCCTCGGCTAACTGCATTAAAGCAAAGAACAAAACAAATACACATAGACACACAATTTGGATCATTCATGTTACAGTACATTTGAAAGTTAAACCAGTATCACTACACTAATCTCCAAATACATTCCTTTGGATACCACTGGAAAATTTCTCATGCCCTCCTCCCTGCACCCACCTCCCCCTTTTTTTTTTTAAATTCTATTAAGTTAAAAGTAAACTGCATGCCCAGGCAGTTTAAAAAGAACTTCAAGATTACCTTAAGGGTTAGCAGAGAAAGAAAAATATAAAAGTAGGCTTAAAAAAACCCCTAATTTTATGTGAACAACACACTTAAGAAAATTACTATTCACAATAACTTGCAATAACAACGTGGAAAGGGGAAAAATAAAGACTATTCTATTCTACACTAAATCATGCAAGAACGCCTGCAGTTATTTCCTGAAACAATTCCACTCATTTGATCAAAGCAACACTGGGAATTAATTTAGCTCAACTACTAATGTCCCATTTCAACTCAGTATTTTATTTTAACTTCTAAACAGCAAAGTATTAATTCCCAAATTACCTCAATTGCAACCAATTAGACTAAGTTGTTAATAAACACTGTGACGGTCTTACAAAAAACAAGGCCCCCTTTTGTGAGTAAAAGTATGATGTAAAAATGTAATTCTCCTTCTTCCATCACCCATTCAACCTGAAAATTTGAATGGAACACTAAAATTGCTTTTTCATGTGAAGTCCCACACCTGGTTTACAAAGGCATGAACTTCCCTTCAACACAGGATGAGGAAGATAAACAGAAGAGGGCTAATCTTCCTTCTGCACAGCCAATTTGTAGAAGTCCTACAAAGGATATCTCAAGTTTAAAACAGCTGACAACTGTGGCTATTTTAACTGGGTCTTTCCTAATTATATTTCTATGCATTTTAATAATGTTTCCCCACCCTCAGCCTGTGAGAAAAAGGTCACTATCACTACTATTTCTCTGACAGGGCTTTGCAACATTTCAGTACAGTCAGCAACCACAATGAAGACCCCTCTGCAACAGCCTCTTTAGAACAACTTCGTCTACTTTTCTCCCAAGTATCTGAGTATGTGCTGAGATGCCCAGAAAAGTTTAAAAAAATGTCAAGCCTCATAAACACTAAAGAGCTGACAAAAAAGTCAAATGTCAAGGATTCATTCCAGAGAAGGACTTGCTAGCAAAGTTTTCTTAAAAGATGGATCCATCTAGGATGTTTCTGATGGCTTCAGACTCATAACCATAGCCCGAGAAAAGTGTTTTTCAGACCTGAGTACCACGTTACACAGGATTTCATAGGCTCATTTTTTTATGCTCTCACACAGCTAAAGCCTAACCTCCTTACGCTTTACTATGTTTCCAAATTCTCAAGGCCTGGTACCTCCACATTTTATTGTTATGGACAGCTCTTTACAAAGCACGGCTGTTTTTGAGATCTATGAGCGTTACTGAAGTTTACCTTTCATACTGTTCAGGTGCAAAACTACAGGCTCAGCATGGCTTTGGGCAATGAACAGTACAATTATCTTCAGAAGATCTGTACTTCAGAGATATTAACCTAAATACACTAAAGCAACTTTGAAGTTAACTAGAAAGTGTCTGTTAAAAGATTACCTGTGTTGCTTCTGCAAGAGAATCTTGGGTCATTTTAGTAAGTTTTCGCAAGTATCTTCCATAAATCACAGCCAGAACAGCCAAAGGTGGCACAACGCTCAGAACAAATGCAGCAAGGCTAGGAGACACAAAAAACTAGAAGAAAAAGGTATGTGTGAAGGGTTAGCGTTCAGATTAAAAATAAACCACTGGAGTACTGAAGTGTAACTTCCCTTGCTAGAGTTTTCTAAAACTAGTAGGATTGTAATTTAGTGCTGCCATGCTTTCATTTATCATGTTTTATTACTTCCAGGCAAAATATCCATTCCTCCACAGCATTTGGGGAATGTATCCCATGGTTAGAACAAAGGATTATAAGCAAAGGGGTCTGGATTTCATTTCTAGCTTTCTCACTGGTTTGCTGTGTGGTCTTAGCCTAGTATCTTAACCTGCCAGTAAACAGGCCTACCAGGAAATCTCTTGGGGATGCTGAAAGACATAAGCTATTATATAGTTTCTAAAGCGCTTTCACAACTTTTAAATAGATGGAGTAACACAGAAAGTTTAAGTAGAAAAATATTGTATGCTACTTCTGGGCAACCAAGGAACAGATGGAGTCACAAGTGCTCCCTAGCACCCACAAATGCTCATAACCTGGAATAATGGATTTAATTTACTGTTGCAAAACCTTATCACTCATAACAATCATCAAAGCTCCCAAATAAGTTATTTTCACAAGATTTATTGAAATTAGATCTAATGTGTTTTCATTTCATCTTGCTTTCTGGATTGAAAATCTTTCTTCAGATAAGCATACAAAAATTAATGCCACAAAAACCATCAAGGGAAGTCAGATTTTTATATAAACCAACTGACCACCAAGGAATATTAACTGATGCACTGCACTGAAGCCTTCATTAACATGCTTCCTACCTACATATATTCTTTACTGACAGACTAAAGCAGAAACACTAACACTTGCTGAAAAAATCCTTAGCAGTAATTTGATATTCAGGGCTGCCTTTGCTCACCTAGGCCTTAACCGGAATTAAACAACTTCAGTGACTTTTACGTCAGGCCCTTCACACCCTATTTTACCTACAACCATGGGAACGTTATAACTGATTTTAATATCTTCAGTAAGAATAGAGCTAAGCTATTTGCCTAATATACTTTGCTTGATAAATTCGGGCAGCAACAGCAGTTCATTTCAGACTCTTGTTCTCCGTATTTTGGCTTCTGAGGAAACACCACGCGGCTACAGGCACATCATCTATTGCAATGTAATACCAGGATAACTAGTGAAATACACTTGTATCCAAGAACACACAACAGTTTCTGGACAGAATCACATTCACACATTACCTAACAGAACTGAAACAAACTTGGAACTACAAGAAGTGACAAGCTGGAAAGAGACCACCGTACCATCATTCCAACCCCCACAGATGCCTGTGCTCCTGCCCTGAGCCCATCTGAAAGGTTTTCAGTCACTGAACGGCCCAAGAGGGCTGTATCTGAAGATAAGCGGTTTATCAGCTCTCCTGTTCTGGTCTTGTCAAAGAAGGCGGTTTCTTGCTGCAGTATAGAGGAGAACATGGTTGTTCTCAAACGTTTCACGATTCTTTGTCCTGTCAGAAAGAGAAATCAGTCAAGCATGGCGCACAAGACTATACAGACACCAACAATATAAAAATCACAGGATTACGCAGCACCGAACAAGTCACATTACAGAGTTTTAATATACCAAAAGGTAGTGCGCTTTAAGATGTCACATAACAGTAAATAAAAATGAACAATTATTCCAGCATACTTATCTTTGCACTAGTAGTTTACCTTTGATCTGGTAAAAAAAAGCTACTGATTCCAAGAGGGTCTCTCAGCCGATGCTAAGAATGTATTTCAGATCATTAGGTATCCTGGCTCTGTGAAAAAAGATCACTCTCAGTAGCACTTTTTGTTTCTGTTTTTACCTGCAGTCTGCATGAGGTAGACACGAGTAGCATTAGCAGCAGCACCACATAAAAAGATTCCACTCAGCAAGGCACACAGGCTGGTCAGGCTGGTAGTGAAGTCTTCACTGGGATTTGTATAAATAACGTCAATAACTTTACCCAGAAAGAAAGGGGCTGACATGGTAATGATACTGGAAACTGTCAGAAAGCCAACAGCAGCTGCAAATCAACAAGGAAAAGGAAAAAATCTTCTGAATTTGCAAGATCGTTAATAGTACATATGAAATAATTTTTTAGTTGAAATTTCTATTAAGCTTGCAAGCGTCAGCATTCTTTTAGGCCCAGTTCTGAATGGGACATTTTAAGTCACTGCATAAATTAACTTAGGTAAGGCACATTTTAAGATCCTGAAAGATGCTGTATACAATCACAGTCCTGGAATTGCTTCTCTTGTCTAACCTTCCCCATGACCACCTGACAAAGTTAACTCTGCACAGATGTCATCCTTAGAGAGCATTCACAGCCAGCAAGTCTTCATTCTCTCACACAGTCCTTCACTCCTGCTTGGGTTTGTTTTCCATTATTCATGCTTGCTACCACAATAAAGCTTCCAACTGTCTATTTCTGAGATAGCAATGGACTGAAGATCTGACCTAAGAACTGTCTAAACCACATAATTTTATTTAAAAAAAAAAAAAACCAACAACCAAACAAAAAACTCCAATTGATTTACTCTTGACTGACAAAATTTACATACATTTTTATTGTTTCACTATTGCTGGTATAAAAGAAAAACAGTATAAGTTGGAATGGAAGTATGTTTGCTGATGAGCAGAGCTCTTGAATTCCAGTTGCAAGATCACCCATGGAACAACCTGTGTAACTGTTTGAAGCTGTACCACAGAGTATGAAAAAAATCGCACCGGACTAAGACAGTCTTTTGAACTTTAATCTGCAAAGAAGTTTCTTGAGCCAAGAATAGAGCTTGATTCTGAAAAGGCAAGCCAAATTTGGAAGTCTGAGAACTAGAAAAAAAAGCCTCTTAATTGAAAACTGAACAAACTTGATATGAAAACCACTGAACCACAACAAACAACACCATTTATACAGCATAATTTTTTCAACAGCCAGTCCCACACTTAAAGGAACCATTCATAGGATTGCTACAAAACTACCAGCAGATAATGCCTTTAAAGGCAAAAAGACGCTGCACTAAAAATCCTGAAATTTCCTTACTTACATTCTACTGAGCTTTTTGTATCACTTCTGTGATGAAGACAGCAGAGAGCCTCCCAGGAGCGCACTGCTGTAAGCAATATTTCTAACATCTGTCACAGATGGTTTGATGCTTCTTGCCACCTCCACACACACACGTGGAAAGCTTTGTTTCAGATTGTACTTGGAGCATAAATACAGCCATGCATTTATGATGAAGAATTTAAAGAGTACAGAAAAAATGCATGCCTGCCACCACCTGAAGCAAACGCTTCGCTGCACCTTCACTGCAGTGCCCCAGAGCAGTCCTGGGAGAGCTCCACGCACTGCCCGAACAAGCCTTTTCCTTGCTGTTTGTGTCCAACCTGCTGCCTGCGCTTCTTATTCCAGATTTGTCTGCAATCCTTCCATTGCGTTACACTCAGGCCAGCAAGCACGTTAGAGATAAAGGACTCACATCTTTACCTTGAAGCTGTAGAAACTATAAGAAGCCAGAGTAGAAAGGGAAAGACTTTCTGCTGCAGACTTATGTGATCCGTGCCATAAACATACCTCATGAGCATATTATTTACTAGCTAAAACTTCCTAAGAATGAGTGACCTTATTAATAGGCTGGCTGCATTGGTGAAACAGCGTGAAAAATCCAACAAAAGCTAGGTCATGTTCTGTCAGGAAAAGCTGGTCTAATAAGGCAGCTGGAGATGGTCAAAAGCATTGCTTATAAGCACAGTGCTGCATGGCAGCTCAGCCTCCGCTAGTCCAGACAATTTCTCACTTATGGATGGAACTGGACAACTGCATATATAAATATCCACTGAAGGATGAGGACTGGACAGATAAAAATCCCGTATGTCTCTGTCTAGAGGTACGGCTTCCCTGGCTCGGATTTGCCTTCAGCTCTTCTTCATTCAAACTAGCACAGGTTTCACCATAATTACTTCCAACAGCCTTAACTGAACTAAAAGCAAATGCTAGTACATAAAGCAAACGCAAGACTACTAAACATCAGACAAAGTTTCAGTAATATATTGGAACAATGCAGTCCTGAAGATGAAAGCTTATATAATCCAGATGTCACTTTTAATTTTCCCCTTAAGCAACGTACCTGTCTATACTAATTTAATCACAAGCCGTATGCAAAATAAGGTTGCCTAATTGAAACTCTCATTTTGATTACACCAGTAGAACAACTAGAAAATAGCACACATGCCAGGCTGTTGCTCTTTTTCTTTGTTTGTTTATTTTAAACCTTTGACTAATTGAAGAAATAGGAATCAGCAAACACTCATTCTATCTCCCCATTCAAAGAAGAGCTGTCATTGTGATAACTGGCTACAGGGAGGAGTATGAGGTGTTCAGCAACCAGATATGAAGACACTTCAGTGACGCTGAGGTTGCTACTGACAGAAAAAAGGTCAGAGTAAACTTCATAGTATTAGTTTCATATAGCTTACTCTGCTACCCAGAAAATTATGTCAAACAAAAGAGTGCATTTTGGAAGCTTTATTTTTTAGAGTAAATCTGTTTAGTAGGCTCTGAGATGAAAATAAAGAAAATGTGAGGCAGATCAACGGAACTTTTATAAAACCAGGGCTCCATCAAAGTGGCAACAGCAGCAAAGACAAGGCAAGCTGGCTCCAGCAGCAGCTGAGCAGTCCCCTTGGAAATGTTAAGCAAACATTTTGCTTGTCAACTTGCGCAGAAATCCAGATAGCTGCACAGACAGAAATCCAGATCGCTGCACGAAGTGACGCCTTCATCGCTATTGCCATCAACACACTCTGTTAAGGTTAACGTGTGCTTGCTTCTTGACAGAAGATCTGCAATTTCATTTCATAGTAAATGTATTTGGGGGCAAGGAATTCGTCATCAACCGATAAACCAGGATGTTTACCAGCAGCAACTAGGCTGAGTTATTAAAAATCTTTCTTCCGAACAAGGAATAAGTGAACCCCAAGCATCATAAACCAATTTTCTGCATGCAAAAAAGAACACCAAGAGAGTGAAAGTTTCTAATTTTGCTGGTTCTTACCAGAGCATCCTTCTCACCCAGTACAGTATGTGGAAAAGCGCAAAGCCAAAAAAAAAAAATGCTTGCAAGCCTGTTGGGGGGAAGAGCTATTTTAAACACAAATACAAAAAGATTTCACCTCAGATGAATTAAGATTGTTCAAGCCAATCAGGGATGAAGGACAAAAAAATGAGGTAATGATGATGTTTGGCAGTGCACAGTAACAGAGCAACAGGTCACAGTACCTAGTTTTTACTACTCAGTAAGCTTATGAATGTTACCTCCCAGAATCTTTTAAGTATTTTACTGGTTTCATGTGAAGATCAGGGCAAGCAGGTCAGAAAGCAAGCTTTAGATTTGCGAGAAGTACCCTTCTACTGGTAACAGAGAATGTCGGTCCTTTACCAGTTACCTGTGCAGTTTTATACTAATACACAGTGACTTTTTTAGCTTAACACTGAATTTCCACAAGGGCATTTGGAGTGACGAATGAAGACTACTGTATTCTATGATACGCATGCACAGGGATTGAGCTCTTCACTCGTTCTTTTATGGTAGGAAGATGGACTGATAAATTCTATATTTGTTGGTTAGGCAAAGTCCATTTCCATTTGGTGAATCCTGACCTACAAGGAATTTGCTTTGGACTGGCTGAAGGACTGTTACCAACCCTGCGAGGAGTCAGTTCTGCAAATATTTATTTCAATATAGAATCTTCTTCCAGAGTACACCGTAAGCACTTAAAGATCTTCCGTATACTTCTAGGTTAGGTCTGACTGGTGTGGTTTTCTTTCCACGTTACAGTAAATTCATATGTGATATGTGGACTGCACCTATTATTATGCAAGAAGAACCTTTTACAATTATCTTCCTTACGTTACTAAGAACAATTGTAATACTGCGTGCATAAAAAAAATATCGTGCATGTCTGATGGCACCACTGTATACTGCATTCCTGGTGTATTTTGGAAAGCTGCTAGGTTTTTGAGTCGAGTTGTGTTATTTTGCAGGTATTGCAAATATACTGAATCTTGCAAGTCACTATTTACAGTGATGGCTACAGTTTTTAGAAAACGTTTGGAAAAGTATTCTATAGACAGTTTGATGTGGTTATTGAGTCTGTGGTGTTGTTTCTGTTTTGTTGTTGTTATTTTTTTAAGCATGAAAGAGCAATTTGGGTTTCCAAACAGCAAATGCTATTTTCTTTGGTACAACAACAATACAGTTGCACAACTTCCTGAAAATATCTTCAAGACAGCTCATGAAAAGGCAGGCATACTGTGGGTCATCTGACTGACCAGGATTATATAACAGTTTGGAGAAATTAACAGCTGCAGAAGATTGCTGTGGGACAGAATTAAACAGGAGAGACAGGCAATACCTTTGAGATAATATCTCAAGAACAAGATGAGTGTCCAGAGTTTGGAGGGCACGGCGAGATACCAGCACAGGAGTGAGCCACAGAGTATCCCTCATGCTCAGAACATTTACACAATGCAACTTACGGAAGAAGTCTTATCACCTTGAAGAAAGTCTGTTCTTTAGAGTCATGACGTGTTCAGAATTGACAGAAATCATCCTCAGCGAGGATCTTATGATCAAACAGGACAGACCTGCCAGGAGTCCTTTGCTATGGAGCAAACAAGACATCAAGGAACCTTTGCAGAATAGGCTATAGACGGTTTGTCAGAAGAGCTTTCAGAGAAGGTATTTAACAGGAGACGTGTCCTTCCAGGCAGAGCAGAACACAGTGATTTGAGGAAGCCCAAGAAAGGGAAGAGTGAGTAAGACTGTCACTCTGCACGTGAGAGAAGGAGGAAGAAGTAGCAAGGCGCACAGCCTGGCAGAAGGCCAATGCAGAGCGGTGCAAAATCTCTGTCTGAAAGCAAAGATGGAGGCTTGACTCTGACTGCAAGCAAGTATCTTCACTTTCTCTTAATTAAGATGGTATCTCTATTTTACAATTGGTTATTATCAATACAAACAGTACTACAAGCTAGTCTTTTTAAGACACCCAAAACCAAGAGAGAACACAACTTTTTTTTTTTTACCATGTCATTAAAATTAATATTGATCTTGTGTAGAATACAATCTTTATGTCAGATCAATCTAGCTATTATTCCTCCTGTTTTCAAAATTTACACAAATAGCACAGCAAAAACATTCCCCAAAGAAACTATGTTATAAGCACCTAACTGATCACAGTGGTCAGCAGCTACTGTTTCTGCAATGTCTTAACTAAATAGTTTCATTACCAGTTCACCAACAATTTGAAATAAGGAACTGTCACCAACTAGCCACAGGAAAAACAAACTTCTTGTGATAAAGCTACAAGGCTGCTCGGACCTTTTGTACGTTTCATATCAAACACTGAAGAAGAAAAACTAGAGGAGGAAAGAACAAAAAAACCACCCCATACAGCCTCTTTGATTTCTACAAAAGGCACACTGCACATGAGAAAACAATCAGTAAGTTACCCCTGTAAATACCATACATATAGGAATTACGATTTTAAAACCACAAGAATTACCTTCAGAAAATTCAAGTAATTTAAGTGTGGTTGTTGAGTTGCTATGGGATAAGCAGAACCACTTTACGGTAACTAAATACAGTAACAAAAAACAATGGCCACATACACGAACCTGACAGGTGAACCAAAATTTTGGCCAGGAATGTCCCAGCTACTGGGTGACAGCACAGGAGCAGCAAGATTTACAGGACCGGGGTTCAAACCACGCTCTGAAGAGTAGGGTATTCTAGTGCCTGTAAGCCTCTCTGCTCCTGCTAGCTTTCTTCCCATTACGCACACTACAGAACAAATTTGACTCACTGTCAAGGTCTGAATGGGTGTTTGAAAACTCATTTTTCAGAGATGCCACTTGTCTGACTTTTAACTAATTTTTAAATGGAGGGAGGAAAAGCATATCCTTAGCAATGCATGGGTTGCCTGTTGATGTTCAAACTCACGCTACAAAGCTTGGAAGAGTGCAAGTTTCAAAATTAAACCATTTAAATGTTACTACAAACTAAACACATTATCTGCTTGATTTAATTTCCTAAAATAACTGAAGTTTTCAAAGATACTCCTACTCAAGTACTTAACATAAGAAATGTCAGCTCGTACAAGTATAAATAACTGAAAGCATGACTTTCTAGTAGCAATACTCACAGCTGATGTGTTCTACATTTCTATCTGCATCTTGTACAAAAAAAAAATAATAAAATAATCAAGTTGCTCCCTACCTCAATCATCCCCAATCAAAGGAATTATTAAAATAGTTTCTGAACTACATTACAGAGAATATACCTAAATATTTCAGATAGCCTTAGGTATAACTTATTTTTATTGTCTTTCTTTAAGAATTGTTTTTATAGGGATTTATTCCTTCTTAGAAACTACAAAAGATAAATCTCCAGCAATCCAGTACTGCTCATTCAAGAACGAGAAAGTGCATCACCTGGTGTAACTTCAAAGTACAGAAAAGTCAGATCATGAATAAACCAGTGCTCTTCTGATTTCACAGCAAATTCTAACTTATAGGAAAACAGCTATTACAAATTACACCCCAAATTCTAAAGTAAAACTTATAAAATAACATTTCCCGCACATCTCTAGAGAAAACCTGTGTACAAACCAAACCTTCTTACTTTGACTCAGTGCACACTAAGTGTTATACAGGGAAAGGGCACACTTTGCTCTTGGATTAAAAATTTCAGAGTTCCTTGTGCTTACTTTACAATTCAATAGGACTATTGTTTCCTTCAAGTGTGGTTTGGATAAAGTGCAACAGACAGTTTCTCACAGGGAGAACCAAGGAGGCAGGAGGAAATAAAAGGGATCATTTTGAAAAGGCATTTTTGTGGCCTCACACAGACAGCAGGATTTAATAATTTCAACAATGGCCCTGTCCTCTTCCCTGGGAATTGAATTTAACTGAAGACACAGGTTTACCTGACCTGACTGCACACGACGAGCCAAAAATTCCTAAAATTACTTCCCTCCTTTGAGGTATTTCAGAATTTACAAACTCCTAATTTCACTACACAAAACTGTGGCCACTAAGAGAGTATATTCCCATCATGGTATTTAGCCATCTTTTTACCACCTTTAATAAGAACAATAAAATTTAACACACATGTCTGTTTAAAATATATTCACAGCTCTACCCATGGGACATATTACACTGATCCCCCTGTTGGTTTTCTTTGGACAGCATGATATTTGGTACATTTATTTTCATTCCTAAGAGCCTCTAAAGGGTCCAAACCTCCTTCTGTGAGCATAGCAAGAGGTGCTGCGTGCCAGCACCCTGGAATTCCTGGCCAGAGCACACCGCTTCTTCCTGAGCCAGCGGATGGTGAAGAGGCCCCGTGTAAAACAAGATGCGACTGTCTCTTTTGGTGCCAGTCACTGGAGCAGGTCACCTTCACCTCAGTACCTGCACCTCCTCAGCGGTCACCATTTCCCCACCACACCAAGATGGGTGATCCTAGTCTTGCTCAACATCCTCACAAATCATCCTCCTCTGCTCCCCAGGCCTCCACTGTCATCATTACATCTACTTTGTCTTCTGTGACTGTGAATTTCAGTGCTCAGCTGCAACGAGCAGAACATCATGACCTGTGCCACGTGGAATCACAGAAAAGGTATATTTCACTTCACAGTGGTAATGCTATACACCTATGCTACCAACTACCAGTTATATAAAAATGTAAAAGACCTGCAGGAGCTCAACTTTCTTGCAAAACAAAACTGCACCTGTAAAGCCTCTGAAGAGATCCCACGGCATTTGCTTACCATTTGTAGGGACTTGAGGAGGAAGTTAAATGTTTTACCCTAGATTCATTGTTGAATACAGTGAAACCCTTAACCTTCCTCTTTCTTTGAGTGCAAGAAAAACAGAGATACTCAGTTTTTAAGGACTAGTTTCTCAGTACAAAGATATAACAGGAATAAAACGCAACATATTTTAAATACAATGGGCAGATGTGATTTCCCTACTACAAGGCATTTTGCCCACATTTATTATTCCTGCACTTTATAATGACCCAAAGTATTTTCCTTGTTACTTTTCCATCGCCCAACTTAATTACAACTTAACAACAAAAGTTTTCACTTAAGTAGGGTATCAATAAAGACGAAAAATTTTACATAAATTTACTCCTCTCTCAGAACCAAGACCAACAGAACACTGAAAAGCAGTTACTACATTTGCATATTTTTTCCATCCTCATGATTTCATACTATCAAGTTGTTGTGTTGTGTTTTGTTTGGTTTTGGGTTGGTTTTTTTTTTAAACTTTAATTCGGGACATTTTGTTATCTCAAAAGACAAAACTGCATGTAGCTTATTTTTAGTAACTGTGATAGTCGATTTACTTAGATAAAACCATGAGCAGACTGCGCAGATTAAGGATACTTAGCCCTATTTCAAAACACAATTACAGACAAGTATACTGTAACCTGCCTGTGATAAACAAGCCAACAGCAAATGCCTAGTAAAGGGAACTAAATTAAATTCTCAGTTAGTTAGGAGCCTTAAGTTCCTAAAAGGCATCCTTAAAATAACCGATTTGTTTCAATATCAATAGGAAACCAAAAGAAATTCATTGTAAAATCAGCAGGTAATCTGTCTGATCAGATATTCACTTCTTCACCAAAATCTGAACATACCAAACATTAGTTACTGGCAAAGGGCTTTTTACTTTTCCATCCATGAGCCAATGAAGAAAAAGAATCCTGAGCAAGGCTGAAGCCTTACTGAACATTACACCGTTTCTCCTCTCCATCCAGCCCTGTCCCCTCAATTTTCCTCTGCTTTTGTTCTGCACAACCAAGATGGTGGTATTAGCTGCATGAAACAGGTGTCCACAGCACAGAAATACTTCTAATTTCTTACAAAAATGAATTAGGATCCAATTTATTTTGGTTCTGTAATGCCAATACGGGATGAAACTCTTAACTATCCACTGTGAATAAAATATCGTAAAGTACTTCATGTTTCTCAAACCCACTTTTTTACATTAAGTCTACCTACCTCACTTCTTTTCTCTCAAGCACCATTTACCCATTCCGTGGGAATTACCCAAGTTTTCGCAAAGGCTTACAGGCCTCACACTGCCACGGTAGCACGTGTGCTGTCCGCCAATAAAAAAAACAAAACCCAAACCACATAATAATTTGACATTGTTTTCTTACTAACAGCTATTATCCTATTATCCCCATGAGAAGCAGTGTCAAGAAAACTTTGTAGATAATATCACTCCGTTAAGGGCGCAATTTATGCGACCATGCTCTTTGACTTCACCGCATAGACGCTAAAAATAAATAAATAACTTCATTCCCGAAACAACTTACAAAAGTTCCAGGCAAGAAGTGCTTAGGAGACAGAACTCCAATTTATCTACTACATTTAAAAAAAAAAAAAAAAAAAAAAAGCCGTAGGATTCCCATTTCTACTTCATTCCACATAGACTCAGGCCCGAGTTAACTGCAGGCTGCTTGTGAAGCCAGCACTGAACATGCGGAGAGGGACTAGAGGAACACAGAGCTCTGTAACTTCCAAAACTTTTGCCTTCCCTTCGAAACAAATTAAGAGATGCCAAGGGGGGTGGAGAATGCATGGTTTTAGCTTTTTACACCTATCAAAAGCTGGCGTAAAGATGTCACGTTGTGCTCTGACGGTACCAGACGCGCCGGGTCAGGAGGGAAATACGGCCTCCTCCTTCGCCCCGGCGGCGGGCCGCCGCTCCGGGCCGTGACCCCCGGGCAGCGCGCCCCGCACCGGCGGCGGGGCAGGACCCCCACCCGGGCCGCGCAACGGCCCCGCGAGACCCTCCGGTCCCTCCCCGCTCCGACGAAGCCCCAGGGCGGCCCCCCGGCGCGGCGGCGGGTCAGCCCCGGGCCGCGGCCGGTACCTGTCAGTCTCCAGCGCTCGGGGTGCGCCAGGGCCAGCAGCCTCCGAGCCTCGAAGCGCGGCGGGGCCCCGCCAGACCCCCGCGGCGGCGCCGGCGGCTCCGCGCCCGCGGCGGCGCTCAGGGGGCGCGGAGCGCTGCCCGCCGCGGGCGGGAGGAGGAGGAGGCGGCGGCGGCACCACGGAGCGCCCGGCGGCAGCAGCAGCGGCGGCGACGGGGGGGGGAGGGTCCCGCACCTGCTGGCCGGGCGCGGCAGGGCGCGGAGGCCGGCGGCCGCGCCGGCGGCCCGAGCCCAGGGGGGCGGCGCCGCCCGCCGCAGCAGCGGCAGCAGCCAGGGCAGGCGCGGCGCGTAGCCCGCCATGCGGCCGGCGCGGCGGAGCCCAGGCGGCAGCAGCGGCGGAGGTGCTGGTGCTGCTGCTGCTGCTGCAGCCGGTCCCCGCCGCGCGGGTCTGCGGCAGGAGGAGGCGCCTCCGAGCCGCCGCTGCCGCCGCCCATGGGCCGGCAAGCGGGGACCCGCGGCGGCCCGGGCCCGAGGCGGCCTGCGGAGCGCTGATAAGGCTGCGGTTGTCGGCCTCCTGCCGCTCACCGGGCCGCGCCTCGGCACCCGGCCAGCGCCCTCTGCCGCCGCCCGGCCCCGGGCCCGCCGAAATGGCGCCCGAGCCTGCCCTGCCCGGTAGCGGCAGGGTCCCACCGCGGAGGGGAATGGGGGCTGAGGCGGCCGACCCCGGTAGAAAGAATAGGGGGACTCTGCCCGGCTCGCTCGGACCCGACCGCGGGAAGCAGTTTGGGCCCTTCTCCTGTTCCTCCCTCCCGGGCCAGTGCGGGTCATGCCAGGGGAGGCCATCTCGGGATGGCAATCTGGCCTTGGTGGCCTCTTGTCCGTCGGTTTGGTCTTGGTCTGGGCAGGAGGAGAGCCAGAGGGGAGCTCCAGCCCTTCAGAGGCACCATCCGACCCCACGTTCAGGCTGGCGGCTGCGGGATCCATGCCAGCAGGCTGAACCTGCCCATCCTCGGACTGGAGGCTGCAGGATCCATATGAGCAGCCCTCCGTTGCTACTGTTTTCTTCACATATTACTGCTTGGGGTACAGGCCTTCTTCCAAAGCATCTGCTCCCCCTAACCCTGATTTAAGAAAAGGGAGCTGAGTCCCCGGGGATGCAGCTTCCCTGAGGCTGCGCAGTCCTGGAAGCCAGAGCAGGGAAGTGACACCAGTACCCTGATTTCCCCACTGGATGGCCCGGTATAGGGATACCTGTATATAAGGTATATCCTTATATACCTTATATATATACACACACAGAGATATATATGTAAAAGGTATATCCTTATAAGGTATATCCTTATATATCCTATGTAGGGATACCTATGCTCGACCTTTAAAATTTTGAGTCAAGCTTCTGTGTGAATTGGTTAACGTCAGCTCGTGAGATTTTGTTTGCGAGAGCGCTGTTTGAACAACCAGACTTCAAAGTCTGCAAATGAGTAAAATCGTATCAAAAGATCAGGAGAAAACACGAACGCAGTCTTTTGCTACCACAAATGCTATCTATAGTCAAATTCCTAGTATTTAGGGAAATTGAGGGGTTAGCACGCCTGGAGAGCGTGCTGAGGGATGGAGCCTCATCCTGGGAAAATCACCACCTTGCTGGAGCTGTTTCCCTCGGTATTTGCCTAAATTAGCATAAACTTTCCTTGCAGCCCTCCCGTGACGGCTGAAACATGGTGAGACCCATGCTGCGAGGGCAGTGGCATGGCTGCCTCCCCCGAGATCTTTGGTTTTCCATACCTGGCCTCCCTGCCCTTTATGGTGCCATCCTTTCAAGGCTGCAAGGAGCAACTGTGTATTTTGGTGAAATCCTGGGATCATTTCTCAGGGCGGGTGGTGCCTCTCAGAGCCAAAGCAAACAAAGCCCGGGGACAGCGGGGCGCCAAGGCTGGCTGTCCCTGCTGCGGCCGGCACCATGGCGTGGGGTGACCGCTGTCAGGCCTGCGCCTGTGCCCTGGTTTGGGCAACACAGGATTAATTTCTCTTTCAGTAATTTTACTTTTCAGTAAGGTCTCTTATAATGCTTGGGAAAACTGCATTTTTAGAAGACTCTAGTGTCTGAATTTTTGGAAATATTTACTTTATAGCCAGCTATGGTGCGCAGGTTTCAAGGTCTCACTGTTTTCAAGCTCGCCAGGTGCAGGATGAGGAGAAGCGAGACCCACGCACTTGCCCCAAGCTGGCCAACAGGACTATTTCATACCACAAACGTCACATTCAATATAAATTAGAAAGTTTGCTGAGGAGTTTCTCTCTTCTACGATGGCGGCGCTCCCGAGAACTCCTTGCCCCGGTGCCAGACCCCTGAGCCCTTCCCTTCCTCCCGAAGCCGTAGTGCTCGCAGTGTCTGACATTTTCTGTCCCCTGCTGGGAGCGCACAGCTTCCTGCTGATAGAACTGGCTGAGTATAATCTTGTATATTTTATATTGGTATTGGGATCAATATTGGTTCTTTAGTGTTATTAATGTTAATTATTTGGTCTTATTCTATTAAACCTGTTTATATTTCAACCCCTGAGTTTCCTTGTTTTTTCCCCGATCCCCCTTCCCGGGTGGGGAGGGGTCATCAGCTGAGAGAATAATTTTCTAAATGACAATAAATTGTTGTGGGTTCCTCAAACCATCACACTGTGACAGCGGGTGCGTAGGCCACCACTGACCCTGCGCCCGCCCAAGGCCTCTGGGAGCAGTGCCCGTGTGGGAGCTCACCCCTACCGGCTCCACGGGCCCGGCGGGGAGCGGCTTCACCGGCTCCGGGCGAGCAAGGCCCCGCTGTTCGTTGCCGCTTCGCCCACCGTCCCCGCTAGGGACGGGGCCGCTGCTCCACCTTCCCCTCAGCGCCCGGCGCGGCCCCGGCCCGCCAGAGGGCAGGGCGCCGCCCGCCCGAGCGTGAGGCGGTTTTTCACGCCGCTCCCCCCCCGGGGCCAGACCCGCCCGGGGGACGTTTCTGGCGCTGGCGGCTCGCCCGAGCTGCCCTCGAAACGGAGGCGCGACCAATCGATCCCTCGGGCGGGGAGCGAGGCGGGCGGGACGGGGCGGAGCTCCTCCGCTCCGCGCCGGGCCGGGCCGAGCGGGCCGCCCGCCAGCCCTTTACCGGGCCGGCGCGGCCTTAGGGGCAGAGGCGTCGGCTGCAGCCAGGCCCTGAGCGGAGCCGCCCCGGGAGGGGAACGTGGACCTGAACTACCCGCCCCCGCCCTCAGTTTTAGGGCGGTTTCAGTGTTTCTGGTTAATTCGCTCGCCGTTTGGAAAGGTTAATTCGCTTGCTGCCTCCCGCGTGCGCAGAGAGGGTCCGGTCAGTGCCCGTGGGCCGGCCAAACCCATGTGTCCTGAACGAAAGGGCTTTTTGGAGCAAAACTCTGCGAGAGAGCCTGTAAAACGGGGAAAGACCCAATAAAATATACTTTTTTTAATAGGAGGGATGGTTATTTGAGCCTGTTGGGGCCTGCGAGGAGCTGCACACCACTGCAGGCTGCATGCCGTGGTGATCCCCGGGGGCCAGCACCATTCCTTGTGGCCACTGGGACACACCCTGCCCCCCACACCAGCCCCAGGCTGGCCACCCCCCAAATCCAGGGGCTGGGGAGCAACTGGGGTGTGGGAGGCAGTACGGAGAGCAAGCCTCCGGCCTGGGCGCGATACCGAGGGCTGGGGCTCTTGCCAAGCCTGCCATACTCAGTCCCCCTTCCTCTGCTGGACGGTGTGAAGGGGAAACCCAGTGAATGCAGGGGAGGGTATAGGCAAAAGGGAGGCAAGGTGCAAGCACTGTGAGAAGGGCAAGCTCAGGAAAGTTTGTGGAGGCATGGGTTTGTCTTTCAGAAGAGCTTCAGCTGCTGCAGGCTGTCCTGCCCAGCCTGCACTGTCCCCAGGTTATCTGATTGGGTGTGTGACAGCTGGTGGGGTTGCAAATGCTGGGTTCATATTCAGTCATTGCTTGATGCTGAAATATTTTTCTAGCCTGTTCTGCACCTGCAAGGACAAACAACCAGGCACTGCAGGACAAAAGCCTTTGCATCGAGCGAAGCAAGCCGTACAAAAGCAACACAGTGCTTTGAAATCTCACAATGCATGTTCTTTGGCAGTGCCATGTGAAGGCGACCAAAACATCTCCATCACAAAATTAAACCTGACTGAAGCATGCAGTTCCCACTGCCAGGTGCACAGTGCACCCAAGCTGGAGGAGCACGGGCAGCTGGAGCAGCGAGGCATGCAGGGTGGGGCTCTGGCATCCCTGCATGTCGATGTCACTGAGACGCGCAAGGTGATTGCTGGATAAAATTTTTGCAGGTAAACACCATGTGCTCGCAATAAAACAATCCATACAGAAACAAACAGTGCTTCAAGAAGGCAGGTTCTCTGCACTCCTGTCTTTCCTGCGCTGGCTACAGCATGAGAGCTCTTGGAGAACACAAGAGAGTTTCACTTGAGAGACTTTGGAGAAGTACTAAATACTTATGGATAAGTAATTAAAAAAAAGAAAAGAGAAATCCAGGCACCCCCTGCCTCTGCCCTGGTAAGGAGATCTGAGTGGCAAAGGTGATGAGATATTTAGGTGCAGCAGGGCTTTACATTCCAGTTTGTTTTAGCCTTTGCTTCTGGGGAAAAAAAACCTAGTATTAAAAAACACAACAAACCCCAAACTCACAGATGGTTATAAAGTCATCCTAAGTGGTCATGAAATATTTGCACTAGTGGAGTAGAATTGCCAGGAGGGAAGAGAGCGCCAAAATTCTGAGTATTCTTTTCCAGTTTGTTTAGCACATGCAGATTGCTCTGCTATTGCCTTAAGCAAAAATGGCAAAAGCAACAGCAGTCCAGCACATAAGTCTCCAGCTAAGCTGCTCACCAACACAAAAAAAAAATAAATAAAAATGAGCAAAAGCTGTGCAAACATGCCTCATTTCAACTCCAGCAAGGGGCTGAAGTTGTGATGTGTTAACCTAAAATACTACGAAGTCGTGTGTGTGCTCACAACTCCAGACCTTGGGATGTCTGAGCTAATAGTTTGGGCTTGGCTGCTTTCTGGTGTTGAACTACATGCAGCTCCGGAAGGATCTGTGCTAGTTCTAAAGGGCAAATTGTCATTACATGAGTTTTGCTGTGCTTTTCTGGATGCCAGACAAATGGCTGTCCTCCAGATGCGGTCAGCACTGGTTTGCCTGGGATTGTCTTACAGCATGACCCCTGTTTATCACTGCAGCAAGCACATGGCAGTTTCTGCCCTTATTTGCACTGTCCTTTCCCTCTCCACGAACTACGAAGCATCACTAGCTATTGCAAAGCCAGGTCCAGGGCTAGCCTAAGGCAGTGGATAGGCACTGTCACTGCTGTCCAGAGACAAACAAACTGCTTCTGGCAAGAGTGGGTTGTTATCCAGCTGCCTCATTCCCCTTAGCGCCCACCTACCTCTCCTCTATCCGTCACTTTTAGGAACTTCCTGAGACTCACGTGCAACCCAGCTTTTGGACGCATCAGTGGGAGCATTACTGTGCCACTGAACGGAGCCATTGCACTCACTGCTTCTCTCTAGGTACCCCACTTACCAAAGTGTAAGATAGAGTAGAGTCTTATCTAGCACCTTCCAAATTAGGGGCAGGAGGTTCAGCATATCCCCCAGATATCCAAAGATCAAAGGCTTCTCTCAGGTGGAAACACGTAGTTCAGTATGCTACAGCCTACCTCTGTTAAACAATTTTAAGCCGTGGGGGAGGGGGAGCAAAATCAAGAAAGCCAAAACAAAACAGCAAAACCAAACACGGTTGATTAAGGAAATATTTACAAGAAATTTATGTGCAAGGAAGGCAGCTTGACTATTTCAACAAGCTGCCTGACCAGCCCTGCTATCCTGCCAGAGCTGCTGGGGTTGGTGGTGTTGCATGATGTGTAGCAGTGTGAACAGAAGCATTGCTACTGGCTGTGGGGGGAAGAAGTGGTAGCAAAGAATTACCATCATGGTTGTAGTCCCTTCTGTGCCATCTCCTGTCCTGTTCTTCAGAGCTGGGGTAGCGATACTGGTACAGCCTCTCCCTTCAACAGTGAGGTAGAGGTATTCAGAGAGAGTTTCTTCCTCCTGTTCTCAGGCAGTGTCAGCAGAGCACTGTCCATGTCATAACTGATATGCTCATGTAGCACCAAAACACCATCAAGTCCTGTTCTTGGCTGATCCCCTGGCTGTATATGCTAAAATATTTTTGTTATCAGGCTTGTCATAAGCAGAAGACCATGACTTCGCTGAACATTACAAACTTATTCAAAGAGAAGACAATTTTATCCTAAACAGAACTGCAAAGATTTGGACTAGGTAGGAAAGCAGAGCTACCCATACAGCAAGCGCAGCTCTGAAGTCGTCTTCCTTGTCTAACCCTCAGCTTAATGCAGCCAATCCCTTCTCCTGTTTGAAAAGAGGATGCGTGTTTTAGTTACAGAGTAACACCTATGATATCAACTTATAGAAATAGCTG
This sequence comes from Chroicocephalus ridibundus, assembly GCF_963924245.1. NCBI lineage: Eukaryota > Metazoa > Chordata > Aves > Charadriiformes > Laridae > Chroicocephalus > Chroicocephalus ridibundus. Next base: position 48,878,543 of record NC_086286.1, read on the forward strand.
CCACAGCTGCCTTGTTCAAGAATTTCACTGTTCCAAAAGAACATTTCTGCAGGATGACAGACGCAGTGGATAATGCCTTGACTTAAACTAGGCACTGAAAGAGAAGATACCATCTCCTCTGTGTAACTGCTGCTATACATAGCAGCGTCCAGGAAACAGAAAGCCAGACGCACATTTAAAATTGTCAAAAACAAAAAAAAAAGATTACCAGTCCAGAGACAAATTTTACCAGTATTTTGTACTTGAAATGCACTGTGCATGGTGAGCATTGTTGAGTTATTTCAGTCAGTTTGGGCTCCTATCCAGTACTTTTAAAAAAATCCCATAGCTAACGTGCAGCATGACGGGATAGTCTTTGGCGAGGGACATCCAGGCAGTTAATTTAACTGTCACATCAGTGTCTTGTAATGGTACAGTTTTAGAGCCTGTCTCACCATGAGCAATTAGACACCGCTCAGAAGGAAGGCCATTTCAGGACTTTGTTGAAGAACCCACTGAGCCTGGAGGACTAACAAACAGTCAGTCCCAGTTGAAACAAGCTTAGCAAAATGGCCTGAAGTCCTTTTTATTTTTCTTGGCGAACCCAAAGGATCTGTTAATGGAAATATCATTTATGTAATATATTTTTAGACTTCAGACACTTGTCAGAGACAGCTTTTTCACAAAGGAACGAGAACGGGGAGGAATAGGATGAACTTCACCGTTCGGGAAGTAAGACGTTCAGACTGAACAGCGTGGCAGCACGCTGCTCAGGAGATGCCACTGTTAGAAGTGGGAAGGGCAACTTTAACATAGACCTGTGAATGCGCAGAGCAGTTTGTTTGTTAGAGCAAATATCCTTTCCTTTCATCAGTATTCAGTGACTAAGCATGGACTTGTACTTCAGCTTTGCCTCTATTTACTGTGGCCTGGACTACCTGACACCTTTTGAAAGGGTGTTTTGCTGTTCAATGCCTTTCTCAATTCAAGAGGTTAGGGACATCAAAAACAAGGAAATACCTCCTCCTCCCCCCCAAAAATCAAGGTGTAGAACTTCAAGTTGTGGCAAACTGTGGAAGCTACAAGTATATGGCTCATTAATAAGAGGGATGAGACAAAATTAATGGAAACTAAATCCATCAGCAGTGATTACATAGCCTGCAGCTCTGGAGGCCTACTGAAAAAAAAAAACAACAAACCCAAAACAACAAACAGTAACTGTGAGAAGATAGGAGTGCGTAAACCATGGAAGTATCACTGTTTGCTTATATGCCCTCCTTCTCTGAGCATCTCCTGTTAGCCACTGCCTGATACCATGCAGGACCTGGTGCGCTGCACATCGCCCAGGAGGCGCGTGAAGCGAGCAGAGCTTTGCAGGGGAAGGAGTACCCAGTTACGTGACTGAGAACTGCCTTACACACAGACTCACAAGCAGCAACAGTCCCTGCTATGACACTTATTAATATTTGAGTGCATAACTTAAATGCTTTTGTGTTTTTTATGATATATATTTAAAACAGAAAAAGGAAGGGGTCTGTGCAAATGCAGACTTATTTCTGATATACACAGTTAATAGAGATTATGGTCCAAATTTTGGTAGACTTAATGGTACTCCTTCCTTCCGCTCATACTGTCCTCCCAATTCTGCCTTGAAATTCAGCCTGTCAATCAATTGCAGACATTTCTTATAGTCTAGATTATTTCCTGGCTTCCTGCCTCCAAACATTTACATTCCATGAGCACCAAAAACTGTCCACACAATACACTAAAGTTTGTAGGTTTGAAGCACATAACTAGTGACATTATTTTTGCAGCACCTCAGAAATCACTTTTACATCTTTTAGCCTATATATAATAGAATTTGCTTCCTAAGTTGCATTACTTGTTGCTTTTGTATGCAAAATACTTCAGAATCACCCAACTAATAAAAAGCCCAATTTCACTCAATTCCACCGAAGTACTATTTTAAAGGGAAACTTTGATTCTCTGCCCATGTCACCTTTATTTCCCCCCCACCTTTTGATTGCTGTTTGCTCTACTTCAGGACTGAAAGCCCAGCTGCTCTAAATCTAAACACTGCTCAGGATATATGGCAACAAACAGCAAAATGAGTTCCAGTGATCACTGGTGGAGGAGGAGGTGTCTCTAGAGACCTGCATAGCACAAAACATCAGCCATACCACCATCTCACACACTGCTTTTTTTTTTTTTTCCTTTTTTTTCTTTTTTTCAAAATGCCTGATCCTGGTCTGGGATTGTTGAGCTGCTTCACACTTTTGATAACCAGCTGTCAGAAGATTAGCAGTGCCACTGAACTCCAAGCGTACAGAGGGGATTCTGGTACTCGCAGACCTGAGCCACAGCACACACTGTTACTAATCTCAGAAAGGTCAAACGCTTTTCTGATAGAAGGTTTTGGTTATTTACCAACCTGAGGAGGAAGAAAGAAAAAAAAAAAAAGAAGCAATTGTGAGCTATCATCTAAACTCTTAGATTGTTTCAACGTTCTCAAGAGAAACCTCTCATGAAAGTCCAGAAGGTCTGAGGGAAACTGAAGGGAATTATCACTTAATACCGAGAGCCTACCTAGAAAACATTAGGATTGTCCTTTTGCTTGGAAGAGACATTTCAGACTGTCAAACTGCAGAGTAAATGTCACGCATTGCTACAGAACAAGACTTTTTGGTGCACAGCATCAACCTCAAGGGGTACCAGATCCTCCATGTGCATTTCAGCTGACCTACAAAGCTGTGTCAATACCCTACTCCATGACCTGCCAAGTCAGCTCTGTGGAAAGCAAGTAGGGGCATAGCAAAACAGCACACACCAAGTGAGCAAGACCACCAGATTCAGCCTCCAAGTGCCAAGCGGGCGCTGGAGAGGCATGCTCCTGCCCTCTCCTTCCCATGCAAGTCAGAACAAGTTTCCCAGAAAGGGACCAAACCATTTTTTTTTTTTAAACTAAATGCTTTTAATAGAAAACAAAATACAAAATAACTCTTTCCAGAAAGCAGAAATATTTAATCTCTCCAAATGACAAACTAGAACGTGCTTTTTCCATAGATCCTTGTTGTGAATGCTGATGATTTATCTCACAAAGTGTTCATGAAACTGATATTGCAACATTTTGAGAAAAATCCAACACTGGCAGAGCTGCCTCCGTGTATGCACAATAATTTAGTAATACTATTTTTTCCCATGTCACTTTGTGTGTCTCTCCCTGTCCCCCTCTCCCTAGACTGCCAACTTCCATTTATGGAAATATTTCTGTGAGGTGCAGTGGTGGATTGACATGCCCCGTTTCCATTAGGCGTCCAAACTTAGCCACTTCTATTGTGCCCTCCCTGCAGTCAAGGCAAGTTGTTTATTACCCTTAAAGCCACTGCTCTACCCCCACTGTCCTCCCGTCCTCAAAACACAGTGCAACCAGACTCAGAAAGATTCCTAATTAATGGAACATAAATACAAATATCACAGCTAGTACCAGGAAGCAAACCCAAATGACAATGCAGAGATGGGCCCCAACTGAGGTCAGATTTTCATCCCCTTACTAAAAAGGAAGATGGTATTTTCTACTTAGCTAGTCCAAAATATTCCAGAAATGCTATAGGGAGCTGTAATATTTAGGACCACTATCACTGTAGAAAATACGTAATGTTCTTTTAATATAAGGGTCTTAAAATGCTGGTCCTCTGCAATACCAGGAAAACAAAAGCAAAACAAAACAAAAAACACTGGGCCAGTAGTTCTCCACACACTCAAGCCTCAGTTAACAGTAGGTAAGATGTGCCCATCAATCAATGCAGGATATTTAAGTGCAGGTCAGCAGCTTATCTGGTTGGCAGTTTCATTTGTTTGGACCAGGCTTTTGGTTTCCCCAAGCTACTGGATTTCCTCCCCTTTTCCCCATCCCTACAAGTACAAGATTAGAATGTATATGTATTTTCCTCACTCCTCCTTTTTTCCTTATTCCATTCAACAGCACAGCCTTTTTGCGGACAAGACATTTTAAAGCATTTGCATCACTCTGAACATGCCTTTCAAGGGGGCAGAGGAAGAAAAGTGTTTCACAGTCAGTAATCTCAGCTTGCGATGGACTCTGGCATTCAATACACCCACCCATTTCCCTAAGAAAAAAAATAATAATTAATGTTCCTGATTTTCTTGTGCAATTCCAGTCACTAGAAGAAGATTACAGGCCATAAACTGTACGCTCAGTACATTATTCATTTGTCCGGTATATACACCAACCAGTTCACTGGAAGACCCATCTGCAGGGGCATTGCAGTAAGTGTTCCGAATGTCCCAGACCCGGACTGAATTGTCCATCGACGCCGAAGCAATTAAACTACTGTCGGGGCTAAAAGTAAGGCTGGTTATGTTGTCCGTGTGCCCCCTCAGTTCTTTGTAAAGAGTTCCTGAGGCCAAGTCCCACAGCTTTAGCCGCTGGTCTTCACCTGCTGATGCCAGGTACTTACCATTGGGAGAAAAGGCAAGCGCTAGCACGGGGCCACGGTGCCCAGTGAAAAGACGCACTGAGTTGCCTTGCTGAGTGCTCCACAAGCGCACAGTTTTGTCTGTGGAGCCCGTCGCTAAGTAGTTGGAATTGGGGTGGAACTTAACACAGTCTACGTCCGCCAAATGGCCTGCATATATTCGCAGTGGGTATGTCCGATCAAATGACCAGAGCCTTGCGGTGCGATCGTGGGAGCCACTGGCGAAGTACAGGCTGCAGGGGCTAATATCCAAATCCCAGACAGGATAGGCATGTCCTTGGTACAACACAGTGTTTGTAAAACTTCCGAGGTCCCAGTATCTGATGGACATGTCCTCAGAACAAGATAAGAGTCCTGAACTGTCTGAAAGGAACCTCGTGCTATACACGGGTCCACAATGTCCTCTCAGGATCTTCATTTCTGTGCCTGCGCTGTCATCCTCTTCCTCCTGGTTGGGGGAGGAGAAAAAGAAACAAGAAAGGAAAGCATGTTTATCTGTTCCACAAATACAGGAACCACCATGAGGAAAACAGGCAAGTATTAATATTGAAGAAGTTATTTTAGACATGGCCCATTGTGTGCAACTCTAAGATACAAACATTACAAGCACGTTTGCTACATCCAAGTTAACACTGAAAGAGATGGGGAGATAAGACTTTATGTAGAGGTTTTATTTTCATTGTGGGTAGCCTTGTGCTCACTCCAGAAGGCACCTTAACCTGGGATTGTAAGCAAATAGGAAAAAAGAAAAAAAAAACCTAGTACTTTATGACATTTTTCCACTTGCTAAAACATATGCTTATTCCCTATCCGCTCTCTACTAAACTTTTGGCTAAGAATGTCGAAACAGATCTTGGCATCTGCTCTTTTGGTGTGGTCATTATTGGAAGTGAATCTCACAGCAGAGAAAAAGAAGCACAGATGTCTTAAACAAAAGGCAGGAGATGGAAAGACAAAGCATATTTGACATGCTGTCTGCCGGACATTCCTTCTTAGTCCCACATGTGAACAGAAACCCAGTAAGGCCGTAACATCTATATCCATGCAAGATCCATCTGGATGCTTTCACATCCTCACCCTTCAAGAACAGCAAATGTATGCAGCTTATTTAGGTGAAAGGATCTATTTATAGGGTAGGAGAAGATGAATAATCACAGAAAGGATGGCACTGGTAACATTTTCATCCTGTAATTCTCCAATTCAAGTACCAGGACATAGTCAACAAGTAAAGGCTTTCACATTTAAAGACTATTCAGTGCTAAAGGAATCTCCCAATGGAGCATAACAGTCTCTGAAAGTATACTGAAGTAGCAACTCTTGACAATCAAAGGCTACAGACTGCACAATTTCCAACAAATCTCAAGAGAGCGTGTGTCCTTGCCCAAAAAGCTGGGGTCTCACTAACAGAGTGTGGGATAACCATGGCTTGGGGTGCACCTGTGTGAGACCTTAAGCTTGAGACCACCTTTCTTCAGGGCTGTCAGGCAGGCAGTTTTCCTCAGTACTGAATCAGTAACACTCATCCGCAGACAATCTCTGCACATCAAATTCAACACAACACCCTTTTGTTTGTGAGCAGCCCCTTTAACTTTTATCATCACAAACTGGCCCGTTTCCTGCCAAAGGAGCACTTCCTGCCCCGAGAGGAAACCAATTCCCCAGGGCTGCCGGACTGCTGACGACCAGCAGAAGTCAGTTCGTGGTGAGCAGCTCTCTTGGCTGACTTCACATCTCCCATCCCTCCGACCTCAGGACCCGCAGACAATTTTGCTTCAGACTTAGCAATAGCCCTGAAAGCCCTTCTCCTCCAGTGGTTTCAAATCTCACATCGGCAAGCAAACTCTGGCTTAGCTAGCTTGCCGCCTTCCTCCCATCTCAGCTGTGTGTTTAGTGGTAGGCAGCAAGCTGTGTTTAGCAATGCTAATTCTCTTCAGAGCAGTCAGTGCCCGTGGGAGTTTTATGATGTGGCTGGCAGCCAACTTCATCTCTACTATGGAGGTGAGGCAGAGAGAAATTGCAGGCACTAGCATGCAAAGCCCCATTCTTATTCAGATTGCTTTTTCTACCTCAGATAGAGCACTGCTTGCTGGAATCCACAGCATCTCTAGGCTATGTTACCACATTAAAGGAGAGAGGCTGATACCTGCAGCATTTTATACTATTTAATTATGACCATAAGATTCCTGACAAGTTACCAGTGGAAGCCCATTCAAGTTACTTATATTATACTACAGTTTCTGTAAATTCTGCAAGTGCAGGTACTTAATTTTATGCCTTCAAATTCATACAGGGCTTCTTGGGCTGTCTGCAAGCACACACTCTTTCTCTCTTACAAGGACCTACTCTTCTTTTTTTGTATTACAGCGGCAGCTTATTTGACAATGCCTTCTGCAGCATTCAAAACCACACTCCTATACGGTCACAGGTAGCAAATCTTATCCGACTTCTGTTTGACACCCACTTAGCGTAACAACTGCACACTGCTGTTACAGATCACCAAAGACAGTATACCTACAATGCTTCTGAGTCACTAAATTTTTCCGTTTCCTCCCTATCCAAGTTAGTCTGCTGACCAGATTAACAAAGCAGCTGGAAGTTCAGCCACTAAATTACTACCTTGCAGAACGAAGCTTCATTTCTTTGTCAGATCAAGCACACTCTTCCTTGCATTCCACAGCTACTACCATGTAGGTGAGCCTTTACAGCAGCTATAGAAAGGTTACAACCTGTGTTATAAATCAGCAGGGAGGCAGGGAATCTCTCTTCATATTTTTTTAGGATTCCAGTTTCACTCACTGAATATGTTTCCTGAATATAACATACCACTGGGCACTACACAGATATCCATTCTGAAAAGAAGAACTATCAAAACAGATTTTAAGTAATAGAACGGAACTGGAAAACCTACCAACATACTAAAATGAGCCAAGAAAAAAAATACTACTCTTCAACAGTGAACAGGAAATCTTCCTGAGCAAGTACAAGATTCCAAAAAATTGTATTATTAAGAAACTAAAAAGAACAAAAACGTTATCATATTCTGTTACACAGGACACCTTCCAAATGATACACTTATGGACAGACTGCCCAACTCATCAGCTATTACTTAAATCAGTAATGGATTTTGCATGACAGCCATCAGGACCCAGAAAAATTTACTGCTGATGCATTTAACCTTGAGAGCAGCAAACACTATCTAGCTGACAAAAATTATCTTGGTCTTCCACTCAGCAAAAATCTCAAGAGAATGAGTGAGCCTCAAAAAGTAACGATAACTTTTAAAAAAGCAAAACAAACAAACAAAAAAAATTTCACCCCCCGCTTTTTTTTTTTCCTAACTAGTAACAGGTTTCCCTGGGTGTCACCACCTCTCTCATCCTGCAGTGCTCTTCAGATGTCAAAAGGGAAGACCTCTTACCTGCCTACAGTAGGGATCTAAGAGGGAAATACAAGGGACTAGATACCATGGCTCTCTTTACAGGACATTTCTTACTGCTCCTTCCAGAATTCCCTCCCATCTGCCATCCACCAAGGTGTCAGCATCATCCCTGCCCACTACCACTTGAAGGACCACTACCACTCAAAAGCAGATCTTAGAAGCAGAGCTGAATGGGGTCAAGTCTTAGTCTTCACAGAATTTAAAGGTGGCCACTCTCAATACTTGAGAGTATTATTTTCCGTTGTTCATTTATGTAGTACCAGTGATAAGAATGGCAAAATTGCAAAGAGACAAACAGCACATCCATTTCCCCAGCTGCAAAACTGCATTTTTATACTGGACCTTAAAAGTAAGGCAGACTATAAAGTGGCATTTGTGAGATGCCACTATAAAGAAAACGGAATTACTTTATCCCCAAAGAGTAAGCCTCTCCTGTTTCCAAGAAGCAACACAACACTCGTGAAGTGCACTGGGGCATCACACTGAGCAAAATTCATTAAAATTACACCCAGTAGATGACTTTGACCTTACCGACACAAAAGCTTTACAGAGACTAGGAAAACGCATCATTCTCCAACACTTTTGCCAAGTCTCAACCTCATTGTTATATACATACAAAAAGAGTTAATAAACCCAATAGTCTAGTTGTAATGCCACTGTGAACCTGCCACCACTGAAACTCTCACTTTTAGACCTCTATATATTCATAAACAGACAGATCTATTTGCTTGCAGCAAATCAAAAACCAATCTGAGGATTAATTATTTCAGGCACTACTATTTAAATACAGTATCCAAAGCTAATTACACAATAGAGAAATTAACTAAAACAAACAATATGAAGAAATCTTACAGAAACCCAGCCAAGTTTAACATCCTCACAAGTTATTCTGTATCTGTGGCTTCTACTCCCATAGCACCCAAGCGGGTGCTGGTCTGTTCCCACCTACGACCCTGGGGGTGCCTGTGTATTTTCACTGAGGGCTTCCAGATACTGGAATTTATTTCCTTTGTAGTCAATAGGCTTTCATTTGCATTCAGGACACATAACCAGCAGTGTGTTCAGGCTGGTATCCTCCCTTAACTTTGAACTCCTGATCAGGTCACTATTTGTTTTGTCAGTGGTGAAGTTATTCAGGGCAATGACTTTGATCTGTGCTGGGCTTTGACCAGTTTTTGGTTTTAGACCTGTGCATAAATACTGCAGGATACACGAAATATTAAATAGCCAATGAGAGACATTTGTGCTCAAGCTTCCACAGCTGTTTCTTAATACACGTATGATATACAAGTATGTGCCTACGTGCCAAAGAAAGCTAAAACACACTCCTGATAACCTGGCAATATCTCACTTTTCTATAGTCTGGAGCCAAAGGAGGTGACCTGCTGATTTACCAGAGAAATTCTCCTGTCACAGGTTATTGACATTTGGTTTCCATGACAGGCAGCACACACAGTCACGTGTCCTATGGACTCTTGCAGCTTATAATGAAAACAAGTCCATAGATCCATGTCGGGCTGGTCTGACCCACTTTCCTGCTCACTCTGCAGAAAGGGTTAAGCTGGGAAGAGGTGAGCATGCCACTGTGCTATCTCACCTGGATGCCTGCCTCTCGTTCTCAAGCTGACTAACAAAGCAATCCCTAACCATAGATCCCTTCATCCAGCAAGCTCTCTGCACCCTTCCAAAATAAACAGAACCCTGCCACTAGGTATTTTTTATGAGAAGAAGAAAAAAACAGTGGAAAAAAGGATGTTTCTCCTGCTAAATGCTCAACACAAGAACAAATGAGGCTTTTTTTTTTTTTCTTCTTCAAGAAGGGAGTGATTAAACAAAGGAAGAGTCACAAATTCTGATCTCTAACCAGATACAAGATGCTACGTGGGCAGCTGTGGCGAAAGGGGAGGAAGGGCGTGACTAGAAGGCAAAAAAAAAAAGCAAACTAGAAGATGCTATCTAGCCTGGCATGTGAAGGCACACACATCCTTGTCCCTGTCTCCAGCAGTCCAGAGTGGGAAGCCTCTGAAGTTTCTACACCACAGATTCCTTAACAGAGCCATTTTGTGTAATTTCTCCATGATAACTCTTCACCTCCGGGTCAGGTGATTCCTTAAATATAGTTTTGCACTTAGGCATCCCTCCTTCTTCCTGAGGTCTCAGACCAGCCTCCTTTGTCTCTTTTCTTACTTTGTCTTTTATTTTCTTCTTCCTGCCTCTCTACCCTTCTCTCCACCCTTCTGACTGGTTGTTCTGAGCCAATTTCCTTTTAATTTTCTTCCTTTTAATTTTCTTCCACCACAGTGTGTTTTTACTGTTCGCATTTCCTTGTTTCATCTTCCCATCCATAAGAAGGCTCCTCAGGGAATGGAGCCTTGTCTAGTCACCTGTCCTTACTGAGCTGCCTGTGTACTGTCATCTGTTCAAGGACAGCTGTAGGAAGGACATCAGCACCCAGGACTAACAAACTATGATCCGAGCACAAACTCGTTGCACCTCAGTGCAGCATTTACAACCACTGCAGGAAAGAACAAGGATGAGAGCAGGCTACAGAATTTGTGCATCAAGGCAGAAAAGTTGTGGAACAGCCTCACAGTCCTTTAAGACATAACTAGATACTCCACAATGCATGCCCCAAATCCTCAGCAGAAAGGGTAGGGTTAAAAAAAAAAAAAAAGTATCCAGACCTCCTCATCCAGGATGTCACAAGCCAGGCGGATGCGCGACACATCAACGAGGTGGGGCTCAGATTTTAACTTCCGGGAACGCAGGCTCCACAGCTTCACACATGAATTATCAAACCCAGCAGCGAGCAGCTTGCTATTTGGTGAAATCTCTGCAGTGTTCAGCAACTGCTCCGTGTTATAGAAGGCATAGAAACAGATGGTCGTTAACGAGGGGGGCCCATCCTTGACACGTTTAATGCTGTCCTGCAGTAAATCCAGCGCCGCCTCATTCTGCAGAATGGAAGCCGGCACGTCACTGGGTTCCAGGCCGTTGCTCTCGTTGCGCGAGGAGCTCCCACCGGCGTAGAGCTGGTAGTCAGTCCTCTTGGCAGGCTGCACATCCAGGTGAATGTGCAAGGTCAGGACTTTGCACAGGGCGTTGTTGTTGTCACTTTGGAGGTAGCGAAGAAGGTAGTTGTAGCTGTCCTCTTGAAGGCGGATGACATACTTGTTGTCCAGAAAAGCCCGGAGCTTCAAGTTGGACAGGATATCTTGAATAGTCATGGTAGTCTGCAACTGCTCAATGATATCCTTCTGGCTGGCATTCTGCAAGAACATGCCATGGAAGCGGCTGTAAAAACTGTCCACTGTGCTTTTTAGGCCATTCTGGACCATGTTCAGATGGAGGTAGACAAAGAGGGGATACAGAAGAGGCATCACTTCATGGCTGTGCTGAGAATCTGAATCTATATTAAAAAAAATCAAAAAAGAAAAACAACTTTGAACGATTTCTCAACCCATGTTCTACTGGGAATAAAACAGAGCAAGGACAATTACTGCAAAAAGCCTTGACAGTGGCATCAGAGAGCAAGCAAGAGGAGACTTTTGTTCGCTCATCTACATGAACCTCTTCTGTCACCTAAAGGGGATACACAGTTCCTATTACAGACCCAAAGAAAGATTTTCAAGTCAGTGAAGTATGCTGTCAAAACAAAATGCAGAGATTTCAAAACCCTTTTTAGGTGTGGGCCAGCTATTAAATTACCACCTCAAACTACATGACAGCTGAATTCCTCCCCTATTTATTTATGCCCTCTGTTTATTGCAATAGATGGACTTTAGAAGTTTAAAATACTATTTAACATGTTTAAGTCAAAATTATTTACCTAGCTTCTGCAGGACTGAACTTTGGTGGCTTTTTTTCCTTTTGGCTTCAATAGCACTTGCATGTGATGCTTTGGATGGAAACGATTTGTCTTTGGTGGAAATGAAGCTACAGTTTCCAAAAATGTATTGCAGTATGCTGTGCTCCTGTTTTATTTCTGTGCCTGCTCATGTGCATGCTCTCTCTCCCCCCCCCTCGCTCTGCCAAGGCAAATCCCAGCAGTAATTCCTAGCACACAGTGTAACAAACTCCCGATTAGGCTGTGCTGTACCTTGCAGAGATTAATCTGTGCAACAGCTCCACCCCTCCTGCATCAGCTTCTTTGGGCTTTTTCCCCCCCACATTCAGGCAGCTGCAGGGAGCTCTAAGGAGCAGAGCCCTGCCACAAAATGCTACGGCAGCATACAGGGACAGAATAACAAGGTACCAGAGGACCAAATCACTGCAACAAAATAGGCATTGCCAGTCCTCAAACGGCATTGCTTCTTTTCAGCTTGTTCTTCCCTCCTGCCACTCACCAACACGTATTCTTTTTTCCCCCCCCTTTCCATTAGGTTACTTTTCCTCTCCTGTTGAGCACTCTCAGACTTCTTCTGGTCCACACTTTGCCTCTCTCCCATTTCTATAGGTGTAACTACAGTGAGAGTGCAGTGCGTATATTTGCATACTTTGGCATCATTCTCCTTTCTGTCCCACTGAAACTGGGCCAGAGCTAGTGAAACCAGTGGTCTGTGTATAGTAAAAGCTCTAAGCAGCCAGCAGGTGCTCTTTGCTCTGCAGCTGCTCTAGTCCAGAAATGCAACAAGAGGAAGGACCTCACTCCGCAGTGGGGGAAAAAGGGAAGAGATGGAAGTTGTCAGAAACAGGAACAAAGAAAACGTTCTTGAGGAACATGTGAAGAAAGGTTACAGAAGGTGGGTAGCCTAGCCTAGAGAAGAATAGGGGGCTATCCAACTGCTGCCTTCAGTACCCAGTGGGACATTATTGGGGAAAAGGAGCCAGCCTCTTCTCCGATGTGCTCAGTGAAAGGACAAGAGGCAAGCTGCTGCAAGGGAAATTCTCACCAAATTGCTCAGCCCTGCAGCTGGGGCCCAGAGGTGCAGAGCAATCTCTGCACTTTCTGATTTTTCAAAACCCGGCTGGACAAGGCCCTGAGCCACCTGATCAAACTCTGATCTTTCCCTGCTTTGAGCAGCTAGTTGAACTACAGACCTCTGGAGTAATCCTAAATTATTCAGTGGTCCTAGTCCCCTGCCCACTCCTCAGTGCCCCTGGCAGCAGGCATCACAGAAATGGGAAGTGTCCTGTGGTGCCTTGTGGCTGGCTGGCAAGTTACTCCCTTGCAGGAACAGAAGCAGTTCACATGTGTAAGAAATCAAAGCGAGCAAGAGGGACAAAAAAATAAGAAAACAGTTGACCTGAACACCAAAAACATGCTTAGCACTTCCAAGTGGTATTTAAGCCACTGAACAGAGCAGTCATAATTCTCAAAAATCTATTAAATCATACAGATTCACCTCCAATACTAAAGTGCAATGGTGTTGAACTGCTCTAGGTGGCAAGGCTAAGACTTCACTATTTTCTGCTTCTGCCTTCCTGCCTGCCTCCTTCCCTTTCCCTTCCACAACTATCAGGAATATTAATCCTAGTGTTATGCACACTGGGATCAAATCCCTACAGTGGATAAATGTAGATGTGCTCAAAGGCTGGAGGAGTGGCAACCTCACCTTCCTTGGTACTATTATCTGAAAATCTTATCTGCTTTCTGTTTCCCACATTTGGGACTCATAGAAGAAATAAGGACATTCCCAGGAGTATCCTTTTTTTTAAAAAATTTATTTACTAAAAAATAATTTAAAAAATATTGTGATTTTCTTCTGCATCACACTACAGAATGAGAATTTTTTTCTTTCAGTCACAGAGCTCCAGTCTCAAAGCCAGTACAGATAAATTTAAGGGAACAAATTCTCCCCTAAAAATCTAGACCATCATAAAAATCTGCCAATTATGAATAAAATTAAAAGCCCTAAACTAGGAGACAGCAGAGAACTACACTCATTTCTAAGTTTCCTGCCTTCCACATAAAACATTATCATCTTCCCTCTTCTCCTGTATATGTATGTGGTTGTCCAGATCTACAAACACCAAATGCTTGAACAAGAAAGGGCAAACAGTCAGCTATCTACAAAAGCCAGAGGTACTCAGCATGCAGAAAACAATTAAAAAGAATTTAAATATTTCTAATTGCAGTAACTGAAATCTCAAAACTAGAAATCAGAAGACTGTTAGAGACATGATTTTAAATTTTATTAAGTTGTTCTCTACTTCTTGAAATGACAAAAAAAAAAATCATCTACTTTCCTCTTCCTTGCTTCCTGATATTTACCTGTGAGAAAATTGCGTAATCGTCCAAATTGTACTTCATATTGCTGTGGCTCTGCCAGGCAGGGAGCTGCAGACACAACGTTGGCACAACCAGATTCAGATTGGACTGTGAAATAAAATAAGTAAACATTAAATAGGGATTTAAGGAGTTTTGCATGTGTGTCTGGAAACAAAGCATCTCATAAAATTCAAGGTAATGCAGCCACCAAAACAACATTTCATCTTTCAAACTGTCCAGGGATGACATAGTCCCAAGCACCTAAACATGTCATTAAACAACCTACACAGATCATGAATGAGAAAGTATACTGAAAGCTTAAAAAAAAAAAAAACCCGAACTAAAAACCTCAAGCAACTCACCTGCTCCCCCCAGAATACATTTTTAAGTTCTCAAACACAACTGTAAGTTCCCAAGAAATTCAGAGTAACACTGTCCTAGATCCCTTAACAGTTTTACAACATACTCAGTGGTTTTACTACTTTGCACTCAGAAAAGATGAAGAAAGCAATCTACAACTTTCTCCAAAACAAAGTTTCTTTTTCAGCAGGACCCACCAACCACCATGGACAGAATGTCTGCAGTGACACTACTTCAGAGTCTGAAATTCCTTGTCCCAATCAGTGTCATTTACTAGTCTCCCAGAGGTGGTGGTGAAAACACACTGAATCTCTAAGCAAACACTTAGTAGTTTTTAATCAAAATGTGTCCTCTTCCCTGAGGATTTTAGGTTAAAGGGCAGCTGGTGTCTGACCACAAACCCAGTTGTTATGGTCTCCTGAGGTGGTGTTTAACTGATTTTCAGAACCAGTATCAACTCTGATAAAAGTGGTTCTGAACTATTTAGAAAAGGAACTGGCTGCTTCTTCTCTGGCACCAAACATTCACTCTTCTGATAACCTCTCAGAATCCAACAGGGAATTTTGTGTGAGTTTACAGCCACCCACCAACATACGCTACGCATATACAAATACAAGTGATTAGAAACACAAGTTACAAAATTATAACTAATGTTTATTTGTCTGCTCTTCTAAGAGCAACAAGCAAGGCAAGGCATTTCACTGTTTTCCCTTCCTAATTTTTTTTTCCAATTCATAACTGTTTTCCCCTCCACAAAACCTATTTTCATTACTCTCAAGTCCCTCGACTTCTTTCAGTCTCTCCTGCCCCCCACCGCTTTCCATCCTCTCTCTTTGCCTTCCGACTCCCAGTTGATCGCTTTTTGTTCCAGCATTTGGCTCGCGCACAGAAGCACAACTCTGACAGCTTTGGAAGTCTATAAACAACATCATCAAATGTTCACATGCTAAAGAGAGATAGGCCAGCCTCCAGCTTGTCTCAATGCTTCTAATTAGAAAGAGATCAGCACATGGTGTACGTTCAGGCAGCCTGTCACTATTCTCCCTGCCTTCTCTCTCTCTGGTAAGACACAGGTCTATCTTCCTGGAGCTTATGGAAATACAGGAGGGATGTTTACCAACTCTGCAGGGCAACCTGAATTGAGCTTTGGAAACAAACAGCTGGGCTGTGCTCATCATCCCCTCACCAGAAAAAACCAAATACAGATTCCAGCACCAATTCCCTATCTTCTCTCAAATCAGTTTAGAAATAAACAAGTACAACCTGTTGAAAGGTACAGATACGCTGTGCTTTTTAGAGCCTGGCTGCTTCAGAAACTCAAAGCTGGTAATAACTCCAGGCTCACATAACAATATTACTTAACAACTCAAGTAAAAAACTCTGCTATTCGGACTGAAAATTTAATATAATCGATACTCAGCAAGAGAAAGTAAACCACATGCATGCACTAACTCAAAAATGCTTAGTAACAGTTTTCAGTGTCACTCATACTACTCACTGTAAAAGCAGAGAAAAACAGAAATATGAGGGCCTGTCTTTTATGCTACGTCACAAGGTTATGTACAAGGGTCAGCTCTTCACAGAGTTCTGGTGGCCTCGTTTCAGCAGGAATGGGAGTGACTTGCTACCTTGCTCGTGCCATGCAAACACAATTTACCGTCCTTGGCTTTATGAAGTGCTCCCTCCATGCCACCTATAAAACTTTCTCTGCACAAGCAACTTAATTCCAAAAATTAAGATGTTCTTCATGCTTCACAAAGAAGAACATCACCTTTGGCTACCTACCCTGGAACAGTCTGACTCGGCAATCATTGTGCCCTAACTTTTTCAGTAATGATACCATCAAGCAAATGGTAAACGAAGCGTACATACCAGACAGTAATAACAAGTTCAAATTCCCATTCTTTTCCTTCCCAAAACTTTACACCAACCAGAACTGCAAAAAGGATCAAGAGCTCAACTGATTCCAAAACAAGAGTAAGACTTCAGGCGTATTTTCCTCTTGGTTGAAATAAAACACTGGCCATACCCTTCTTATACATTAATAAATCTACCATAGCTTCTTTTCCACCTTCCTCGGTGGTCATAAAAACATCTATTGAAAACATCTGCTCCTTGACTTCACTTCCAGTAATTGCAGCCAGCTATGTGACCTGATACCAAATTCAAAGGAACTCGCTCCTAACTCAGGGATATCGACGGTACCCTCCTGGTTTGTGCACTGGCTGTGGGCAGCATTGCTTCCAGCTAACAAATGTGCAGCCAACTATAAACGCTGTTGAACAGCAACCGATTCCTCTTTTACGTGAGTGTGACGACGTATAATTTTACATTATTTCAGATAGTCCTAGGTATTGATAGCATACTATGGGCAGTATTAGAAGAACATGTTCTTAGTCACTCATTCTGTCCTCAAATATTCTTCTAGTTTTCTACAGAAATATGGCTTAGTCACGAGGAAGCTCTGTGGGGTATTTTACTGCAGATGCGATCAGACAGGCTGCTAGATAATCTCATCTGGGCTCCCTTTCCCACAAAAGGTTGGACCAGATGATCTTTCGAGGTCCCTTCCAACCTGGGCTGCTCTAGATTCTGTGAAAACAGACCTGTGCAGATACAGCAAGTATATGAAGCAATGGAGAAGGGCTGAACTGAAGAGACTCTGGAAGACGACAAAAACAAATGCTGAGATAAAACTGAGAAAACTGTTTAAAACCAAAACCAGAGGACATTTTTCACTGCGAAGGAAGAAATCACAGAATTGAAAACAGAAGTAACTCTCCCATTTATATGGGCTGATTAATTTAAAAGTCAAACAAAAGAAAAGAGCTGAACAGAAAGAGCAAAGTGAGTTTTATTAAGGAACAAGCAAAACATCTTCAGAAAAAAAATATTTGATCACTTTCCCTGAAATAAAGCAATGCAGGCTTTAGAATCTTGTCAGTTTTTATCCAGTTTACAAAACTAAGATGACTGCAGCAGAAAGTATTTTCAGACTCTGTCATCAGAATAAGTACAAGCTGCGTTTTTCAACAGTCATTCATGGAACTGCAGCATACTCACTGACAGCTTACTACGAGCATGTCTGACAAGAAGAATTAGTAAGCAGCCGAATACATGAGAGCAGACCATTTTCAGTTCTAATGAAAACTGATGACTAAGTTCTGAATCACCATCCACAAAACCCTTGCACTGGCAAGAAGATACAGACTAACAACAAGAATTTAGTAATAACATTTGGTGGATGATTAGTAAAAAGAGAAAACCCAATCACACACTCATTCACACTCTTTACTGAAACTTTTTTTTTCCCCTGCATGATGCCATATGTGAGTGCAAGGTCTTGCAATCCAATTCATCTCTCTTACTTCAGATACTCTTGTGTCCTCCTGGTATGGATTGGTCCCAAGTTCTAATCCTGTTTCAACACTGACCTTTCTACCGACCTCTTCCGTAAAATCTCCCATCAAAACCAACTCAGCATTTTACTTTGGTTTCATTCTTTCCCCATCTGCCCCAGTATTATTTCAGGGATCTGTAACAAACTTCCAATAGTTACTCTGAAAACAGCAAGAAAACTAAAAGTACTAAGAAGATGCAAGTCACTTCTAATAACAAAATATTACCCAATTTCCTTTAGGCCCCTGAGAGTGTCAGCCTCGACACTTACCCACAAGTCACTCATCTCTGGATTCTAACTATGGCAAAATATTCTAGAGGTGGAAAGAGCTATTTTGGCATCCAGTCTTATCTAGCTACAAGCACAGAGTTATACAGCAACTGACATTTTGTCAAATCAAGCTGTATCACAAGTAACTAACGTCTCCACCTGTCTTAGTCACAATCTAGGCAGTTTCATTATCAGAAAACATTTCCTCCTTGCATTTTCACTCAAAGGTCAGCCCAGAATTTTCTACTACTTTCACAAGAAAATTTAATCTTTATAACCTCCACATTGCTTGCATCCTTTCAATATTTGTGTGTGCTCAAGCAGTAGCATAGTTTTTTATAACAACATAATAATTACAATGAAGACTGCCGCAGACAGGATTTTAAAAGCAGGTAGCGTAGCAGTAGTCAGAAACCTTTAGGAAAGAGAAGAAAGGGCATGGAAGGAAATAAACTGTCTCATGCACTAAAGGGGTGTTTTTTTCAAGTGACAGAGCAGAGCTTTCACAACTAGAAAGCAAACAAGGCCAGAGAAAGAAACGGTATGTATCACTTCCATTTCAGATGATACAGCTCTCCTGGAGTACAAAGGTACAATGGAATTTCCCACTTCTACTTAATTCCTCATGTACGTTCTTCTCACCCCCATCCCAAAGCACCACTACTCACCAGACCTCATGTTCTTTGGAATACAACATACGCATTTTCCACTACCACAACCTGGTATTTCAGTCTGCTGATTCACAGACCACGAATCTCACCTTTTTACACTTTCATCCACATTTTCGCTCTTCAGAAATTTGTAACTCACACCAACTTCACACTGGGAAATTTCTTTATTTCGAAAGAAGTGCTGTCCATACGTGCAGACAAATTCACATAGTTACCAATACACATACTCACACTTGTCACAACTCTGCCAAGAAGCATAGATGGAAAATATGATAGGATTACCTGTGAGATTAGCTGCCATCTCTTCAGCAGTCTGACACAGCCTCAGCCCTTGTTTTAGGGGACCTTCTGAGTCCACATACTGACGGCGCTTGAGGTAGCAGGACACTGCCATCTGAATCTGTTCTGTGCGTACGCGTTTCATGACCTCAAAAGAAAAGAAAGAGATGATGGGGCTCTTGCTGTATATGCTAAAGCTGACAGAGAACTAACGGCTCAGTATTTTCATTGCTGAAGTCAAACAACTTCAATACTGAAGTATGAAACAAAATCTTTAGGCATGTGCCTCTCAGTAACTACACGCTTTAAATCAGATCCACAAAAATAGTTTGCTGCCTAATTCTACTAATTTCACAGAGGAATCCAAAATACTTTTGAGGATTCTAGACTTCAGGTCACCACTGCAGCTTTAGTATCTGATTTTGTGAAAAATTAACTCACAAAAAAATTTTACGGATTTTTTACAGTAGCAGTTTGGATATTCTTCAGTCATTTTCTGATTCCTCTGCTTGACAAAATGATACCAAAAGAGTCAAGGGAATGAGAAATTAACATACAGGAAGGAAATTTCAGAATCATAATGCTTTAAATAGCACAACTTTTTTACCTATTTGGGGAGTCCAAGAAGCAATAGCTTATCGCCTGAACTTAAAGGTTAGAGCCACACTTCTGGCCCTTCAGTCAGCTAAGTCCCCAGAAAAAAAAAAGGGGGGGGAGGATTAAAAACAAAAGCAGAGCCTTCTGCTTTTTTTGCCTGCTGCCTTATATCTAGGGCCTCCCTCCTACAAAGTTTTTTTTTTTTTAAATTTCTTTGAAGTTTCCTTTATATAAGTTTTGAAAGACATCCTCACAAACACCAAAAGGAGCCTGATGCTAGATTTTAGCCTCTGGCTTGTAATAAAAGAACCTCAGCAAGATGAATGCAATAGCTCCCCTGCTATTTGAGTAGTACCCGACTGCCACCAATCCTTTGCAATACCCATCCATTTTACACAGATGTTTAGATAACCTAAAAGGCTTTAAATAAAGCAGAACTAAGCAACAACTTTATTCTGTCAAAATAATAGGTACGGGCTGCCTCGAGACAGTTCTATACCTTACAGCCCCTCTGCCACAAGGCCTGCGTACATTCTACAAGTGCACATGCTTTGAGTAGCTAAATCCAATGAAACACAAATTTTCAGAGACAGGCAAGGATGCCCATTCCTCTCCCTTGTAAGAACCATATTTCTAACAAAATGTCAGCTTTAAAAATATGATCATAAATGAGCCTTTTCTAATACCCGTGCACACTTTAGTGCTTATCCTACTTGTTAGAACAATAAGCCCTCTGTGGGGTTCCAAGTGGACAGGATGCAAGGTTTCAGCAAGTTACTTTAAACAGATATGGGGAATTGCAAGCCCATATGCTCTGGGGAAAACCTTATTTTCCATTCGTTCTCACAGGTGAAATAACTGTTGAGGGTGGGGAAGGGGCATCAACAGCTGTGGAGCTTTCAAAGCACTTCCAGACAGACCTATTAAAATCATGGGTTTCAATCACAACTTTATCCATTCCAAAAGCAAACTTCCTTTTCATCTTCCTTGCAATTAAAGAAATTATATTTGAGACTTACACTGCCTCAAATATAACACCTCTTCTCCTTCACAAAGTTGTAGGAAAGACAGAATTCTAATGAAGACCATGAAGAAGGGTGGCTACCAGGACGGACCAGCATCTTGGCACCCTCCTAAAACACACCCTGAACTAAGCTTCACAAATGTATTACGTTGCCATTCCGCATTTCAGTTAGCGGCATGGACTCACACACAAGGGACTTGCCCAGGTCCACACTACTGCCTCTGCATGCAGTCTGCCATACAGCTTAGGTTTGGGCAGCAACTTAATTATATTTGAGATGCTCTCACAGATGCTTATTTCAGGTCTAGAAACCATTTTGGAGAGTTTGCATTCGATTGTTGTACTTGGCTTATAACCCAAAAGAAACTCACTCCCAAAACGGCATGGAACAGATTCAACTAAATGTTTCTGAAGTGGTTTAGTCAGTCAAAACTGTGCAAATCAGCCTCAGGTCTGTGGTTCAATTGCAAAGAGAGAGAATCTAGAAATATCCTTGCCCATACTTTTTTGCTTCAGTTACAGGATCCATTTGCGCTAGGTTAGATTTGAGGAGAAAACCCTTATTCATTATGGCACAGCATGCATGCACAGATAATTCCTCAGCAACTCACAATGGATCGGAGAAATAGAAAACTGGTGCGTGAAAGATGCGGAACTCCAGAGGACCCTTTGAAATGACAGTGACAAACAAGAGAGCACTGAAATCAGCCTTTTTAAGCTGCTGAATGAGCAGATGACCAACATAGAAAATGGTAAATGTTAAAGAATAGGCAAAAAAAAAGGCAGTAAGTTACCCAGTAGTCTCAAATTCTAACACCAGGATCAGACATTTTAGCAGCAAGAGAGAAGGGCCTGGGAAAGGAGCAGTCAGTCGCTGGCAGCTGATTCAAGTCCAAGCTTTTTCAGAGCTTTGAGGATAACAGGGAAGCCCCAGTTTCTTTAGCCAAAATTAGCAAGGTGGTATTTGCAGCTGCTTTATGCAACCTGTACAGTTTCTTGCTCCCCTCGCATACCTTATATACTCCTCCCGGCGGTCAGAGTAGTGGGTGTTACGAGCAGTATCTCAAGGAGATCTTTCCCCACTCCCAGGTGACAGAACAGGAACTACCTTACAGGAAATGCACCTTCACCAAGAAACACCCATTGGCATCAGACACGCTGTCACCCCTGCTTTCGTTTCAGGTCTTGTTTTTTCATTCACTTTGTGTTTATACTTCAGTGTTACAAAGAGCAATGTCACAGGGGCAGGGAAAGCATTCATGAGAAGTGCAAGAAGAGCAAAACCAACATTCCTACAAATATCCTTTATCAAGCCTTCAAAATTAGAGCATATCATAAAATAAACATAAGGACAGCCTGCCAAAATGCCTTTAACTGTGTTCAAGCTGAGCTAGTTCACAACAGGTCAACGATGCAAAACTTAAAGGCAAAAAAGGACAAGCCTGCCATTTTAACCTCCAGACACTTTTAGGACTCTCGCTCTCATTGCTGAAGAAGTCTCCAAAACACGAAACAAACTGAACATATATAGCATTCCCTGTCCATGGCTGCAGAAAGGCCTGCAGAAAGATTGAAAGAATTGTTCAGAAGTCCCAGATGCCTCGTTCTTCTCAAACAGACAGAGAGAACAATAAATACTAATGCTATTAACTGTTTTTACTGATAAGCAAAATACATAAGGAAAGAGAAAAGAAAAATCAATCACATCGGGAGTCTGCAGAGCTACAATGCAGCGTCTTCTGCAGTGTCACAAATTGGAGCACACGTACACAAAAAAAGATATTAGGTTAATTTTTTTGAGGAACCAAAGCCACTGCAGAAACCCAGAGGAGAGGCCACTCATACAAAACACAAGTTCCTCTTTCCTAGAAAAGCTGGAAGTTAGCTGTGTGCCAAGCATTGGGCCAAGGAAATTAACTTCCTGCCCATGCTATATCTCAGGTACAGGTTTAGGCAGATTCCACGGCCTTGAAATATTACCAGTACAGACACACGAAAAAGAGCTTGAAAACTAGCGCTGGAAAAGCTGCTTTTAAAGACTGCCTTCCTATCCTGATGCTGGGCAGCAGTCTCTTCCTTCCAACAGGCTGAGGAAAGACCTGTGAGCATCAGAGAAGAACCAAGAACAAGCAATCTTTAAAAAAAACCCACCACCCAACAATAAAACAACCCACAAAAGCACAGTCTCTTGAGTACTGAATAGTTTCTACTGGGAACTGCATCTCAGGCCTCAGTTGTGGAAAGAAAAGTACCATTTTTTTATCCATTATTCCTACAGGTGAAATTTGGAGTCTACCAACAATACTAAAGCACCGAATTTTTAATTTTGTGACATTAAGTCGATCTAAGGTTTACAAAATTGCAGAATAAACAAGATAAGGATAAACTGACACAAAGATCAGAACCTAGAGCTGAGGGGCTTCACACACGCAGCAGCTGCCATTCAGAAATGCAGGCAAGCAAACACGGCAAGTTGACATGGAGACTCGGCGCGGTGGTGGTGCAAAATAGGACAGCAGAGCTATGGAGAAGGCTTTTGCCCAAGCAGTGGCGGCGATCAGGTGAGGAAAGCAGAAAAGAAACACCTGTGACTTTAGAAGAGCCTGCATCCACTTCCACGGCACCTAGATTCGGCTCAGCGTCCACGGGTGAACCTTTGCCAATTCCAGTGTTGGTTTTGCCCCGAGGACAGAGCCAAAGGCCGGGCTTCCCCCCGTCTGAGCTCCTGCGGGCTCTCCGGGCCGGACACCCTTCCCTCTGCCCCCAGCACCCACCGCCCGCCCCCAGCCTCCCCCACCCGGCCCTCCTGCCCTCCCCGCAGCGGGGCTGCCGGACCCAGCCCCCCGCTCGCCTTTAGGCCCCGCCAACAGCCTCCCCAGCCCGGGGCCCACCGGAGCCCCTCGCCCGCCCCGGCCGCGGGTGGGCACCGCTCACGGCTCGGGGCGCTGAGGGACGGGCACTCGCTGAGGGGACGCGAGAGTGAAAGTATTCCCCCATCAGAATTAAAAATGAAAAAAAAAAAAAAGGGGAAAAAGGGAAGAGAGATGGTGCGGTAAGAAACAGCTAATTAAACCCACGCACTTTTTAAGGGGGGGGGGATAAATATATATATATATAATAAAGAGAGCCCACCCCGCGACCTCCAGGCGCAGGGAAGGCGCCCGGCCCTGCCCTCACCCGGGGCTGCCCCCGCGGGCCGCGCCCGTGCCCGAGGCGCGCCCCCCCCCCCGGGGCCCGCCGGCCTCCCGGGAGCCGCCTGCCGGGCCGGGCCGGGCCGGGCCTGCGGGCCTCCGCCACGAGGCGGCCCGGCGGGACGCCCGGGGCCCGCTCCCGCCGCCGGCCGGCGCCGCGCACCGCCCCCCCCCACCCCCGCGGGCCTCAGGCTTCCCGCAGCCCCGCGCCGCTCCCCGGCACTCACTGAGCATCGCAGGCGGCGGCGGCGGCGGGAGGCGGGGGCCGGCGGGGCCGGGGGGGCGCTGTCACTGCGCCCAGCGGAGCCAGGCGCTGCCGGCGGGCGCGCCGCCGCTGCCGCCTCCCCTGGGTGCCGGTGCCGGTGGTGGCGCTGGCGCGGCCGGCGCTGCCCGGGGTCCGGCAGCGGCTGGCGGCGGCGGCCGCTCCATGGCTGGCTGACACACGCCGCGGCGGGCGGGCGGGCGCGGAGGGGGACGGGTGGAGGGGGGGGGAGCGGGGCTGGGGCCGCCCAGCGCGCAGGCGCCCTGCGGCCGCCAATGGGCGCGGAGCTCCCGCCGCGGATCGGCGATCGGCTGGCGCTGCCTGGCGGGGACCAGAGGGCGGCGTGGGCTCGGCGGAACAGCGAGGGGCGGCCCGGTACCGGGTGTGTGTGTGGGGTGAGATCCCTGCGAGGGGGGCTGGGGGGTCGGGCGCCTGGTGGGGGAGAGAGGGGCGCTGGGGAGGGCGGGGGAGCGGCGCCTGGTGTGCCCCGCTGAGGGGGAGGCGAGGGAGTGGGGCCTGGTGTGGCCCGCGGTGGGGAGGGGGGCCGCGGCTAGGCCCTGAGCCGGGGGTGCGGAGTCGCCTTGCCTTCCCGTCACACCGCCTTCTCTTCGGCGTGCCTTTCAGTCCCACCTCGTGGCCCGCGGGGGCCCCCTGTGCCGTCTCCCCATGGCGGCGATCTACTCCGGCATCTACCTGAAGCTGAAAAGCGCCAAGACTCCATGGGAAGACAAAATCAAACTAGCCCGTTTTGCCTGGGTTTCTCACCAGTGCGTTCTGCCTAATAAAGAGCAAGTAAGTACTCTTAAATGGTAAACAGCAAAAGAAAAAACATAAATAAATCACAATAATTAATTGCTGTTGAGGATTAACTTTTTTCATAAAATTCAGATCTAGTTGCTTAAGCTTTTGACCCTAGGTAGTGGTGCAAATGTAGCTCTGATGGTGAATTGTGGGCAGCTCTTGATTTTTGTGTGGTTGGATGAAATGGTTTCGTAACATCACCTTTCAGTTATCTTCAGCAGAAAGATCTGCGTTAGGGTAGGAAGAGTCTTTCATATAGGGAGGGTAGCGTGTGTGTTCAGGCCTCCCGGATAGATGAGAAACTATTTTCTGCAGAGCTGTCGTTAGCATTGTCTATTATAGCCTGTACAGGTCACTCTAAAGTCTGATTCTTCTGGTGATAGTGTGATATAGTGGTATATCACATAGTGGTGATAGAGTGAGAACTGACTGTAGCTACATGTGTGTTTCCCAGTGCTCTAAATTCGTGCGCATGGAAAGAGCACACTCTGGATTCATTGGCATCTCCTTGGAAGGTGCCTGGAACCCACCCTCCCCTCAGATCTTGTGGTTTAACCCTTTTTCCTGAAGGTCTGTTCAGTGTTTCCCGAATGAGGGGCATCTTGTGCTGCTTTTCCAGCCTAGTATTGTGGAATCTAGTGTTTGCACCATCTGAGATCATTGTTTTGAGTTCTGGTTATTTCAGTTACTTAAAATATTAAACCTAACCATACATCATAATTCTACTTTTAAATCAATAATTTAAATTAATAGGTTTCAACCTTTTCCAATTTGTACGTATTTAAATTCCTAGGCCTGAATTTCTAGGTAGTAAATTTAAACATACCAGGAGAAGGATGTGAAAGGATTACCAATTGTCATAAAGTGAAAACCATCTGATTCATTAAGTTTTGATGTAAAAGACTATGTTTGTTACTCAGTATCTACTGTCGGAATTACACCCTGATGAAAGGGTCTTAGGATGTTGACTCTTGCAAGCTGTCTTGGGAGGGTACAGGGCAGCACAGGGCCAACATTGGATTTAGGATGAAAGCTCTTAGGAATTTAGATCTTAGTTAAAATCTACCAGGTTGGACTTCTCTGCTCATTCAGAGGCTGTTCTGCTCAGATGTAGAGCAGTTCTCAAGGCACGAGTGCTGTAATTGTGAAAAGGTTCTACTTTTGTCTTGTTCTCACTTGGGGGTTATTAAAGATTACTTCTTTTCCTTTTTGTTAACAGGTATTACTCGATTGGGTAAGCCATGCATTGGTTTCATACTACAATAAGAAATTTGAACTGGAGGAGGAAGTTGTTGAGAAACTCTGGGCATATTTAGACAACGTTATCCATAGTAGAAGACTACAGAATCTCTTAAAGAGTGGGAAGACAATTGGTCTCAGTTTTTCAATTGCACAGGTAACTAAAACTGTGGATATTTTGTAACATGCCGGATAGCAGTGTATATCTTCTACAGTACGTGATTTCCTCACAGTGTAGCATGTTACGTGAAATATATAATAATTAATCTGATGGCTTTTAGGACTTCTAGTAAAAACTTCTCTGTTTCTGTTCTGTGATACAATTTGTATTTGTGCAGTGCTAAGGCTGAAAATGGCACAGCATTCTAACAATAACCTCAGAGTTAATCTTCCTCTCTGTCTTTAACTTCTTGAAACTATCAGAGAGTGAACTGGTTTAAGTATTTTAGTAGGTAAGTAAAGGCTCAGTTCCGTATCCTGCTGTTCTATATTATTTACTGCTTATATTTCCATTTCGCCTGGGAGTCTTAGGGGGAGAGATATTTTTCCCTCACTGTGGGGCTCATCAGTGTGTTTGGCTTGAGTACTTGTGCAGTGTGACGTGTGGTTCAGCAGATCCTGCAGCTTCTTATGATGACTCTGAATGGTGGCGACACCGAATCATTATTGATCTTAATCACATAATTTTTTTAGCCTCAGCTGAAAGTGGATGGAGGAGACTTCAGTTATAGTTTAGAACTGAACGAGAAAGTATAACTTCTTATTCAGCTTCATGGTTACAGAAATAGCAGAATTAGTGTATGGCTACAAAGACAGTCAAAATGGCAACACAAAAGTGTTGTGTGTGGTTTTTTGTTGTTTGGTTGGACCTTGCAAGAAGGGAGTGAATTTACCCCTACTCCCTTTCTGCAGGATCAACTGTTAGGATGTTTGGCCTTTGCTGTTGCTGGTAGCACACACACTGAAGGAGGGCTTCCTTACTCATCCTGTGGTGCAAAGAAATGCAGGGACGCTGTTCTGGCCAGGGGAGCTTCTAGTTTGAGACTCACAATATGAGAGGGCCAGCAGCTGCTGTTGGTGGGTCCCTGTTGCTTCCTTCTTGCAGACAGAGCTCACAGAAGGTGGTGTTGGTTCATTATGATAATCTTTTGTCTTTGCATGCAAAATTGTCTGTGGGTTTGTTGTTGGTTTTTGATTTTTTTTTTCACTCTTCAGGTCATAAATGAAAGATTATCGCAGGCCTGTTCTCAAAAAACACAGCAAAACATTGGCACAGTGCTGAGTTGCTCCAGTGGCATTCTTTCTACTCCGTCACTCTCCATCATTTACACAGCAAAGTGTGAGCTCTTGGTTGATCTCCTCAGCAAGCTGTCCAAGCTGGCATGTCAGCAGCTGGCTTCTGATGACACCGTGGGCTCCCAGGTGTTCAGTGTCCTCCAACTTACCTTTGCTCAGTACCTCCTGATCCAGAGGCAGCAAACCAACCCGAATCGTGTGTTTGGGCAAGTGACAAGTCACTTGCTCCAGCCATGTCTGCTCCTGAGGCACTTGCTGACTGTGAGGAGCTGGACACAAGCAGATGACAACCACGTGCGTCAGCACCTGAGCAGGGAAATACGAAA
The DNA here is from genome assembly GCF_963924245.1 of Chroicocephalus ridibundus. Taxonomy (NCBI): domain Eukaryota; kingdom Metazoa; phylum Chordata; class Aves; order Charadriiformes; family Laridae; genus Chroicocephalus; species Chroicocephalus ridibundus. Next base: position 48,906,384 of record NC_086286.1, read on the forward strand.
CCAAGTAGAAACTTTGTTGCAGGCTGGGTTATTCCAACCTGAGCTTTTATCATCTTACAAAGAGGAGCTGCTGCCAGAACAGGAACTCCAAGTGAAGAAGAAAGGAGCTTTGAAAAGTCTTTTGCTACCAGTCAATACAGTGCAGACCAAGCTGAGCAGTGGCTTTTGTGAACCTGCCCTCCATGGAGCTGTTGTGGCTGGTTCAGTGTCCCTGCTATATAAGCTCTTTCTGGACTCATACTGTAAGGCAGAAAACCACCTTGCGTGTTTCCATATGCTCAGCAGGCTTTTTAGCTGTCTCAGGTTCCCTGCCCTACAGCAGGGAATACTCTCCCCTGCGGATTGGAGCACAGAGCTACTTGCTTTGGAACAGCTTCTGAACTTGGTGCTTAGCAGTGATATCTATAATGTTGCCAGTGACCGTATCCGGCACAAGGAGATACAATTTGGGTTTTACCGCAAGCTAGCACAGATGTTGGTGAGTCACTCCCAAGCTTCCATCCCTGCTTGGTTCAGGTGTCTCAAGCTCTTGATGTCGTTAAACCACCTTATAATAGAGCCAGACTTGGATGCCTTAGTAGCCTCAGCTTGGATTGATGCTGAGGTCTCCGAGCCACGTACGAAGAAGCCCCAGGAGGCTCTCATCAGCACCATGTTTCAGACTTACTCCAAGCTGCGACAGTTCCCACGGCTCTTTGAGGAGGTGCTGACAGTCATTTGCCGGCCAGCTGCTGATGAACTGAGGCTGCCTGTCTTCTCTGCTGGCCTGACAGGAAAGCTTCGCGAGTGCCTCCTTGAACTGCCACCCAACCAGATTCTGGACATTTTGTGTCTCTGTGTGGAGAAATGCCAGACCCTTATCATTCCTGCTGTTGAAAGGTCAGCTGACATGGCCTTGAAGCTGCTCTCACTGAGCTCAGTGCTGCATGCTTTTCTGTTCAACATGAGAAGCCTAGATGATATCACTCCTTCCCCTGTGGTTCTTCGCACTCAGAGTCTGCTGTCAAAGATGCAGAAGGGAATAATCCAGCCACTGATGGAGCTGCTGCAGGCTCCTAGAAGAGAGGAAGAGAAGTCAGACCTTTGGCTAAGAAAGGCCAGTGACTCTGCTCTCCTCCTTGTTTACACTTGGGTTGAGGTGGACACTTTGTTTCGTCTTAGCTGCAGTAAATATGTGTCTCCAGCAGCTGAAATTGCTGGTGCTGTTACTGCATCTGCTGCAAGGCGCTGGGGCATTCCAGCTTTCCTCTCTGGTGTGGAAGAGCAGTGCTGGGAGAGAGTCGTGGAACTTGCAAATAGTTTTGCCTCCACTAGTAAATATTGCTTAGAACTGCTCACGCTTCAGAAAATTAAGATGATCTTAATGCAGACCGAAGCTGACCTACAGGCCTTGCAGCATGCTGCAGCTTTGATCCTGGAGTCTGGGAGATCCAGCATGAGCAGGGGAGAATCTGAACCATGGGATGGAGATATCAGCGCGATAAGTGATCTTACCTATCCCACGGCCCACTGGCACCTTGTCATCTCCAACCTGACTATCCTGTTGCCGTATCTTTCCCTGAAAGATGTAGAGTATATTGCAAATGTGCTTCTAGAGACGTTAGTATTGGCCAAAGCTCAGGAAGCGGCTGCAGACCAGGAGCCTTCCATCAGCATTGGAAAGATATCACTTGGTTTGATGCATAGCTCCTTTCTCCCAGAAATGATGGTCCTGCATTGTACTTTTCTGACCAGTCTTATTCATCGGTTCACTAGGGTGCTGCCCTCTGCTGCCAGGGATTCAGTAGATCTGCCACTTCAGCAGCTGTCTGCAGGTAATATCCCTTGGCACGAAGAAATCCTGGCTTCTTGCAGACCTGTTGACCCGTTAGAAGCACCATCAGAAAACAAACTGCTGAAGGATGAGGTCAGCTTGTCTCGGAAAACACTGGAGAAAGTTGCCCAATGTATAATATTGTTAGCAAAAAATGGCCGCCCCCTCATCCTGAAAGAAAGCCAGCTAGAAAGCTGCTTGGGTTTGCTCGAAATTGCTTCCCTTCTGAAACTAGACAGTCTTCTTCCCTCTGACTGTACCCGGTGTTTTCTGGTGCTGCTGTCCCTGCTAGCTAATACCAGGGCTAGTGCCTCTTGCAGCAAACCCTTATTGCTGAAGTTTTTAAGTACCTGCTTCCACCTCCTGAGGTGCCTGCACGCTGGCAGGAATGCCAACTCTGTTTTTAAGGTGTTTCATGCCAGCGATGTTCTTGAGACTGTCATGACATCCCAGCTTACAGCTAGCAAATTCTTCACTGATGTTTTGACTGTTCCTGATTGGGCACAGTATCTCCAGGAAGTCCAAGCCTTTTTGGAAGACTTTCTTCGGATGATTGTTGAGAGAAGGCAAAGTGTGAAGCTCAACTTGGAAAAGTTCATGTCTTTCCTGATGAGCTGCGAGCCAGACATTGGTGCAGCCAAAAGCAAAGGCTGGAAAAACTGGAATCCTGCAGCCGGGCAGTTACTGCTCATGGCATTCACCACACTGTGTCAAGTCATCACACTCTACCTAGAGCAGCTGCCACAAAAGAAGCTGCAGTCTACGGATGTACTGTCTGCTCTGTTGGAGCCTGTAGTTCTGCAGATGGTCAGAACTGTTGAACAGGGTCTTCAGAGTAACACCCAAAACCAGCCTTTGCCTGTGACATTCATACCATCTGTCACTACACTTCTCAAAGCAGATCTGAGCCATGCTGTCAAGAGGGACTGGCAGAAGGAGCCCAGTGGGTTTTTAGAGCAACCCCGTATTAAACTGTACCAAAAGTTTTACTCCCAGATACTGAGAGAGCTGCCCTGCGCGGGAGATAATCTGCAGTTCCTTCAGTCTGCATTGCAGTTCCTGACAGTCTTCTGCTCAGTGCCAGAGCTGTATCCTGGAGAAGAAACTGCGGTCACGGTTGTTTTTGCTATAAAAAAGCTTCTTGCTGGTATGAAAACTCCCTTTCTCCACTTCCTTTGCTAATTTTGCACCGCAGAGGCGAGTTAAAAGCCATTTAGCAAAACATACAGCTTTTTGAAAAGTCTGTATCTATTTACTTGTGTTAAAGCAGTAGGCTATCCCTTTATAAAGCTTAATAGGAAAATTTTCAAGGAGGCAATGTCATGGTACCTGGACCACAGCCACCATCTAATTTGGTAATGATCTTCTCCTGGAAGATGCAAACATCTTAATAAAGTTGAGGTCCTCAGTTACTTGTTAACTGTAGAGCCTTTTGACACTACCTGGAATGTGGTGATACTTCTGGATGTAGGGCTGAAGGTGCAGTGTCCTCCTACTCACATAGTTGGTATGGTAGGCACCACTGAAGCAGCTGATGTGCACCAGGTCAGATCTGATAGGTGTCATCTGAGGATCTCTGAGGACTTTACAGTAAAATACTTGTCTATTTTTGTATCTGATAGGCGAGGTTATAAAACAATGAAAGTCACCTAAATGTTAAAGATGCTGAACACCTGTAATTCTGATAAATTCTGTGGGAGATTGGCAGATCAGTCCCTTTATCTCCATCAAATAAAAAGCCAGGGCTAGAAATGACATGAAAAACCTCTTGCCAGCTGTGTGACTTAATGGTTCTTTTATGTTGTCTCATTCAGAAAGCGAGGTGAACTAAACACAGCGTAGACGTAGCGTTCTCTTGGACTTCTCTGAACAGTTGGAATTTGTGGAACTTACTACTAACATGCTCTAGTGCAGTGGTCTCCAAACTTTTTTGATAGCACACACCTGCCAGTAAAAAAAAAATAATTGAGCAAACACTCCCAATATATTTTTATTTATAAATTATATGCGTGTGCTAGTCTACTAGTATGCTGTGTACATTACAAAGGATACACAAAAATAGTTTAGAAAGCATGAGATAAAGATGAAATAAACACTATTTTTACATTTTATTTTATTTATTAAAGGTATTTTATTTATAATTCTTGTACCCCAGTGGATTGTCTTGTGCACACCCTGGGGCGTGCGCACCTCACTTTGGAAACTACTGCTCAAGTGAACTACAGTCATGATCTCAATGTTTATATTGGCAACAGGTACTTAAGAACAGAGCACAGTTCTCCATGGAAAATCTGATTTTGAGTTTGAGCTAGAGTTTACGCACAGATATAGGCTTAGTCTGTTTTTTCTCTGTCCTGTATTTTGGCCCTTCAGTTGTGGGGTTCAGTAAGGGCACTGTAAGGGCAGGGATTTCACTCTAGACCTAGGGACCATGAGAAAATGTCAATTACTGTAATTTTTCTGCCAACTTTTCTGTCTCTCATGCTGTGCCTCGCTTTAGTTGTGTAAGATTAGTGAAGTGCTTTAGCCTGGAGACATAATTAATCACTGTTAAAAGGTTTAAGAATTTGTGATGAATAAGTAAAGTATTCAATAAGATGAAATATGGATTCCTGTTGAAGAAGGCTTTAAGCATTGCCACAAATCTTGTGCATGCTTGGAACTATGAAACTGTATGACGACTGCTCTGCGAACCCGAGGGTAGGAAATAACCTGAGAAGAGCAATTCATTGCACTGGGTGTGGGTAAAGGGAAAGCATGGGGCCCTCTTTGCATTTGAGTGTTAAAAAGGTACCCACCCACAGAGCTGTTTTAAGGTTTGATTCGCCCTGTCCTTACCTGTGGAAGTCCCTGTCTTGGGCATTGATTAAGACATGCTTGTGTCTCTTGATTATGCAGGTGCTGCAGTCACAACCCAGGTGATCCAAAGTGTGGAGACGGAGCTGACAGAGGTACTTGTCCAGCTGCTGGGAAGCTGCTCTGCTGAGGAGTTTTATACCATAATGAGGCTTGTGCTGCAAGGACTGGAAATGAAGAACATTTGGCAACAGAAGGCTAAAGTAAGGAAGGAACTTAGTTTGTTGCCAACTTCTTCCTCCAATTTTCTGTATCTTGAAAAAGATTGGTTAGCTGAATGGCATCTGATAAGTGTTTTTACCTCTCCCTGCTTTATGTTGAATGGTTGGGTCAAATTAATTTACACGGTTAAGGGCTTGGTGACTGTGCTGAGATATGTCCTGGACATAAATTGAGAGAGGTGGAAAGATCATGGAATCCTACTGGAAAAAACTTTAGATCCAGTTTAGGGACATAGACTCAGCAGTCTTAATTCCATGTGCTGTCAACAGAAACCACACAGCTGTGATGGTACAGGCTGTGCTGAATTTTTTTTTTCTGCTTGCCAATCAGAGCTCTTGCACGGCAGACACTAGCAGTCAGTGAGCTTAACCACTGATTCTCTGTGGCTCTTCTTAACAGGGTTAAAGGCACTTTTTAAAATGGTGGCATTTTTAAGTAAAACTGAAACTGCATCTGTGCTTTTGGTATTTGTCAGTATAAAGAGTTTTACTCTAATAATCAGATACCACTCAGGAGCTTTTTATATACTATGCCTTTCTTCAGAGCAGCTTAAGCAGCAGTGGTGGCATATGGAACACTTTAGTCAAAAAAGCCAGCTGTACCCTCCATAGAAAGCTCAATAACTTGAGAATGAAACTTGGAGGTTTTTCTGGCTCTGTCTTATTTCTCAGAAATAGACATGGATATGCTGCATCAATTCTTGATATGTCTTTATGCTTATAATTCCTGCCACCGGAGTATAGCTTGTAAGATCTTTCTTTAATCAGTCTGTTATAACAGCCAGCAAGTGGACAAAAACCCCTGCTGCCAAATCCAGCATTCTTGGCGTATAGTGTACTGGTGTCCCTGTATTCCCCCTGCTTCCCCCTGTTTTCTAGTGACAGTTGAAGGAGAAGACTTTCCTTTCTTAAAAATCACATAAGCCTTTTTGTATAGTAATTTGATTCTAAAATAAATGTAGCGTGCAGTACATTTGGGCCAGTGCTGCTCAGCATACTGAATTTTATTGTGCTGCTGCTTACTTCACAATTTCCAGAGAGATCTGTTGGTGGGAGGACTTTCATGTGTCAGGGCTCTGGTAATGCTCAAAACTGCCACTGCCCTTGAAAGAGCTCTTCTGTACTTGAAAGGAGCCAGTGCATCTTGTACCAGCGACTGATCATCAATCTGCTTTCTGCAGGAAGTATTGTCGGCTGTTACGCTAATGAAATTGTTGCTCAGCTGCCCATTACGTGGAGACAAAGAGAAAGCTTTCTGGTTTGCCAGCCCACAGATAATCACAGCTTTAGCTGTAAGTATCTCTTTATTGTAACTTCATTACCTGTCCCCTTTATTTGTTGGAGTCTGTAGTGGTTACATCTAACAGAGGCATACAGAAACAAAAAAATTGTGGATACTAGATGAATCCATACCAGATTCACCTGCACTTTTTTGTCTAGACCCTTTTTCTTCTCCTTCCTCAAGTAAATCTCCTGTGAGTGCAGTGTGTAGGTCATCCATTTCTGATTATCAGTAATTTTCTGGGACTGCAGCATGTATTCTGGAGCTTGGGAGAAGCTTGTTAGGTTGCAGAGAAGAGAGTCTGAGTCTCCTGCCCTTCCTCCTGTCAACCACATGTCACAGTAGAAGTTAACAGCAGCAGAACAAAAATAGAAAAGTGCTCATATTGAAAAAATAATAATATAAATTCACTGAATTATGAATGGGAAACTTAACTGAAAGTGACCAAACCCAAGTTTCCTGTCCTTTGTTTGTACAGCATACAAACCTTAGTATTATAGGTTTTTCTTCTCTTATGGTGATGGTGTCGCTAGACCAGAATTTGTCCCATGTTGGCTCTGCAGTGTCTGGGGATTGCGAGCATGCAATTTCTGCCTTTTTGGTTGGTATGTCTGCATGCTTGTAAAGGAAAGAACTGCATCAATGCATTCATATGAGGAGGTGCAAAGAGGTGCTGGTTGTCAGGGGACTGGGGAGTAGTTACAATTCCACATTCACAGCAGTGCTTGCTTGAAATGCATGATATTGCCCAGGGTGCAGTTGCACCAAAGTGGCTAAAGTGCAGGAGTCTCCCTGCCAGTCCAACTTGTACCAGTCCAGTTCCATTGACTCAAGTCAGAGCACTATGGTTCTCTGGTGTGCGAATGCTAGTGATAGGTCGCTGGTGTACTCCTCCTTATCTATTTCCTGTCTTCTTGTAGATGCAAACCAAAGAGGCCTGTCAGGACCAGTCACTGATTCCCACCATAGTTGTACCTATTCTAGAGACCGTAGCAGCTCTGCTAAGGCAAGGAGAAGGGGTTATTTTGAATCCACACCATGTGGCATTGGCTTTCAGCATTCTCCTAACGGTTCCTCTGGATCATCTGAAGACAGAAGACTATCGCAGTATCTTCCTGGGAGTCCATGAAGTGCTCTTCTCTATTGTGCAATGTCATCCAAAGGTATATCTGTGAGGGGGTGGGAGGAGGGGAAAAAAGGTAGAAGGAACCAATGCAGAGGCCAGTGATGAGAAATTTTTGTTTTAATAGTGGTTTTGAAATAATTTGTCCTGATAGTATGGAAGTGCTTTCTACCTACCACTTGTTATTTAAAAGGCTGGGAATCTCAAAATCACATCATTTCAGTTACTCTCCTGCTTTGTTTTATGCCTGCATTGTTGGTCTTTGGCAGCAGCTTGCTTATCAACATCTGATGCTAGATTAGAATAAAACTTTCCCTTTTTTATGATTGGTTTCTAGAAGCACAAATGACTCAGATGCTAGGACATCATTCTCACTGGAGATCAAGATTCTGCAGTCCTTTGAAATCAGGGCTTAGACATTAGGAGTTGGTGACCTTCAAACATTGTACCATCCTGGTGTTCTTGTCAGCCTTCTGGCAGGGGAAGGTGAAGATGTGCCAGGACTTGCACAGGGTTGGAGGTACTCCTACATGGAGTGTGTAGGCAGAGGTCGAAGAAAAAAGGAGAGGCCTCATGAATTTGTATTAGGACTGAGAGTGAAGAAAGTTAAAGATGGGGATATGGCAAATTCTAAAACCAAGGCAGTACACATTGCTAAAATGGTAGAAAGCTGCCTAATCCAGGCTGTTTTCACACAGTGATCTGTAGTGTTACTGGACCGTGCGTTCTGTGAATCTGTCTGGCTACACAGGTTCTCTACCAGCAAGAAGAAATTCCCTAGACATTAGGGTACTAAGTCAAATGCTGCTTTGGAGAGTTGGAGTAACTCTATTATGATGTTTACTTGTTATTTATATTTGAATATGGCCAGGACTGCAGTCTTGCTCCAGGATTCGATTCTCGTGTGCTAGATACTGTATGGATGCAGAATGAAAAATAGTCTTTGCTCCTGACAGCTGTATAAGCTATATAGTTTCCTTCACAGGAACTGACTTCCCTCAGACTATGGGATGGTGCACCTCTACCCTCTCCACTCCCTTTACTACATAATCTCAGATGTTTTTATTTCACGTCTTTGCAGGTGCTGTTGAAAGCAGCACCGTCTTTTCTGAACAGTTTCCATCGTCTGGTTGTTTCTGTGATGCATGAAGGACGTCAGAAAGGAGACAAAGGTACCATATCTTTTCCACTTTTGCATGATATGTACACACTGTAATTTCGTGTATTCTAGAAGAGGAGATGCAGAACAGGGCAGTCTGACAGCAGAAGCAAAGTCCTCAAAATTTATCTGTGGCATTGAAACCATTAGCTCTATCTATCGTTTATGTAAAATTGAGGATGAGCTTTGTAGTGTTGTGGGCTTGTGAAGATAACAGGGGCTTCTGTGGAGCTGCATCCAGACAGCACTGCTTTAGGTGAATAGAGCCTTCACTGACTGGCTGGCAAGTAGACAGGAACTGGTAAGGCTTGCTGTGCCCAGTTTCTGCTTTTCCTATCAACCCCTGTGCCTGAAAGCATGGTGGTTGTGAACTCTGGTCATACATGCTAATATGTCTGAGCTATAGACCCAAATAGATCCTACTAAATCGAGCTTCGTGAGATTGGAACTATGTTTACTACGGACTTGGAATTGTCATCATTCTGTGCTAAGCATAAAGCCAGAACATTACACGTATCTAAAGCATCGAGATTAGATGATGTCTCTGTATGGTCAAGGATTTGGAATTAGTGTAGTTAAGTATCTCAAAAGGAAGGAAAAAAAAAAGATATATTACTGGAAGTTACTGAAGAATTTGCATTGTCAAAGTAGCCAAGTCAAAGATGTTCACAGTGATTCAGGTAATCCTCCTGTGCTTTATGCTGGTCAGGACACAAATACCCTGTCATTAATAGTGGTGACTTTTTGAGACAAATTGACTTAATGGGCTTGCTTCCCAGCTTTCCACTGATGTCCTACAGTTTATTCCGTGTTCAGATTATCTCAGCTGATATGTTGCGCACAGCTGTGGGCAAATGTCAGTGTGTGTATGCATCATGGAGGAATATACTAACAAAATCTCAATATTAGTGGAAAAGGTATGTTAAACTGATGCCAAACTTTGAGAATTTACTAGCTTCTGTAATATGTTTACGTAAGGCAAAGGTCACAGGAAACTTATGGGTACATGGTGTCCTAAAGTTTAAAAACATGATGTTTATCTTTGCAGGATTGTTTCATTTTCATAACAGATAACATGAAAGTAATTTTTAGATTTCCCTTCCCTTGTTTGTGTTAGTTCTCTTCATTCACTGCCTACTGGAAGGTTAAATTCTCAGGTTGATCTCTGCAGTCTCACTTTAAATATCTCCAATGCTGTGGCTTCTGCTGCTGTATTCCATGTAATAAATCTCATCAGAAGGCTTTCTTACTATGCTGTTTGTAAGAGATTTCTTCTGACTTTCTGTAGGTAGAGAATTTAATTTTCCAGTCTCCTGGTTTTCTCCTCCGCGGTGCTAGTTGGGACTGAATCATGGAAGGGACCGTATCTGCAGCTTCTAGCACTTCAGCGTATATAACCAATACTTTTTGCCTTGCAGTGCATGTGGGGTGGGAATCAGTGTGTTCTTACAAAATAACCATTGGAAGACAGGCATATGGTGTTGTGGGGATCTGGGGGGCCTCTCAGCTGTGGCTTGATAAGAAAAGAAGATAAAACGGACAAGCTGGTGTTGGCTTCACGTAGTTCAAGAATCATATGGAAGACTGGGTGATTCTTTGTTTTTTTTCCTAGTGTTTTTTAAGCCTTAAATGCCAGACCGTATCTCACTTTCTGTTTTAGGCAACACAGATGAGTTTGAAGTTATACTGAAGTGTGCACGCTTAGTGGAACGGATGTATACTCATATCACTGCAGAAATGGAGGACTTCACTGTGTTTTCTGCTTTCATTGTGGCTCAGTATGTGACTGAGTTGCAGAAGGTAATGTGTTCTCAGCCATCTTGAAAGTGCCATGATATTGTGCTGTCTTGGGAGTTCCTGTTCCAAAGGCAGCTGTGTTAAGTTTTGTAAAATATGTGAAGTTATAAAAGTTGCTGTGCCTCATGGGGATAGAGGTTTGATCCAGACTCTCTGTTATTTTGAGCAAGAGTTCCAGAGAATCTTTCTTACCCAGCTCCTGAAAACTTTCTAAAGGTGTGGGCTGTGGTTTTAAGGCAAAACAATGCAATGCCTGTTTACAGAACTACTTTGCTTTTCTGTCACATTGGGTGTTGTTTTTTCTTCATGTGGTAGTTAGGTTCTTCTCACAGCTAGTCTCAGTTGCCCAGGGTTGATAGCAGTTAGAGCCCCATCTGGCAAAGTAATGGAGAAAAATTCCCATAGAATTTCATTCTTGTCTAAATGACTAAGTGAATCAAGAAAATGTTACCAAGGCAATTATTAGCTTTTCAGTAATTCTCCTTCCATACCAAAACTATCATTCCGATCCTCCTGAAAACATCTACTGCTACTATTATGAATGCCAGAGCTAGGTCAGTAGTTTCTCACATCCAGACCTAAGTTAAAATTGTCATTCTGTTCAGCCTAATGGATTTAGATTTCACCAGGGTTTGAATGCAGCTTGTGTTGCAAGTACCTGCATATTGATTATTTGTGGCTCTGGCCTGGGCATGGGATGAAATACAAAAAGGAATTTTAGTCTCTGATTTTAGGCGCTCTTACCACAAAAATACCCTAACCAGTAATCTGAAGGATTATGACGTAACCAATGTAACCAACCATGAAGGTTGTTACATAGCTTATTAAACTCAGGTCTTTCTCTATTGCCCAGCTTTTTTCCAAGGTTTGGGGGCAAAACAATGGGATATGTAATTTTTTAGCCATGTTATTTAATGTTCCCGGTAAGCTGGTTGTTGTTTATACAGTAAACATAGTAGTTAAATAGAGCAGCAGTAGTCTTAACAGTAATTTGTCCCTAGTATTTGCTGAACTATCTCTGAAATCTGTTCATTGCTGGATGTAGAGCCTTTACTCAGAAAGCCTGACTTGAATTGTCAAATGACCTTTCCAAGTTAAAAGGACACTTACACGGTATTAGCAGTGTACAGAGTCTCATGAGACTTCTAGGAAAGTTTTGTGCAATACTTATCACTGGGAAATAGAAAGTGATGGATGATAGCAGAAACCACAGATCAGTAATGTATGCATGGAACCTTTGGGCGTGGAAAGGGGAATTGGTGTAGTGAGCCACCAGACGCTGTGACAAAGGGGCGTTTTCTGTCTGACAGAATAGATAGATCACAAGTAGGTGATGATTTATTTGCTCATTTGCTGGTGAGAATTGATGGATATCGGAGGAAGGGGGAGGCCCCAGCATGCCTGTCTTAAGGGGGCACGTACACATCTTTCATGTTGCTCTGCAGAGGGAGAGAAAAACTCCTTTAACCATTCATCTCTTCTGAGTCCAGATCAGTGGCTTTCAGGCTGTGATCTGAAGACCCTGGGGGTCTGTCAAAGGTAACCGAGAAAAACATGTTGGTAGATTTAAATCTTTATATGGGCATCTGCACACTTACTGGCACACTTTTAAGGGTCTGCAGACTAGAACTGATGAAAGGTACTGGTCTAAACAGTCACTTACTCCTAAAGTAGTTGTGTAACAGTTCCCTCGGTGCTTCCTTTTCATCCAGGAAATAAAATATCCTTGTGAATTATTTTGTGTTAATCTAGAAAGATTCCTTGCTGAAGTGGGTGGCATCTATAACCTCTTTCATGCTGTTGACAGTGCTTTTCCCTTGTTGTCTATGAGCCGTTGCTTAATTCAGCAGTAGTAAAATACCTCTTCACACATTTAATGTCTCACATCAAGAGCTCCGTAATGCTTGACAAATTGGTTGTGCTAACTATATAGACCATAAAACACTTACAGGCATAATTAACTGCCAACCAGTAGTGGCAGCTGTTTAAATCTTTGGTTCTGCTTCCCATAGTGTTAATGGAGGATGTTTATAGGAAACTGCACTGCAAAGCAAGAATGGTACAAATAAGGCGTGGGTCCAGATTAATTTGTGATGTAAGGGATTGAGTTCCATTATCTGAGGTATCTGCTTATCCCAAGTGAGGCATCTGGTCCATCTTGTCAATAGCTGTGGGTTTTCCTGTCCTTGTTCTCTGAAGTCATTTCTCTGCCCTAGGAGAGGCCAGCCCAGTGCATTCACTGGGAGCTGTGATGCTCAATTGTTCTGTTACTTTAGTGCATGGTGTAGGGAGAAATAACATCATTTAAACACGGTTTAAAATAGCATTTTAAACCAGCCAATAGATAGACCGACATAGAGGGGAAAACCGACAAATTTTTGGACGTGCAAACTCATCAGGATGACAGCTCCAAATAAAGGCTTATGTGCCTTAATGCCTGCTCTATGTTTTTCCCAGCTATGTTAGCAGGTCTAATAAAATATATTAGCTGTTTCACATTTAGGGCAGAAAGAGAGCAGGAGCCTGTCACAGTGATTAGGAGTGCACTTCATTAGTGGAAAGTTTATTAGTTGCCTCAGGAAGAAAGAAGTCTGAATTTTAATGACAGCTTTTTATGTAATTTTCATTAGGCCTGGAGTGCAGAGACTTAGGTCTGGAGGCATAAAGCTAATTTTGGGATTCAGCAAAGATAAGACATGGTTCTGCGGCAAAAATAATGTGATTATGCCAGAGGCCAGCACCCCCTCAGGCAGTGAAGTATTTAGCAAGTGATTGTGAGCACGGGACACATTCCAGTTAGCCTGAAGCACCTGAGGACTCCAGAGGACTGATGTTCCTGGTTGTAATGGTGCTTCTGCCACTTGTGGGGTTGAGCAAGGGTAATGGCAGGAGCAGGGCACTGAGTCCTGGGTCATTCATTGTATTCTTTCAGCTTCCTTCATGGCTTCAGGCAAGCTGCCTGATTTATGATGTTAAAACAGATCAAGGAAATGCACATCTCCTGAGCTTTTTGAAGGCCTCTTTTATTAAGGCTTATACTTTGAAGTCCTCAGATACAAATTGTTAGGTAAATATCAAGTTGTTAAGTGATAAGGTAAAATTGATTGACTGCCCCATGTAAATTAGAGAGTAGCTTAAAGGAAGTGCTCATTTGAAAATGAGACTTAGTAGCATACAACTAATGTGAGACATATAGAATCTACTGAAATGTGTAATCCAGGGCAAGTATTTTAGGGTTTTTTAACTGCAGTTTTTCTTCTGAGGAATTTTCATGTGATTCCAAGACTATCATTGTTTTTGCCTCCATAGCAATGTGTATAGCAGCACTCTTGTGCATTTTATTGCAAGGGGAGTGCTTGTTCTGCAAAACGCGTTCGCAAAAATCAGGAAAATATTGCACAAATAAAAATCTTGGATTTTATGTAATGGACTGTTCCAGGTAGTCTGATGCACTGGATAACACGTTGTCAGCATTTAATGTATGCTGACTGTGGAAATGGTGTTTTCTTGCCTTTTTGTCTTCAAGTTAAATGCTATTTTGTTCTTCTCGTAGGTCACTTTGCACCCGGCTGTTAAGAAACATCTCACAGAAGGGATATATCGCATCCTTGACCTTTGCATTGAACGGGACATCAAGTTCTTAAATACGTCGCTACCAGCAGGTGTAAGGGAGGTCTTTAAGGATCTGTATAATGATTACAACCACTATCACAAAGCAAAAAAACAGGGGGAGGAAAAGTATACTGCGTGATGAATCCTGCAGGTGAATTGATCTTGCAGTGCTCAGAAAATCCTCAGTTGCTGTTTGGTTTGGGATGACCAGTAAGATCAAATCTGAAGAGGGTGCTCTAAACATGGATTGCATCTATCTCTATACAACCAGCTTTCATAATGGGGAAAAGGGGAACGGGAAGGGAGGATGTGCTGTTAGGCCTGGTCCTGCTGTGTGCCACAAATGGCAGAATTGCTGCACCTGTGCTGGCCCCAGTGAACTCACTGGGAGCCCCGGGGAGCTCGCTGCAGTCTGGCAGCAGATGTCGGGCTTCAGGCTTTGGCATGTCATGATGCTTTTCTGTGGAAGCAATAGCCTGGTGTAAAACCCAGTGAAGGTTATAACTCGTACTCTTGCTTACGTGGTAAGCAGAACTAAAGCAGTTAAAATGCTTATTTTTGTACCCTGTTATTTTACATTTTGTTACTGAAGAAATTTGTTACACAGCTGTGTGGTAGGCTACTGTGCAAAACTGTGGAAATACAGTAAAAAATATTAAAGTTTGTATCTCTTTGCATGGTTGGTTTTGCTCTTGAGTCCAGCCCTGGGCAACCTGGTCTGACCTATTGAATTTCCTTCCCAACTGAATTATCCTGTGATCTCATGATAATCAAAAACTCTGACTACTTAGAGCTCTGGTCGATTTACTGTCATTAAGCAATTACACTTAGTCATCTGAGCTGTGATTGCTCTCAGTGTACATTTTTATCTTGTGACAAATGCTAAGTACCAAGACCTATCCGAGACCTCTTTGGTCTAAGCTGAGCCTTGGTGCTTTGCGTTCACTGTAGGTTAAGAGCAAGCCCTGGACTTATTGCAGCTCAGCTGACAGTAATTTAATAAGCTGTGGTAAATTAATCATATTTGAGCCTGTAAGAAGCTTTATCAAATAGCTCCTTTCATTAGCCAAACTACAGCAGTTTATTTTGTTGAAAATGATAGAGACTAAAGATCCAAACTTCTACAAAAGTGGTAAAACAATCTTCACACATGCATGCAGTTAATAGTAAGAACTCGACACTCTCACGTGATTATCTGCTTTAATCTACAGATAGGGGGTGGGCAGAGGAAGACTGGAATGTGGCTTACTACTTCTAGTGGGTCCATCTGCCTCGTAGCAAGGCCCAAAGGATGAAGTTTGGCTGGGGCGGGAGACTCCGCGGAGGTGAGCAGGGCTGTGGGGGAGCTGAGGCAGGTGGAGCTGGACCTCAAGGTAGGCAGGGCAGGGGTATGGCATGGCAGCCGCTGTCTGACATAAAGGCCTTCCTGCTCCTCCTGCACTGCCCCACTGGCTGTGGCCCTGGCAGGGCACTTCTGGCACATCACAGACCTCCGCTGGGACGGTGACTAGGATGTGGTGCCAGGTGCCTACCCCTGGCCCTGGGGCTGCTGCCTCCGCAACTCATGCTGATGTGTGCTCACCTTCTCCATCTTTGCCCTGTGGAGCCTCCTGTGCTGGCTAAACTTTGTCCTTTGGACTGGAGGTGATCCTCATGTCCTGAACAAGAAGCTTGGAGAGAAAGCTTTGATCCTGTGCAAGCGCTGTGCAGAAGTAGCCACAACAGGGGTATGTTATCAACACTCTTCTAGCCACAGGTGCAAAGCACAGCACGATATGGGCTGCTGTGAAGCCAGGTAACTCCATCCAAGCTGGACCCTGTACACAACTGTGCCATTTCTGTATTCAAAGGTGAAAAGCTGATGTGGCCCAGCGTTCGGAAGGGCAATTACTGCTGCCCCACCAGGCTGTGCTTCGCTCAAGTGCCTGGTAGGTCCCAGAAGGGAAACGTGTATGAGCTGGGTGCAGCCAAATGCGCACCAAAGGGATGAGGTCTCCAGGGTGAAGACAGTCAATACGTTGGTAAAACGAAGGAAGGTTGTAAGTGTTCGGAGAAGATCTGGAAAGAACAGTGAAAAAAGGAGAGCTAGGTTTGGAGCAGGGGTGGAAGTGAGGTAGCATCTCTGGCGTGTAAGTGTGAAGGTTCTCCTGATGTAGCTATATGCTTGTAAGCCCCACGCATAGCTCAAAAGCTTCTGGGTGTAGACCACAAAGTAAATAACATCTTACGCATCGCTTTAAAGGAGGTAAACTACTTGAGTTGGTAACAATTTTATTTCATTAATAATAACTTTTAAAATTTTATCAATTTTAACTTCTTGGCTTGGAAATGAAAACGTGTAGCTGACTTACATGGAGAGGGATGAGGGACATAACAAATTCCTACTATGAAAAGGATACAGTGCTTGAATGAATGAAAAACTGAAACCCTGCCACAGTTAAATCTTTATTTCAAGTATGCTGTGCAACTGCCACTTACCCCACAGCCCTCCCCTTCTCCAGGCTAAGCAGCGGAGTTCTGAAACGCAAAGCAGCATTTCTGTGTAGAAGTTACAAAGGGGTTAAAAAGAAGGCTGTGTTTCACTTGCTAATCCTAGGTCTTTGTCCAAGAACTGCTCTGGGTTTTTTTAGCTAGAATAAATTAAGTCACTGGCAGCAGACCACCTGCTGAGAAAGCAGGCTTTGTTTTATTGAGTACATTCCCACGTGGGTGCAGTGTTCCTCTCTTGTCACACGATGGCGCCATCCTGCAAGGGTACAAGAGCACTACCTGCAGTCGGAGTTCCGGAGTCCTTTCTCCTAGGCTGGGTCAGCTTGTGAGCTCTGAGCACCAGGAAGGTAAAGGGTTTGGAAGAAGCACCATCTCAGGGCTAAAGGACAGGATTGCAACCTTTGTTTCACTTGAGCATTAGCTTCGTGCGAGTGAAGCTAAAAGCACAGTCCTTGCAGGCTTCTGCAACAGTTAATCCGGGCCAGGTTTCCAAGCGTTGATGCAGCGCATCTTTTCCGAGGGCTCCTCTCGCTGCTGCTGCTGCACTAGCAGAAATACCTCCCGTAGGCAGAGCTCGCAGGCTGGGATGTCAGGGTCCTGCTGGCTGTGCCGCAGGCTCAGCCTGTGACGCTGGGTGTGGTGGTAGTTATTGGTGCCCAGGCACTGCCCAAGTCCGCCGTGCCAAGACTAGCTCAAATACAAAGTAAGAGACAGGGTGGGCAAGAAGAACAGTCATGTCTAGCAAAGATCAGGTTGCTTTTATTTATCCCTTGTTTTTGTGTAGCTGCTGTGAAAACCAGCTGATTTTTCTACTTGGCTGGGGGTGGGGCTTGATGTTTGATTTATCTTGTTGTTGCGGATAGAAATGCCAAAAAAGATGATGGTGTGAGACGGTAGAAATTATTTTTCTAGTTTAGCAAGAAGTTATTTTTCCTGTTTTTACCTGCTGGGAGGAGACAACGTACTGAGTACTTTCCTTTGAGTTTGAAACGGATGAGTAACTTCCTATTTGTTTGCTTCTTGATGTGGGCCCAGTGCTGCTGGATAACAGAAGGCTCCTTCCAAAGCTTCCTTTGTGGGTTAAAACGTAACAGCATGAATAAAGGAGTACTTTGAGAGATTCCTATATCATTATTACTGAACCATTAAATGCCTACAGTGATAATAGTTTGCCGATGATATCAAACTAAGTAGGGAAGCGGACACTTGGGAAGGCAGAGCCACCCAGCAGGAAGACCTGGATAGGCTGGAACAGTGGGCTGACAAGAACCTTAGGAAGTCCAACAACGACAAATACAAGGAAAACGTAATCCAGGAATGCAGCACAGGCTGGGATCTACCCGGCTGGGGAGCAGCTCTGTGGAAAGGGACCTGGGGATCCTGGTGGACAAGCTCAATGTGAGCAGAGAGTGTGCTGCAGTGGCTAAGAAAGCCAACAGGATAGAATCATAGAATCATTTACGTTGGAAAAGACCCATGGGATCATCGAGTCCAACCATCATCTCCACTCTACAAAGTTCTCCCTTACACCATATCCCTTAGCACTACATCTAAACGAGTCTTAAACACATTCAGGGATGGTGACTCCACCACCTCCCTGGGCAACCTCTTCCAGTGTCTGACCACTCTTTCTGTGAAGAATTTTTTCCTAATGTCCAGCCTAAGGTTGGACTGCTCAGTCCTCTCTAGGTAGAGTTGTGTCAGAAGAGCCTTATTCTGACACGTAGTTCTGGGGCTTTTAAGATTGGTGGAGACCAACCGCTGCCCCAAAGCAATTGGCACTGATTTGATTACTTTTTGTGGGAGCTGGGTTCAGAATTGCTTCTTGAAGGGAGAATTTCCACAGATGATCTGCTCTGAACTAGACATCATCTCGCAGAGGCTGCCACACAGAGCCTGAGCCCTCTTTTTCCAGCAGGCAAGTCATTATAATGCCTTTCAGCTCTTCCCCACAAACAGATGATGTGTATCTTTCTGCTGGTAGCTGGTGGGGAGGGTTTGGAAAGCGAGTAAAGAATAAAAGGAGAGGGAAATCGGGAACACATCCCCTGTTAATTCATTCAGGAGCAGGGTTTCCGGTTAGGTTCAGGCACCTCTGCTTTTATTTCTACGGCCTCCGCCCGAGGGCTTGGTTCTGCAGGCTTTCCCAGAGCTGTGCTGGGGCTTCTCAGGAACGCGCACAAAACTGAGCATTGCTGTCCTGAGGATTCAGACCATCGGCTGCTTCTGCTGTAGGAAAGGAGAGAAGAAAAAGAGCAGGAATGGAGGTCTGGGATAGAGTCAGACCATGGCCAGTGATGAGAGGTGACTTTGTTAATAAGTGGGAATCAGCAGCTTACAAGAAGGGAAGAAGCTCCTGGTAGCTGAAAGCAGAGCAGCTTTGAAAACCAGGCTGTTCCTGGTTTTCAGTGCACCTTAAAAATCCGTTGCTTTATCTGGTGTACTACAAGCACCTAGAAACCTCTTTCGGTGCTCCATGTGTGCAGCAGCGTGAACTGTGAGGGGGCACTTGCTGTCCTAACACACTGCCAGGTGTGAGAGACGGTGGGTGGGAGAAGAAGCAACATTGCAGGGAGAAGTGATTGATTTGTGGTTAGTTTTTCATGCCAGTTTTAGAGCAGCCTGTGGGAGTTACCTTCAGTAACCTCACAGAATAGTATTGTTGGTTTTGGGTTTTGTTAATATCCCAGGAAAAGAAAGGACGAGTAAATGACCACGTTACAAAAAAAAGTGAAATTTTCATGTTGGGGCACAAATGGATCAATCCAAAAAAAGACAATTTGATCAACTACCGCCATCAGTAAATTATGTGACCCGTGCAAACAAAGCCTCAGCTTTATCGGACGGTGTATTAACTCGTGGGGGGAAGGCTGATTTATTACTCTTCATCCAGTCAGTCATTGTCAGCCCGTAATCCCCTGAAGGGGAGGTGGCCATCCGTGCTTATCACTTGAGAAGAGACGCTAGAACAAACAGAGGCTGATTTTAGCCCGGCAAAAAACGTTGCCACTTGAGCACTGCTGGTCTGTCCGAGTGCAAGCGGCTGCTGCAGGGGCGCGGTTGATTCTGGACCCCCCCCCCCGGCTGGGAGTGACACTGGGGGCTTTGGTGGGGCTTTGTTCCTGCGTCTGCCGCAGGTCACCTGTGTGCTTCGCGTTGCTGAGGCTTTACCTTCTTTGGCCTCTGACACAGACTTGAGTCTTCCCCGTAGGGGATTCATGAAGTTTGCAGAATGTTTAATGCTCTGTGGGTACCTACGTGAATTGAGATTTTTTTTTTTTTTAATGTTACGGAGGTGAGCGATACAATTTATTCACAATATCTCAAGTGATAGCCAGAAAGTATGTAGACTGACAGCATAATTTCCACCCCTTTTGTCCTCCCACCAGACGTATGTGAAACTTGCTATTGGTTTAGTGTGTATTTTTCTTATTTTCTAGGATTTGTTGAGACTGTTCAGTGTTTTCAGGAGAGAGCTATGCAAATGTGAGCTACTGGTACCTGATTTCTTCAGACTGACATTTTAAAATATGTTCATTAAAGTTTTCATAACCTAAGCCCATAGTAACAAGAGCCTAGAGTATGTGCCTCCTGGCACCACATGCAAAGGAAATGTGCGTCTAAGAAACCTGTTATTAGCAGCTCGTATTTTGTTTATGCAGTGACATCTAAGAGACTTTCTAAGCAACTTATTTTCCCTTGCTGTAAAGGCAGAATTCTTACTGCAGCAAGCGGCAAATCTGTTCTTCAGATTGCAGCCTGTGCTGGATGAGGAGAAACCTGGAGAGGAGAAATACTTTTGTTCCTGAGCCATGGAAACTCCACCAGCCGGAAATCTCCTTCGACCCACGTGCCCTTTCACTGCAGTAGCTAGGGATTATCATCTGTCAAGGTATTTCTGCCCGCACTTCTGCCCTAAGCTGCTATTTCTCTAAAAGCATCACCAGACCTGTTGCATCCCGTCTATTAGCAAGGGGACTGTCCCAGCAGCTCTTGTGTGAAGGGGGACTCTTAGCATACTAAGGGTTGGGAAAACCCATTAGTGTGAGTGGTGAGAAATGGTAGTGTTTAACTTCCAAGGTGTGAAGTTTCAATTTGTTCTTTCTAGGTAAGCGTAATGGTATTTTGGCAGGGCAGCGTATCCACAGAGCATGGATGAGCTGCATTAAGTGGTTCTTCCTGGCTCTCCTCCATTCCTGGTTTTGCAGGAGAATGTGTAGCTGCGTTGCCTCAACGCAGGCGGTATCTGGAATATGGATCAACCTCTCCGTGCAGATCCAGGGCATCAAGGAGTAGTTGTGGTACGTGCATCTTTTCCCCTGCCACACTGTGGTAGCAGTAATGTTTAGAATTAGCTTCTGCACATGATTCCTAGGGACTTCGGAGGGCAGAAACGTGCCCTTAGAGCTCATGGCACTTTTCATCTTCAAAGTGCATTATAATCATTAATGCATTAATTAGGCATTCTCCCCTTCCTTCCTGCTAACAAGGTTTATTAAGCTGAATGTATTTATCTTTGGGCAGCTTCTACAAGCAATTGAATGAATAATTTTCCTAATAACTTTAATAGCAAAGACATGAAAGGGAACAGGAATGATGAGAAGAACAGGAGACCGAGGTAAATAAAGCTGCACTATGAAAGGAGGGGAGCAATTTCATTCTAGGTGTATCTCCACCTACCCCTGCGACTCCCAGCTGGCAGCTGTGCAGCCTTGGTTGCTTCTGTCTCCTCGAAGCTACGTGTAATTGCACATCTATGCAATATTTATGCTAGCACACACAAATGCAAAATAAAAGGAGGTCGTGGATGACTGCGACCTGCAGGAAAGGAGAATGGGAGAATAGCTTGCAATTGCAAGGTGAAGAGAGCCTATAATGAAAGTTTGGCTTTTACGGACGCGTGCAACGTCTTAGGAGTTTTTATGAGAACCAGTATAATCTAGCAGAGTATTTCATAGGGGGTAAGTTGCAGGACCCAGGAGGTGGAGGAAGGTCATGAAAGACTGTGTCAGGGGGTTTAAGGCACTGAAAACTTTATTCTAAAGCAAATGAAATCTTTATTTCCTTCTCCATCTTTACCGCTCAAGCATTGTCTGTTGTGCCCTCAAAGCACACACAAATAACATGGGCTATGGATGCTGCCGTATGTATGCTGTTTTGCTCCTGCTCTTGCAGTAGATGTTGGTGGAAAGACATAAAATGTTTGCTCGGAATAAGGACACACCCCCAAAAAAGCTCTGAGACTCGGTAACTTAGTGGCTGGGAGGCTGCACTGTGAGTTTAGTGATTTGCATCTTAGGCAGTGCTCTGCCGCTTGCTAAGTGATTTCACCTCTGTCTTCTTCCTGTCTTGTTTATTTAGATTCAGGGGCTTAAGACCAGGAAGGACTACTAGATCATCTGACCAGACCTCTTGCGTATCACATCACAGTCCATTGAGCTTGATATAGTTACTGCTGAAGCAAGTCCAATAACCTGTGGGTAGTTGCAACATATCTTCCACAAAGCCAAATTTTTGACATTAAGCTCTTCAGGGCAGGAGTTATGTTCTATCCATGCTTTAAGTAGAGCTTCTCAGCAGTGTTATTAAACCGACACCAACACCAAGAAAAACAACAAAAAGGGTAATACCAATAATGTTAATTATAATGAAATCTATTAATATTTTATTGGTTACGCTCGCAAAGATTTTTTTTTTTTAAAAACTGTGAAGCCAGCCACTATATATGAACTGTAGCCTTTAGAAGGGAGACTGAGAGGTGGTTTTTCAATTCCAGTATGCAAATACTTCTGCAGGGCAATAGAACAGGTATCGGGAAGGCTCTTTAATGCAGCGGAGGAGGTTGTAACAAAAAAGACCCAACACAGCTAAGAGCTGTTCTCCAGCAGCACAGATTTGGGGTAAGTTGCAAATAGTTATGTTCTTGAGCTCCATACAGCAGGAAGGGAGTAAAATGTTACAGCTCATGGCACACAGGATAAATGCTATGAGTCTGAAATGTAGATTTTATTAAACATGGAGAATCAGCCCTGTTCTTATATCTCTTAATTCCCAATTTAAGGTTCAAGTAGTCTGCTTGTGCGACTTCGGTGAAAAGTGGCTTGCCAAATGGAGCAAATACTTTTTTTTTTTTTTTTTTGGTAAGAATTCTTTCAGCTAATGTGGATTTGACACTCCCACAGCCTTGCTCGAGCTCTGTTAGACCAGGAAGGTGTTTGTCAGCATCCTCTTTTACTGAAAAAGCTAACCTAGTCTGAAATATTGAAGGAAGAAAACCTTGACTTAAAATAGAAGCGTTTGTGACAGGACAGTGTCATAGGAATGGAAGGATCTTTCTTAACCACCTGCCTAGTTGTCAGAGGAGCTCATCTTTTCCCTGTGGCACCTTTGGCTGTGTAAGAGGTTGCCACGGTCTGCCTGCAGGCTGCAAAGGGAGCGGGGGAGACGAAAGGGTGCCCTGAGAAGTGACCAGAGTTTATTTGCTGCCAGAGGAGCAGCGACCAACACCACCGCTGGCAGTCACTTCTCACTGCCCTTGGATGGAGGAGCTTCAGCTGGTTTCACTGCAGCAGTGTAGGGCCTTGCCAATCTACCTGCACCCTGTTGGAGGATACTTTCCCCACAGCAGCATTGGTGGAGCAGTGCTGCGGCCTCACCTCGGACCCTGCGACTCCCAGCCTGATCCATTACCCCAAACCGCTGGGGAGGACGCTTTAAAATAAAATAGCAAGTTGCTGAGGAGCCAACTCACTTCTGCTCTCGCCGTTCCCTGCTGTGGGGCAGTGGTCTCGGCACACAGGCAGGACAAATATGGCTGGTGACGCTCAAGGTAGTACCTGAAAGGGAAGCAACTAATTCTGACAGAGTTGCTCCTGAAGTCCCAGGGCACTGCTGGTCCTGCACACTCAGGGTGAAGCTCAGCCCCATCCTGAACTTCCCAGCCTGCCCAGTGGTGTGGCCGTGCTGCACATGGAGGCGCTCACAGCACCACCAAACAAACTAGCTCTCGGCTGGTTTCCCACAGGGGCCAAAGCTCAAAAGTCAGGCTTCGATCCTGGTTACCTGGCCTTGGGTGGGGATGCTGTCTTCCCTTTAGCCTGTATTACCCTGGCACCACAGGTGACTGCCATCACAACTACCTTGCTGGCCAAAGCACAGCCAGAAGCACTGCAGTCATATCTCTAATGGCAAAGCAGACATGCCGTGGCTTTAAAACATTGTCTTGGGCTTCAGCACAAGAATGGATTCTCTTTCTTATGGCAGCATGGGAGTTGTTTAGACTCTGCAGCAAGAGAGAGAAAGGAGGGAGGGAAACTGGACTGGAGGGAAGTTTATGGTCGCAGGGCTTGTGATGCAGTTTCCTCTCTGTAGTCAGAACGGAGCTTTCAGCCTGGCTCAGTGAATGAGAAGAAGATGAGTCCCTAAGGCTTCATTACTTTCAGGTGCAATGACAACACCCTGTTGTTTGGGAACCAAAAAGGTTGGGAGTCCATCCTTTTGGGACAATCTTAAAATGAAACGTTCCCAAGTTCAGATGCAAGCCTGTTTTGGGGTGTTGTTTCAAAGCTAGTAGGAAGCATTCAAGTGGAAAGCATGCAGGAAGACAGCAAAGTATAAATCCCCAGTGCAACTCAGTTCAAAGCAAGGACTGCCCCGCTGTTTCTATTTATAGTACTTCAAGAATGTGTTTATTTTGTTATTACAAGAGACAGCTGGGATGGGAATTGCAGCGTGCAACAGGACAGGTTAAAACAAAAAAGCACAGCTATGGTAGCACCTTCTTCCTTTTCTTTTGGAGCCAATGTAGACTGCAGGTGAGCAATGCCAAATGAGGCTAATTTCTTGCAGCTGACGGATGTTAGCTGGAGCGGTGGATTTCCAGAGCTTTAAAAAGCAGGTCTTGAAGACTACACGTGTAGGTGTTACAGGGTGGCTGGCTGGTTCTGTTTGCCTTGGATTCCTACAGGACACACTACTCTTCCCTGTCAAGGTGTTCAGTATTGGATGTGAGCCCTACCCAACCGTGTCCTGTTGGCAGTGGCAGCATGAACTGGGATGTGGTAAGTGTGGGGTCCTTGTGTTGTAGCCTTTATATAAGGTTATGCCTTCCACTGCCCTTTGACTGATCAAAGGTTGAGGTGGCTTTGTGCTCAGCTTTTGACCTAGGGTCATGAGCCTTCATCTTGCCCAGGTTCTAATCCTTGGTTCTGGGCAGGGTTACCTCTGCCAAGCTGCTTATTCTCCTTGCTAAGTGCTGTATCCCAGCATCTGCAGTATTTCACCCCTTCGTGCACTTCCTCTGTTTGCGTAGCGATTACAGAAATAATTTTTGCCTGCTGTACAACATTCCTTATGTTCCAGAAATGCAGGCTATTATTGTGATTGTTAAAGAAAAGCAGAGCTGCAGCTCAGTACTGAGTGTGAAATATTCCCCCAGTCAGATGTGGTAACTCTGCCCGTAATTCTCAGGCTTCTGAGATGTTAAACTGGTCTGAGAAATGAATGTGGTGTGTAAGACCACTTGAGGGGAAGCCAGCCTCTGTAGTGGACCACTGACCAGCTTCACCTGCTCTAAACGTTTCAACTCTTTTCAACTCTCATTTTCAATGCACATCTTCTGAAATGCCTTCTTTTTCTCCGGTTCTGCTGACAACAGTTTCCAGGGGTCTTCTGCAACAGCATGAAAATCATAAGCGCTGCCACTTGTCAGTCTGATTACTGCTTTTCTTTTACGTGCTGTCTGTGTGAAGCCATGCTACTGTGTGGATCCCTTTGCTCCTCCTGTCTTGGGTTGGGTGTTTCCACAGCTAAGAATTGATCAAATGGGCTCATCTGCATTTTGTGGGACAAGGAAAATTCTTAACATCTGCAAGAACATTGCTCTGCCCTTATGGGGAGGGAAGGGAACCCCAACGTTTTGTTGCCATATGGTTTTGACTGATTTGTGGCTTTAATCATTTCCTCTTGGCAGAGGACTATCCAGCTCTCTGTGCTCTCTACCAGGAACTGACTCATGGAAATGGAGTTTTCCCTCAGTGTGTTGGTAGAGTGAATATGTGTGTGTGTTTGAGGAAGCTAGTGAGCTAATGTGCGGATGATGAAGATTTCTAAATGTGGGGGGAAAACCCATATTTGGCTATTTTAAATAAAGCTTCTCATTTTATGCCTCAGCCAATTAGAGGGTCATCTATTTGAAATCGGAGATTTGTCTGCCTCGTTGCTCACAAATTGCAAAGCTGGTGACCTGAATGTTGTTGCTTTACGGAGGTAAGTGATGGCTGGTAGCGTATAGAGCTGATCAGATACCATGGTGATAAGCCTGATATAAAACACAAACCTTAGTCTTGCCGACAGGTCTCTGCAGATCTCTTATTCTGTGTTGATATAACATCATGGCCATAGGCGGCGGCATCATCGTCATCTAGGCTTGAACCTGGGATTTGTGGATCTAAAAGCACAACCTGCTACGAGCTGGAGGCTCAGGCAGGCAAGTGCACTGTGACCAAAGTGTATTTGCACAAGCCGCAATGAAAAAGATTTAAGCAAATACCTTTTTATCTCACTTTTGTGATAGGCTAAGTGTGTGCGCAGTCTGCCGCTGCACCTCGGCAGGTAAGCGACGTCTTCTTGAGCTGCGGCAACTGATCAAGTATCTGAACTGTGAGCTGAGGGGCCAATCTTTGTTATCACGAGACCGAACTGTCTCAGTTGTGTTTGCAGTCCACCCACAAGAAGGAGACAAAGCTGCAGCAGTCAGGGCTTTGGACTGTGTTTGCAGGAAATCTAGTTGACCATAGCGGAGCTCTGGGGGGGGCAGGGGGGTGGTGGTCCAGGGACTTGTATATTTAGGGGCCTCACAGGATGGGTGCCTGTACTATGTTAGAAGTGTCTTGGCAAACAAAGCTCACTAAATTACATGGTGTGTCACCTGTACTGTCAAAAAGTTGAGGTTTTCTTCATGCTGTTTGTTTTCTTCTGTCTTAGGATTAAGCACTCCAAACAATGGAGCTTTCTCAGTATCCTCGGGAAGTTATTTCTTACCTTTAAAGATTAATGTCATGGAAGTTTTCCTTTCATCTCAAGCCTGACTTTCGTTGGCTCAGTCTTATCCTCTTATTCCTGAATACAAGGGACAATGGCAGGCGAAGCAGGTTTTCTTGCAGCAAGGTTTGGAGGCACGGTATCGCTGTTGCCCCAGCTGTGGAGGAGTTGTGGATGGCCAGGCATCGACACGGTGATGCCTTTCCCTTATGAGCGGGAAACCCGCTGTGTTGCCTGCTGACCCACTGACTGATCTTTGATGGTTTTATTTGGAAATGCATCCCACTATACAAGATATATGCGTAGCTACAGCCCTAAAAGATTATCTGTATGCTGTTGCACACAAGCAGGCCCAAGGCTAAATCCTGCAGCCTCGCCGGGTATTAGCTGACAAGCAGGTGATACGCGGAGAACAAATGGGGAGCACAGAGGGGGTTTGTTTGGCTCCTGGGGCTGAAGAAATGGGGGTCTGTGCTCGGGAACAAAGGCAATCTGCATTTAATTTCTCTGGGCTGCAGTGCTGGCAACAATAGTAGATGTTCATCTGTAGCATTAAACCGCTGCGCGGTCTGGGCTGAATGGCCGTCTTTGTTCGGGGCTGGAGCAGCCGGAGCCCTGCAAGTCGGGACCGAAGCACTGTGTCGTACAGTGTGGCCACAAGCACGAGAGGGGAGGGGGAGAGAGTGCTGGTAAAGCCTACCCTGTCTCTCCTCGGGTCCCGGGGGAGGTATTCAGCGACCCTGGGAAGCCCTAAAGGGAAAATGGTGCCATCCTCAAGTGGCTGTCCCATGGGATTACAATCAGTGCCTGTCGTGCTGGCGTTCACCTCTGCACTGAGAAGAGGAGGATGGGTTGGCTGCTGCTCTTCCCAGAGGACTATTGTGGGGGGTCAGGCAGGAGCAACCCAGGCCATGCACAAGGTGCCACCCTGCTCCCGCACCTAGCTGCGGCTCCACACAAGAGAACGAACAGCCCTAAATCTTACCTGGCTGGGACAGGGCCTCCTCCATAGATGAGGCCTTCAGAAGGTGGTGAGGAGGGTGGAGGTGGAGACAGAGTGTGAAGGGTGGTGCAGAGCCCTGTTCCTCTAGCAGACACCCAAGTTCAGGCAGCTGTTAGGTGGTGGATGGGATCCCCCTCCAGACTTTGTTGGGGCAGGCTTAGCACTGAATCTGTCATTCAGCTTAACACTCTTTGCAGAGGGATGGGGCTTGGAAAGCCTCTTTCCAAGGGACTCCGTGCCCCGACCGGGCTGCCAAAATCATGTCCCCTCAGACTGCCGGCTAGCAGCCACAGAACAAGTTGCTGTGGCCACCAGCAGTGTTATCTTCCCCACAGTCCCCAACCTCCTTGCTGACTGCAGTAGTCGTACTTCTGATCACAAGTACCAAAGCGGTGGGAGTTTGTCTGAGACCACCACCAGGCAGCAGGTGACTGGTGGGGTCTTCTGGCCTCTTACCAGGAGTGATTTGCAGTCTGCTGTTGACCACAACAGGCGGGAGGAAAGGGTGGAAAGTAGAATCCTGTTCTCTAGCCCTACAGGGAAATGGTGTTTGGCTTGGGGACTGGCTGTGCCGAACACTGCCTCGGAAACCCGAGTTCCTCCCGCCTCACCTACCCCATTGTACAGTGCTTGCCATGCCAGCTAAATGAGAAGTAGTGTTAATTGCACTGTGTGCTCCTAAGCTTCTTTCCATGGCTTTCTGGAGGCTGATTAAGATAGATAAAGTGGGGATTATTGGGATCCTGGTGGAGGCTAGGGGAGGAAAAAAAGGAAGTTCCTTGGAGGGGGGGAAAAAAAGAGGGATTTGAACAGCTGATGGCAAGACTCTGCAAACAAACTGGGAGAGTTAGGCAGCAGATGGACTAACACTCTCTGGGCTTGTGCCAGTGCATCAGATTGATTTTAAAGACGAAGCACCCACTGCCTGGGAAAGCAAGCCAGTAGCCCTGCGAGTAGGAGCACTTCCTGGCAGCTGTTCAAACACTAGCTGCTTTACAGTTCACTTTCGGTGCACCAGGAGTCAGTGAGAAGCACTGGGAACTTGGGATATGAAATATGACCAGTAGGGACTACGGACCAATAAAGGGATTATTTTTGTAGGGAAAGGTTGCATGGAAAATAATGTCCAGTTGCTCAGAAACTCACTGTGTGCAATTTAAGGACCAGGAAAGATCAAAGGGCCACCAAGTCAAACTCTGTGCCTTCCAGCACGGTGAGGGCTGAATCTTCCAAGCAAAGGTGTAGTCTTCTCTGGAGTTCAATTTCAGAGGTAGAATTTTTTTTTTTCTGTACCTCAGCGGTAGACCTTGCTGTAGATTAGCTTACGTCCTGAGGTATGACAGCTGTCCCAAATGACATTAACTGTGTTATGGACATCTACCATAATGTGTTTGAACTGAACTCACAGCGTACCTCAGTGATGGGTTTGGATACGTACGCTGACAAATACCTCCTTTTCCCACACCGTCCCTCTCCTTCTACAGAGATGATGTGAGCTGGAGTGGTTTATTTTTTTCCCTCTGCACTTTTCTCAAAATGAAATGAAAACCCCCCTGTTGATGAAATAAAACTGCTGAATAATAAAACATGTGAAGACTCTTCAGTAAAATAAGCATTTTCACAGCAGTTCATTCCATTGGATTATATGTATACGTATATGTAATATAGCCTGATGGTCCACCTAATTTATGAGGGCTGTTCCATGGTTCTTCCTCTTAATTTCCAATTATATATAATTGGAAATTCTCTTTTAGTACGCCATACACTGTTTTTATGGTATGCACGGCAAAGAGACACAGACTCAGACCCTGAGCTGGTGCCAGCTCCCACATCTTGAATTGCCCCTTGAACATAAGCTTATATAAAAGTTAATCAGTTTTTAGGCTGATTGTACAACATGTGCAGTTGTGATTAGAGTCTATATTTAAAGACTCGGCTGCCAAAAAGACTTCAGCAATGACAGGCTTACAAGTATTTCAAGCAAAAGGCTGACACAAATGTGGGGTGGGCTGGGAGTGCCACACAATTTACACTCTGCCCCGAGGAAATGCCATCCCCCCCTCTCCCCCCCCCCCCCCCAACCCTGGCACGGCACTTTCCTCCGCCTCCGTTGGTGTTGCAGCAAGGGATGCTCGTGTTTGTCATCCTGCTTCCTCCTCCGTCCCGGGCTTTCTGATGCAATAGGACCGGAGTGAGAAAATAAGTTTGATGCAGCAGGCCTGGCGAAGCACAGCCGTGGCAAACGGAAAGAGCATTGGAAGGCTGGGGGCAGGTCTGATATCGGGGGTTTCAGGGGCAGGGGTGTGGAAAGGTAAAGAAGGAGCCACATCAGCTGCTAGTTCACGTTGAAGAAGAGTTCCCAGTTTCCCTCACTGTGCTTTGCAGCTGTTTGCAGACAGAGTAGTTTGGAGAAAACCAATATCCTGCTGTCACTCAGAGCTCGGACGAGTTGTGTCTTGATATTTGCAATAGTGTGTCTTGACTTTTGAGTAGCTGGGGTCTTGCTGACGCCAGGGAGCCTGATCAGAGAGGATTTTCAGTCAGATTTTCAGCTTTAAGTTAAGACAGACTCTTATCTATCTGCCTGCTTAGCTGACAACTGCAGGTCTAGGGGCTGGTGACTTGGTCTTTCACTTCTGGGGCATTTGTTCAGATGTACTCCACGCAAAGAGCGTGACAGGCTGTACCAGCTGCTTCGCCATTTGTGGCCTTGTGTAAATTAGGCATGGTGGTCCCTAGAAAAAGCCAGCAGGAATTCAGCACAAGGACCACTGGGCGCAGGCGGATACCACTTAAGCGTTCACTAAATGGGCGTGTATCCAGATTTATCAAGTCCAAGGTGACATCCCTCATCTGTTTCTCAAAAATAGCATCCCATCACCTAAAGCCCTCTCTTGGTCTGCTTTACTAGAAAGAGTGTTGTTAAAATATGAAAACAAAAGTTGCTTTCCTCTGTTGTATCCCACCAGTTTTATACTACTAACTTCAGTGGAGCAACACTGGCACGGAGCAGAGACAGCCTGATGATGAGTCTGGTCCTGCATTTGCTTTAGTAAACTCATTTAATGGATTTCTAGAAGCAGGAATGTCATGGTAACTGATGGGAATGCATCAGGTAAGAAATGTCAGGTTACTGACTGATAGCCAGGCACATTAAAGATATGGGTGTTTACTGGCAGGGAGAGTTACTGAAACAAAAAATTTTATGATTCATGGAAAATAAAGGTAAACATAAAATTATTTTGTTTTACTTTCTCCTCTCCCGGTCACTGACGACACCTGATTTAAAATGTTACCTACCTGCTTAGAGAAAAGAAATGTATTCTGGGCAGATTCTGAGGCTGGTAACACCAAAGTCAACCTGGAGTCATACCCCAGCACCGTCCGTGGAGTTCCTCTGCATTTACACCAGCGTTGTAAGATGAGCTTCTGGCTCATGAGAGCAATCAAAGCTAATCGACGTGGCTGGAATTTGGAATTTCAAATGCTTCCGCTGAATGGTTCGTGAGCAATCCACAGGCTAGGAGTTATTTGCGGAAAGTATCCAGCAGTTAATTTCAAATCCCATATACATTTGAGATGTTCATAAGCTACTTGCAGACAATTTGCAAACAGAAAAAGAGGCTAAAATTCATCAAAATAAATGATCTGCCATGAATTATTCATTTGGCTACCATCAATCATGCCAAATGTCTCCCTTGTTGTTAGTCTCTGCAAAGAGATCAGGGATTGAATTTAGCTTAGAGACAGAAGTATGCTTTCACCCCTAGAGGTGCTTCTTCAAAGCAGACTAGCAGCATGTAGGTGATGAGAATAAGAAAGCTTCGGCAGCACAAACCGTTCCCGCTCTGTGGATAAACAGCAGATTTTAGCCAGCAGGGCTGTCAAGGCAGGCTGCTTCCACAAGGACTGTTTTTACAAAAAAAACCCCCAAAAACCCAACCAACCACCAAAACAAGCCTTGAACTTGAAGGGGAGAGGAAAAGGGAGACTTTGGGGTGTTTGTTGTAAACAGGAAAGGTGCCTTTCAGCCCGTCTAAGGAGCAGGCTGAGGGTAGCTTTGCCTTTTAAGGTGGGAGGGAAGAGTACAGGTGAAGTGAAGTCTGGATCACTGAGAAATAAAAGCAGGTATCGTGACCTGAGAGCATTTCGGGCAGCAGCGTGACTTCCCTGCCTTGCATACATAACTCGCCGCTGGTCATGGGCATGCTCCTGTAACTAGCAGAAAAGGGACAGCCAGAATTAAATGACTTAGTGGTGTCCATGCATTGTCTCGGAGAGAGGGGCTGCAGTGGGAAGGTTCTGTACCACTTGGTTAATATAGTGGCAACCGTATCCAGATACAGCTTTTTGGGGGAACAAAGGTGGCTAATTAAAGGGAAAGGGCCTCATTCACTGCTGTTTTGCTCAGGTTGACAGCAGAGAAATATAGCTGCCACCAACTACATTTTGATAAATGGCAGTGCCATAGTACAAATAAAAGCACTAAGAGTAAATAATCTGTCTTACGTTGGCAAAAAAAGCCCAGTTTCATTCAAAGGCAATACGTGTAGCAGCATAAGCCCTCAGCACTTAACAGGCCCTCATATGAGTCTCTTATACCCTGGATTTAGTTGCAGCATGGATGTATTATCCCTGTTTTTTCAATAAAGGCATTGCCATGGCTGCATGCATGGTGCCAAGCCAGACCCAACTCTCCAAAGCCTCAGCCCAGTGCCTGAGGTGCTAAGTTACAGCTTTTACTGTTCAGAAGATGGAAATAAATAGGGCATAATAGAGTTAGGGAACTGAAATGCCACATAGCTGAAAGAGGGGTATCTAGCAGCAAAGCTGATAAGAACGTATGTTGAAGCAATCTCTTTGCACATCAATTTACATCTTGCGCTTTGCCGTGAGCCCTTTGCTTGAGAACCACTCAGCAACATTTAATTTAGACAAGCGTACCTGTCATCTTTGGCCTGTTGCTTCTCACGTTGGTATAACGCAGATGGCTTGCTGGGGCTGAGCCACAGGGGCTGGTCTCCCAGGCTGGGAGAGCTGGGGCTGCTGGCAGCTGGCCACCTGCCTCCACAGGGTGGCAGGTGCCTGGACGGTTTCTCATTCGAGTCCTGGTTTGGAAAGGAAGGTCTGGTACATCTCCAGGAGAGAGCAGCCAGGTGTCTAAGAAAGGTCTGGTTCCTTTTTTAATAATCTTGCCTTTTAATAATCTCACCTAATCTGCGGCAAACAGATTAGGAACAGGCTCATTAGCCAGGTAGCTGTATTTGAGTTCATTTCCCCTCTATTTTAAGCTTTCATTTCACTCTATTTGACC
This sequence comes from Chroicocephalus ridibundus, assembly GCF_963924245.1. NCBI lineage: Eukaryota > Metazoa > Chordata > Aves > Charadriiformes > Laridae > Chroicocephalus > Chroicocephalus ridibundus. The sequence goes on from NC_086286.1 coordinate 48,939,095, forward strand.
TAAAAATTAGTTCTAATTTACCATATATGAAGTAGAGCGTTTTGCTTTATGGTATATTATAAGCATACAGCTTCAAGATCTTCAACAAGCTCTCATCACCGACCTAAGGCAGGCTAAAGGGAGGGCCCAACAGGGCACGGGCGAGCTGATGACACTGGTGTCGTGACAGGGGAGGCATCTTGTGTCTGTGACGGGGCTGGCTTTCCAAAAAGTCTCCCTGGCCCCGAGGGCAGGGCGCAGGCAGCGGTCTGGCTGAAACAGGGGGCAGGAGGATTGTTATGGTTTGAGGAACCCACAACAATTTATTGACATTTAGACAATTATTCTATCACCCGATGGCCCTTCTCCGCCTGGGAAGGGGAATCAGGAAAAAACAAGGAAACCTGAGGGTTGAAATATACAACAGATTTAATAGAATACTACTAAATAATTAACACGAATAACACTAAAGAACCAGTATTGATCCCAATACCAATATAAAATATACAGGATTATACTTATCCCACTCTATCAGCAGGAAGCTGTGCGCTCCCAGCAGGGGACAGCAAATGTCAGACGCTGCGAGCACTACGGCTTCGGGAGGAAGGGAAGGGCTCAGGGGTCAGGCACTGGGGCACGGAGTTCTCAGGATCATGTTGTTGTTCTCAGCCATCAAGGGAGAGAGAGAACTCCTCAGCAAACTTTCTAATTTATATTTAACTTGACATTCATGGTATGAAAAAATCCTGTTGGCCGGCTTGGGTCAAGTGTCCGGGTCTCGCTTCTCCTCATCCCCGTACCAGGTGAGCTCAAAAACACTGAGACCTTGAAACCTGTGCACCATAGCTGGCTATAAAGTAACTATTTCCACAAATTCAGATGGTAGAGTCTTCTAAAAGTGCAATTTTCCCAAGCATTAGAAGAGAAATTAGTCCTGTGTTGCTCAAACCAGGATGATGCAAGCTCCATCACACAGTTCAGCATGTGTCTAAAACGCTCAATTTTTAAGATTGCCCAAAACCTGTGCAGGAAGGGAGCACTCAAGGTGGTGTAGCTGGACCAAGCCATGAGCCTGGCTTCTGTGTGAGGAGACTCGTTTCCCTTGCCTGCCTCTGCAGATGGTTGGCAGAGCAGGTGACCATTACCTGACGTGCACAGGACCCGCTGCGGGTCCTGCGGGAGCAGGGTGCTCCTGAGCAAGCCGAGCCCAGACCTCGCTCCTGTCTGTTCCTGCAGCCGCCTCAGTGCCTCCTCTGCCTGAGAAACGCCACCGCGAGCGTCACTGCCTCCCCACCATGTCCCCAGTTCGGCGCAGGCAAACCTCATCCTATCCCCTGCCTCCTCTTAAGGTCAGTGCTTCAAAAGGCTTCTGAAGGGGGATATGGCAGCTCGTTCCCCCTCCTTGGTCCAGCTGAACCCTTTCCAGATCCCCTCCCCAGATTCACACCTTCCTGACAAAAAATCTGTCATTGGCCAGGAGGCCACCAGTTAGTCCTGAGAGGAGCCCGGGTCCCACCTGCAGGACTGGCTGTCCCGTGTGGTGGATGGAGACGGCGGGGAAGGAGGGCAGACAGACCTGGCTGAAGCTGCCAAGTTGACACCCCCAGTACCCCTGTGCAGCTGGAGGCCATGGGGACCTCCAGGGCTCTGCTGGGGAGAAGCGGGAGCCGGGCAAGGGTGGCTTTTTTTGGCAAGGATCTCTGCTCTGCTCCCCGAGGCCTCCTGCGTTGGGTGGCCATGCGTTGGCAGGGAGGGGCGGCCCTGCCGCCTGAGTGGTGGTCCCCGGCTGTGGCCACTGAAGGGGGACACTACACCCCCCCCAAAAAATGTCCCTGACACCAAGGTCTGGGGCAGTGCTCTCACGTTGCAACTGGTGGTGAAGGGGGTGGGGGACGCTGGAGACTCAATGCTGTGAAATTGCTTTGCCATTAGTGGCACAGACTCTGTTACCTCAGTTACCTCATGTTTCATTTTAAATACATTTGCTTGCAGACAGCAGTTTTGCAGTCTTTCTTACATTGCCATAGAAACAATCTTTCGCATTCCTCTATTTGTTGTGCGTTTTTGTTAAAGGTTCTTTCTTCTTTACTTATCCTCTCCATCTTTTCATTTGCTGCCTCTCTCTTCATTATGTCCTTCCAATTCCCCTGCCTTCTAGCTTGCCGTGCTACAGCTAAATATTTTTTCTCGGTAAAGATACCCAGCTCACAGCCCCTACCTGTATAGCTGTCAAAATCCGCCGGTGATATGCCACACGGGTAAGGAAATCGGGCTAAGTGTGTGCGAACGCGCACGTGCCTGTGCCCACCAGTGCTGGGGTGAGGAGAGGAGAAGGAAGTGGGAAGAAGTGTGATAATCTGGTATCATACTGGTTGCCCTTGACAGTAATGAAACCAATTTTAACTTCTGCTTTGTGAGCAGAGAACGAGGCTGCCCATCAGATAAGGGGCTGTGGGACTCCAAGGGATTTCTCGCCCGGTTCGTTTACGTTGGGAAGGAGCGCTCCTGAAAACTTCTGTGCTCCTCGCAATTATAAGAAGACAAAAATCTTCTTTGGCATGCTGATTAGACAGCGAGATTTTATGATGAATCACTCTCCCTGGTGGATTGCATTTGATTGTTTTCTTTATAAAAGAAAAGGAAGAAAAAAGAAAAGGAAGATGTTCAGTGCTTTTCTGGTTGCAAAGGGTGACTTTTGCTATCGCCCGGATTGTATCTTTTTTCCCTTCTCCTCTTGTTGGCAGGAAGTACCCGAGAAGAAATAAGAGCCATCCATGAAAAAAAAAACAAAACAAAAAAAGCAAATATATTCAGTGACTGATCACATGTAAACAAATGCATCTTTTTTGCCCCCATTCCTCATGGGAGGCTGCTCTCCTGCTGGCGAAGGGCCAGGCACTGATGCAGCCAGGATCAGCTTGCATTGCAAGTGCTGGGCAGGGCAGGGGACAGAGTCCTCTCTCCTCGGGCACAGCGCAGGGGTCTGCGTGCCAGGATGGGCACTTCTCCTGATCTGGCTGGAGAATGTCCCGGCAGCGAGCTGGCATCGCTGGCTACAGGACTTGGGGAATGTTTTGTCCAGCCTCTGTTGTGCTGCACGGTGTGTAAGGAAACAGAGGATGCCACCTAGGCCTCTGCATTATCACTGTCTATTTTTCTTTTTTTTTTTTAAATTTTGTATTCAAGAGAAGGGTTAACTGCTTTACATTAACTCTTCAGCGATACCTCTTCTCATTTAAATTCCCCTTTCTCAGAGACGCAGACATTCTGTATGTCCAGGCAGTGAAACTGTGACAAGTGGCTGGAGCGTGCAGGAATCCTAAAGTCCTGCTTGTGCGTGACAGCAGCATAAACAAAACCAGGGTTTCTCCTGTAAACGGGGCAGGAGAAGAAGAATTAACAGCTGTAAGAGTGCTTAGATTCAACATCAGGAAGCCACACGCAGGGCAGATAGAGCTCCTTCCTTCCCTTGCCTTTAGCAAATCCTTTAGGAGCATCAAGTGAAGCGATGATGGGGTGGATGGGGAGGACAAAGGGGGGAAAGCAGGACAGGATTGAACTTGACTCTTCCCACCCTCCAACGTCTTCTATCAAGGGGAGCGTGCTCAAGAGAGTTTTTGATTCTTGTTTTGTACAAGATACGCTGGTCTTCTCTTCAGTTTTTCCCTTGGAGCAGCCATGCATTGAAATCTGTTTATAGTACATAGTTGTTATGATCAAATGTAACAGTAATAGCGCGTGTCACTCTTCTCTTTTCTGAATCAATTCGTACCAAGTATCAGTCTTAGTCCTGTCAGATGAAGTGAACTGTGACAATGTCTATCCATCCATCAGGACAAATCAAGCTATTCATACATTTACTCCGAGGACATCTTACTGCATTTAAGATTTTTTCCTGTGGCAGAGTTTCTCTGTTTTGTAACGCCAAATGTAAGAACTGTGGGGTCACTAGGTCCTTTAAAATTGCGAGTACTGCGTTGGCCATGTTGGTGTCATTTAATCACTTGTATTTCTCGTATTTGTCTTCTCTCCAGTGTTGTTTTCTTTTTCACATTTTTTAGAAACAATTTCATGTACAGGGAGCTTCTTTCCTCATGTATGGATGTCATGCAGAAACTCACAGCTGATCCATAAAGATGCTCCAAGTGCTATCAGCTAATGCAAGCTATTAGTGCTGCTGGCCTACTGGTGTGGAAGAGCAGGGGTTTTTAGGATAGAAATGCACACTTTTTCAGCCTGGTGATGATGTAGTGCAAGTTCATTATTAGAAGTGCGTTACAATAGTGGAGACTGAGAGAGGCCCTAGAACTTTTGCTTGGAGAGTCCAAAATATTTGCTAGTGCTAGAGCAGAGCACCTTTGCCCTTCCTGGGAGACCAGGGCCAGCCATGGGCAGCTGTGCCCAGTATATCCCCAGCAGAGCTTGTTATTTATAAAGATATGTCCAAAGGCTGAACTCCAGGGTACAAATCCCTCCCTTTCGTAACTCCATTTGAAGTGGCAGTTACCATAACCTGAATCCAAGGTGGGGTTTTTTTTTGTGTGTAAGAATGTCATTTCTCTACTAGGGAAGCTCGTGGTCCTTGTTCCAGCATCCAGAATCCATAAAACTCTTCAGAACCTCAGCTGCAGCTATTGATACTTTTTGTTTCCTAAGTTATTTTTCTCCCCTATCTTCTCTAGAGACATAATTACACAGGAAAGGGCTGTACGAAAGATCAATAACCGATGTAGAGCAATTGATGCTTTCACGTGGCAGCACAGTGCTTTCTGATACTCAGACCATTAGGGAAGCGTCCTTACCAACTCCAACCTCCGTTTCCATTTGCACTGTGCTCCTCTAGAACATGCTGGCTTGTCAACAGGTTTATCAATGTGGTGAAACCACAACATCCTCTGGCTTTTTGCATCCTTCCCTACAATGAAAGCAGTCATGCCTGGTAAGACGACTGCTGTTGCTGTAGGAGAGAGCTGTTTCCTGCTATTACATCCACCCCAAATATGCTCTTTACCCAGTAGCCAAACAGGTCTGGCTGGACAGAAGAGAGCACAATAAATCCCTGTCCCTGGACGGCGGGTGACAGGTTGTGGTTCAAGTCTTAAACCAAAGTTTGGTTTTTACACCCCTTTGGCCACATTTAGGACAGCTGTAGGGAGTTGTTGCTCCTTCAGAGGTAAACAACATCTCGGCTGCAGAGTAAACAGGTAGTCCTTTTGCACCTCCGTGCTGGTGAAGTGTCTGTGCTGGAGAGGGAAGGGATTACCTCAGTCTTTAGCTGAACATTTGGTGTTTTTTTAGTAAAAGAGTTTCCATTGCTCAGGCCAAAGATGCTACGTGACAAATAGCAATGGTGCCTTCACCAGCACAGACACTGCTGCCCTTGAAGGACCCAGCCCTGTAACTGGATGCTGCTGAGTGAAGCCTTTCCTTCCCTGCGCACACTTAGTGGGGCTGCTGTGGACACAGTGGAAATAGTGACCGTGGTCTGGGCTTGTAACTGGGTGTTAACACAGAGAAGTTCGCATGTGCTGTTAAGTGCTGTGATGTGTATAAAGAGACTCCAGGCTCGATCTCTTACTCACATTTCCTTAAAATGTTCTCCTCTACTCTAACAGCAATAAGCTGTGGTAAATCATCCTTTTATACCCTGATGCTTTAGTTAAAATGTTTCATTAAACAGCTCAAATTGAATGTCTGGAAAAGTTTACACCTCCCACAAATTCTCCTTTACTAATGGAAAAGTCATGTAAACAAGCATCACTTTATTATATCCATTGTTCTGATAAAGCCCCGTCCAAATGGGAAAGGCTTGAATCAAAGTGATTTAGCGTTTCTGTGTAGTTTCTCTTCTGGCCAGTTTTATTGTGGGGAAAAATAAAAGACACCCTGAAAATACGTTGATGTGAAAAATGGCAGCACCTTGCACGCTGCGTGGTCTCGGGAGTCCTTCTGAACGGCATATTTAAAAACTAGTAGCAGAGCACACGTCACCTCCCGGGGCTGATGTGGCCACTGAGCTTTCTGCCCAGGTGCCTGTTGTGCCAGAGAGCGGTTGGTGTGCTGGCAGCGCAGGGGTGAGTCAATAACCCAACGCGATGCGAGGCAACCAGAGTCTGCATTGCCTTCCAGCGAGTCACGGCACTGCGGCCTCCAGCAGGGTTGTTGCCTCCAGCAGAGTCATTCCCAATTTACCCTGACTCACAAGGTGTTTCAGGCCTGTAGTTTGGGTCCACGTACTCAGTGAGAGCCAAAGTTCACCCCGTAAGATAAAAAATAAGGGAATTTTTCTTTGCATGAAAGCTTGTAGAGAAGGTAATTTATAATCACAAATAATTGTGTCCCCCATTACATTCCTTCTTTCCTGGCATTTCTGGTGGATTTAGGCAGTGGTTCCTCTCTGTTCCTACCTAGTGGGCAAGGCTGGGTGCATCTTCCCAGGACTGGGGACACACCAGTGCTCTGCAGTTCACTGAAGTTGCTTTTAGGGGTTTTGATCCTACAGAGCTCAAATCCTCCCTGACGACTGGCCTGAGCTTTTCATGGCAGAACTCTCAGGTCCGAGGTGGGGAAAGCCCTCCAGCCCAAACAGTGCTATTTCTCTGATGCTTCTATTCTAGCCTTGGCTTTAGGGTAGTCCTTGGACAAACTTGCACCTTCAGTGGGGGATGTTTTCGCACATCTCCTTTGAAGCTATGCTGGGATAGCAGGAGCTGTGCCTGGACCAAAGGCACAAGTCCTTTATTGTGTGTCAAGGGAGGGCAAAGGGCTTCAGCAAGCAGCGCTCTCCCTGCAGTTGTCCAAATTGTAAAAACTTGCAGGCAATTTCCTGGTGGGACCTTGGACTCGGAGCTTTAAAATTCCATCCCCAGCTCTTTCATTTGGTTTTCTCAATGACCTTGCATGTACCGCTTGCCTGCCTGGGTCCTCCAGTGACCATACTGTAAGAGCAGCAACTACCTGACCCTGCAAGGATGGTGCCCTGGCACCAAAGCTGGGAGCCTCTGAGGTGCCCCATCCCACACACGTGCCCCTGTTTCCTACATATCACTGGGCAAAAGTCTTCCAAGAGGCAGCGTGAGCACCCATTTCTGTGTCTTTGATGACTGACTCATGTCTGACACAGGATAAGAAGAACCAGGTGCTGTATTGCATGGGATACTTTGAATTCTCTAGTCTGTTTTGGGGAGGAAAGGGAGAAAATGAGATCAAGGCAGTTACTGAAGGCAAGCCATGCTCAGACTGTAACTGTGCTATGTTTAAAATATTTAATTCCACAGTATGAGTCACTATGACTAGGCTGCTATTGACCTGGGTAACCTGAGTGAATATTGCATAAAAGGCCCTCTCGTTTTGTCACTATAAATAAGATCTGTGATTATTCATAGTGAATGCTGGGTTTCTGTTACCATAAGCAGCCTTACAAGAGCATGAGGCTCCAAGATGGGGCTGGGTTTGTAGAGCTTGTGGGTCATCTGGAGCTGTCTTCATGGGTGACTGGCTTGAAGGGGGCAGCGCTTCTGCCCTCGAGCCTTTCTGTCCCTGCCTGGCAGAAGGAGAAGCCTGCACCCATCAAGAACTGAAAACACTGAAAATATTTGACTGTGAAAAAATTGTGCAATGATTGAAAAAAAAAAACAACAAAAGAAACCAAGGGAGAGGAAGTGAAAGGAACTAAAGACAGGGAAAGGAAAAAAGAAAAGGAAGAGTTAAGGTCTCTCCCTCCCTGCCCCCCCGCAGGCTAATTTTCATTATTGACTGCTGTTTTATGGCACCGGCCCCTCCTGCTCCATGTGTTGTAATTGGGCTGCCACATGCTATACACGTCCTAAAGGGACATGGTAATTATTTGTTGGATAACCAGAAAGTCTGTGCGGGGATCTATGTTTGCAAAGAGTCCTGTGGTGCCATCTGGCCCTGCACGTGACCAGTCCCACACCAAACCTACCTGGGATCCTGGCCCATTCTACACGGCCTTCTCCCTCCTCTGAAGAGTGTATAAACGCTGGTGGATGGCATCCGGTGCCTCGGCAGGGGCATGAGTTAGCTGAGCTGCACTCGTCCTGTGCTTGAGGGGGAGGTTTTAGAAAGCCCAGCAATGATGCAGGCTGCCGCCTGTGTTGGTGGCTGTGTGGACCAGGCTCAGGAGCAGCTCTGGGCAGTGGAGGATAAGGGTGTGTGAGGTTCTGTGCCCTAAAGGAAGGGGTGACAGCTTGAACAAGGAGAGGGAATGGCAAAGGACTGGTGTACTGACACCAGAGCAGAGAGCTCTTTGGGTATGCCAGAGCTGTCCTTTCTAATGTTTTATTCCTGTAATTACTGATAATTAAGCACCATGTAAGGAAAAGACAATTAGGTACTTAGAGTGAAATGTGGCCTCTTGATTTTTGCGTGAGTTGTGGCACTGAAAGGCAGTCCTTAATTGGCTCTGTGATGGTCAGGGGAGCAGCACAGACCTGCTCCTGCCCTTACCCCAGGAGACACAGGAGAGAGACACCCCTGCCCTGAGAGCAGCTGCAGTAGAGAGATGCTTAGTGGTTGGATTATGGTGCTTGTGTTGCAACTTGACCAGGGAGCGTGGGATGGAGGCATTTTTCATGTTGGTGTAAGCTTTGACTGTCTTGAGACAGGGGAATGATTTGTCCTTCAACACTAACTTCTGGTCTGCTTCCCTGTCGGGGGCCTTGTCCTGAATCAAGCCTTCTCCCAAGCCCTAGTGCTGGTGCTGCAGAGAGGGGCTGTTCCCACCACTGCATCCCATCCGCCTCATCCTTTTGTCGCACACAGTGCACGGATGTCCCCTTGACTCGCCGTGCCTTTCGACAGCAGCCTTGTGCCTGCAGTTGACTTAGTTGTCTGTGTAAATCAGTCTGTCGGATATCTCAGCTGCTCAACTTGATCTTCACACCATGTCCTCACACAGATGGTGAACCCTGTGGCAGACAGGAAGGTCATCTTCATTAATTACTTCTCTCTTCAAGTCCTTTACTGCAAACGTCTCTATCCACAGACCAGGTAAGTAGATCTTGTTGGCTCATTTTATGGCTGGGAAAATTAAGTCCATGGAGTGATCAGCGGGGTTTAAATAGAAAAAGACAGATGTTAAATGACTTTCCAAGAACATTAAGGTGTTCACTGTCCCCAGAGTCCTTGTCTTAGATTCACTAGCAGAGAACACTATTATAATAGAGTGGAAGTGGCTTGCTTTTAAAAGATTTTTCATGTTTGAATCAAAAGACCCATCTTACAAAAGGTGCCTGGATATGTGTGTGTCATGACAATGTATGCATCCAGGTAACAGAGTATCACAGCGCTGAGCTGGAAAATGCATGTTCCTATTATTTATCAGAGGTTCTGGGACTGGGAATAAAAAATGGGCTAGACCATTCCCGATCCTTTTTCTCATACACACAAGTTTTACTGTTTGTCACCCACCAAAACTACTATTTTCCCATAAAACTGGAAATAATATTAAGTTCTGAGGCATGAGTAGCCAATGGAAATTTGCTGGGGCAATATGATACGACTAAGTAGTTAATCCTGCCAGGAGCTCAGATACAACTGGAATCTCTCTCTGATGCTTGCACAGTCCCAGTTAAGCTCTGTTGAATTAGCCTCTTCCCCTGGATTGCTTGTCTGATATATTTCTAACTCACCTTTGGACTCTTAAATATTTTTACACCAAATACTCCACTGTGCTCTGCAAGCATTTGCAGAGCGCTCGCATGATTGATACTCCAGTGTACACAGAGGTGTAAGGGGAGACATTTTCGGAAAGTGTGTGTTGAGTATACGTTTAAAGAAAGAAGCAGTGGCACAAAATTACGAGCTGTTTCAGGCGTGAGGGGGGCAGCAAGCCCATGGCAATGCTTAGACTGGAGGAGGAGGGATTTGGGAGAGCAGGTTACTGACCCCAGCACTGGCAGGGTCCTGCTGAGAGGCTTTGTCAAGACAAGTCCTTCCATGGAGCCTCCTTCCCCCAGCTTGTAAAACACCTAGCACCTGACTTGCTGTCCTAGGGGGCTCTGGGGTCTGTCTCGAGAAGCTACAAGTGCTGACTGAGATATCATACGCAGCTACAAAGGCTTGTGTAAAATACTGCGTACCTCAGTTGAAAACCCTCTGGTGGCTCATGTTGGTTGTCATCGTCTTTTCAAAGAGCTGTAGGAGGTTGTGTGCTCTTTGCCATGCTCTGAATCAACAGTCCTCGATGTCCGTTAACATACATTTCCATCAAATTGTGCTTGCGTTTGCACTAGGTAAGCTGCAGACAACATTTTCTTTCCTCTTTTTCTTAGCAAATTTTTAACAAAGAGAAGCCCTACCAATAAACAGAAGCATTTTCCAAATGAAAATTGAAGGCTTTTATCCCTTTCCTTTCTCTCTTGATTTCTCATGGCTATTTTAGAAATGCTCAACCTTCATAGAGAGACCAAAAGCAAACGCCGTCTCTGAGTAAATATAAATTCATATTTTAACTGTGCGTATATGTACATGGGTATGTATGTTTATATATATCTAAACACACAAAAAAACGAGCACACGGCACTGCTTGGAGTTACGTAGATGGGTTTGGCTGCCTATTTTATTCATTGTACTTCTATTTTGAGAGGAAAATTAGATTTGAGGCCGTGTCTGTCTCTGAGAGTGCATTATTTGACTTTTAATCTACACCAGACTGTAACAAAACACATCCCATATCACAATTTCTGTTGCTTCTGATACAAATTCTGTATTTCAAGAAGATTTATGCACAGAGGATTATTTAGCTTGGTGGCAGAGGTGTTGCATTCTGCATTTTTTCTTCTGAAGGGTATTACTGGTTGTAACTCTCTAAGTCAACTGTTCACATAAATTCAATCTATAGGGTGGGTATACATATGGGCTGGTGAATTCTGAATGTCCCCAGTAAACAAAAGGTTAAATTTGCATCCCTTTTCCTCTGCTGGGGGAAGGCTGCCAGGGATGGAGTGAAGAAGAAACGGAGGGCTACCCCATCCAATTTTTGAGGATAGGATGAGGCTCAGCAGGGAGGGGATCACCGGTGGTTCGCTTGCTGCAGTGGTGGTGGCTCCTGTGGATTTGCCCTGGGTTACAAAACACGAGTTGCTCCTGACAAACCTTGCTAGTTTCTGCTATGACCTGACTGGGAGGAAGCATAATAAAATTTGTTTTGCAGAAGTTATGACGTCTTTATTTACCTGCATTGGACCACTCAGATTTCACCAAGGAGTTGTCTAAAACTTCTCTATTCAACTGTGGTTGCTGTACCTAATTTTTCCACTTGTCTTGTCTCCCTAAGCCCAGCTCCTGCAAATACGTAGGCCCATCCTAGATTTAAACAAGAGGAGCAGCAGTGCTGAGCTCTGTCAAATTCCCTTGATGGCAGCGTTTTTTCCCTTGTGCCCTAGACAGTCCTGTCAGCTGCTGTGCTCCTCTGACAAGGTGGCTGCTTTTCACAGCAAATGAGATGCTTTCTTAGTTCTCGGCTGTAAAATACTTCGAAACCCTGGTGGATGAATAATGTTGTATCATAAATATAAAATGAATATTGTTTTATGGTTCCTGAAATATTAATTTGTGCATGGAGCCACTGTTGGAATGTTTTTTTACTAAATGTAAAGATCCTTTTGAGTCCTGAATGTCCTTGCTTTGGTTTTTATTATTAATATTCCCTCCAGGAGACATTGACTTTCCCTTCCCCTAGACATGCTGACTCCTGCCTGCCAGAGTGATTCAGCAGCTTGCCACTCACTTTTACAGAAGGAAAGTTTTCTCCTGGCTTCTTCCACTGGCCTGGTGTGACTGTGGCTGCGATCGAGGGACATATTCGTGTGGCCAGGTGATTCTTCACACGGAGTCACTGTCGAGCTCGGAGCTCTCTGTCTAGCTGGCGGCTCTGTCCTTTATGTGGGGAAGGAGATCCCCGTGGAGAGCACCGGGGCTGCCTGCTTCACAGCTTTCCCTTTTCCATGCAGGGTCATGTTAAGTAACCAAAAGTTATTTATAATTGAAGCTGATTGCTGACTGTCTGTCATAGTCATCTGGGTCTATAGAGGAAAGTCTATAGAAAAACACTGCTCGTTTGTTTAAGTGCAACAAATGCCCATAAAAAAATGCAAAGGATGGGGAATGATGAACACTTCCTTTTCTTTCTTTCCCATGCGAAAAATTGGGGCAGGCCGTTATTTTTAATTTAAGCTGAGGAGAGGAGACTCACATTACAATATTTTAATTGTGTTTTGGTTTTCCTAATAAAGTGTTAAATAGCTGTCAGAGCTTAAAAGCACAAAGCCTAACGTAAACCAAACCAGGGACATAGATGTATATACCTGCACGCAAACCGACTGGCTGGTCTGTCTTGTTTTATTAAAGCATGGTATATGAAGCTAAATTGTGTGGGTTTTATGGATCCCTAAATTACATGTTTTTATCGATCTCTCGTCACTCTTAAAAATATATTACGAAGAGAAAGAATGCAGTCTTTGATATTGAAAAAGAAATTCAACTGCAACACATAAAAGATCTGGGAAACTATAATTCAATGTGTGGGGCTGACACAAATGTGGAACACTTAATCATAGCTAATTAGTTTTAAAAATTCCTGGTCACGTGCCTTTAGGGACCGGACTGGGAAGCAGTGCTGTAGTCATTCATGGGATAGCTTTCCTGGTCGCCCTGAGGGAGACATTTCAAAGCAGATGTCTTTGCACTAAACTTCTGTAACCCACTAAACTTCTGTATCCCCCCAAACCACCTAATGAGCCTCTCTGCCCCTCACCTTCCCCCAGATGTGGGAAAGAGGGATGTCGGGTTTGAGAGCCAGGTTTCCACAACAGCATCATTTCTGAAAAACTGAGGGGTTTTCCTGGAGGGCTAAGACTGCGCGAGCCGCCAGCTCTGTGTGTGGCCTACCACACTTGGACGCTGAGCAATTTGGGAAGTGGAGACCCACACCGGTGCTGTGGGAAGAGCTTGGCTACGAGGGGCCAGGGTCTGGCTCTCCCCCTTGCAGAACCCGCCTTCAGAGTGGGAATAAGCCTCGGCAGCGCTCACGTCATGCGGCAAAGCGCTGCCAGTGAGATTGCGGATACTGGGGTTTGTCTTATCTGGTGGGGAGGAGGTGGGATGGGGGAGCAGGGTGGTTTTGGTGCTGCTCCTCCGCGCCGGGCGCATGTGATCTGGCTGGTGGCTGTGGCATCCCTGTAGCCTGCCACAGGTCGTTGCCTCGGTCAAGGTATTGAGTGATTCAGAGCAATAATTTTTATGTCTTCTCAGAAATGAGACTGTTCTCTGGTGGCCTATTGCCATTGCTGGAATTCATCTGCTAGCCCCAAAATGGACATCTCCTTTGATATTGTTTGATCTTGTAACACGAAACAAACCAGATGCTCACATCCGACAGACCCGAACATAACCTCAGTACCATCTTTTCTTACAATACAGAAATCCCTCCATTTAACCTGTCTCTGAACCCGGATTTTTGTGCTCAAATAAAGGCAAATATGAAACATGTACTCATATCCCAGGACTTTCTGGTACTCAGCCACTAAAAATTCAGCCATGGCCTTCATAAGTTGTTACTAATGTTTGAAGTTGCTTTTTTACCTTATCTGCAAGGAGCACCTGCACTGCTGTATTTACCAAGAGCAAGAGTATCTCTTTTGTTTCTGCAGAGAGATTTAAAAGAAGGGACACGGTCAGTCCATATGCTAATTGGAGGTACCAGCAGAATGTTAATAGCTGAGATAAACAATAAAGAAAAGAAAAATAAAAGTACTTTTGTGGGCAGTTTCGATGCTAAGGGCTAGCTTTCTGGGTTTGAGGGGATTTTCACCCCAACTTGCCTGTCTGACAACAGGATTTCATTCTAATTTAACTTTCAGTGGAGAAAAGGTGTGAGTTTGGCTTGAACAGTAAGTCTGCTTTGAAAGTCCATTGAAATTCAAAAATCCTATTTTCCAACAACCTTCCTCTGGTGCTTTACAATTCATGCCTCCAAATGAGGTTGTTTGCAGGAAACTGAACTGTGAAAGTGTAACATTTGAAGACTAGAAATGTTGTGAGTGTTTCACAGGGGCCTTGCTATCACTTCTGCTCTCAGCGAGGGCCCTGACCTGTGAGTGAGGACAGTGTCCTCGGGACATCTGGTTCTCTCTCACCTTCCACCACAGTCCTCTCCAAGGAGGTTCCTACTCAATTTACACTCTGATGCCCATTTTGTTTCTCCTTCATGTTTTTGTGTGTGGGCTACAGTGGCCTAGGACCCACCTCAGGGCCACCTGAGATATCTGCAGTGGGGACAGGGACCTCCCAGTGAGAAGCAAAGCAAAAGTCTGAGCGCAAAACCTACTGCACCGTCCTGCTTGTGAGTTAGAGCTGCCAGGCTCAGTCCTGCCATGTGAGGAGTCACTGAAGGGCCTTTAAGTGTCCTACTTTGAACCTACACACCGAGTTATTTGTTCCCAAAGGGAGGAAGTGGTGTTGCACGCTGAGGGTTGTGAACCCGGGAATGTTCTGTGCTAAGGAGAGCCTGAGCCGTGGCTGGCTGACAGGGTGGAAACGTGCCTGCAAAGGGCCTGGTGACTCATCCTGGTCACAAGCAATGTGGAACCAGGTAGGACATTGCTGGCACAGCCTGGTGGGAGGCTGCTTCTGAGGGCGTGGCACACTGGCCGGATGAATCTGGACAGGTAATTCCCTTTATTGCATGTTTTCCCTCCCCTGACCCCAAGGGAGAAAAGAGGCAGCGCTCTGGGGTACAGCCATGCACACTACCTCTGAGTTTGTTCTGCACAGAGACTGTTGGTTTATGCGTCAAGGAGAGTGAGAAAACTGCTGCATTTGCAAAGTTTAGCACAGTATAGCCCATGGTGACAGTTGTGCTGCTGTGTACATGAAGGTTACCACTACGCAGTTACAATAAGGCTGTGAATGAGCCTCTGAGGTAATAACTCAATGTATGTAATATTTCACAGTTTCTTCTGGCATAAGGAGCATAAGGTGTTCCTTCCAAGAGCTTGATGGAGAGGGTAATGCCTCTTCACAGTCAAGGAGATGAAATAACAGTGGTCATTCATTGCCCAAAATGGAGGGCACGCTCAGGGTACAGTGAGAGCAAGAGGAGTTTGTGTGCCTGGGAGAAGAGAGCAGTAGCCTATGGAAACCAGGAGGGGAGGCAGCAAAGAAAGTCTTCAGCATTGCTTGAAAAGGTGCTGGGAGCATGGCACCAAAAGAAATGCCAGAGGCGAGGGACTTTCTCAATCAAGGCTGTGGGCAAAGGACAGTCTCCTCTCTTTTGAGTCTTACGGTGTCCAGGAAAACCAGACATTTCTGTGGCCTTAGTTGACGAGCAGGGATCCATCAAAGACACAGGAGACTGCGACAGCTTCCCCTAAGAACAGAAACAACCTGCAGGGCCCTTAGTTTTGGCTGATTGCTCATGCTAGGGGTAATACCAACCACAGAGGACAAGCACCACCAAATTCTGTTTTCTTCTTGCTCCTGCAGTAGCAATGGAGAGGGCTTTCCTTCCTCTCTCCTTTGGCCAATGGCTCTTCAGAGACTGAGGCATGACTGAGGGCTGCCTCTCTTTTCTGATGTGGAAATTGGCACCTCTGACATACCCCTTGCCATACTGTGCATGCCAGGAGAAGGGCTTCCACCCCTGGGGAGAAGATGGTCTGATGCTGACAGGCCCAAACCTCATGTAGAATCTTAGAATGGTTCAAGTTGGAAGGAATCTTAAAGATCATCCAGTTCCCACCCCCCTTTCATGGACATGGACACCTCCCCCTAGACCAGGTTGCTCAAAGCCCCATCCAATCTGGCCTTAAGTGCTGCATTAAAAAGGTGAGGGATGACGGGGTGATGAGCAGATGTTTTCTCAAGCACATACCAGTTCCCCTGTGCTGGCTTCCCCTCCGTTCCTAAGGCAGAAGGCATAGGATGGCACCACAAGATGATGATGTGGGACAGGACCATGAGTTCAAATCCCCCCAAAACAAGTGCTAGAAACAGCGTTCTGCTATGCATCTCCCTCTGTCTTCAGATGGCAATGATAAAATCCCTGGGAGATTTGCTCTTCACTGCAGATATCTAGCAGCAATCCTCCTGGGGCAAAGGCAGGGTGTCTGTGTGCAAGCCCACTCCATAGATACACTGGGGTGGGAGGCAGTATCTCCCATATCAACAGTTGTGGAGGTCTCAGGGGCAGACACTGAGCCGGGGTCCCACTTCCCAGCGGCAGAATTTCACCTGCAGCCCACCTGCAGGGGTAGTGTTCACAGCACATTCAGGCGGATGTTTCACTGGGGCTGACCCTATCTCCGTGTGTCAATCTGAAACACTCGTTCTTCTGAACATGGGGTTGGTTGGGAAAAGTGCAAATGTTTTTCTGATATCTCTTGGGTGGCCAGGGCTCGGAAGAGTGTTGCAGATGGGATAAAAAGGATACTGAAGGGGAGTTGAAGAAGCAGGAAGCATTCAAGCAGCACTGCTCAGAGCATACACATACTTCTAGGAACACTGCAAGTTACGTCACTATTATTGTAAACTCCGCCGACTGAAACCAGATACAAGAAAATGCCGTTCACGATGTTACAACAGAATGTGGCATAAGCATGAGTCAGCAGGGGACATTAAAATCAAAGTGGATTTGTATTTATATTCTGGGTATGAACTAAGCCTATACCACTGGAGATAATATACACCCTCCCCATGACCTACCTTCGGGGAGTTTAAGCCTCCCTCTTGTCAGTCTGACTCCCACTTGGGCAGTGGTTACTTACAATGCTGTGGCACGAGCTGTAGGTTCCCTTTGAAATACAACCTTTCCCAATCAAAGGCCTTTGGAGCAGTGCACTGTCTCTTTATTCTGGAATTACAGTGTTTATATTAGCAAGGCTGCTAAGGAATTCATGTGCAGAAAATATGCACTCTGCAGAAATGTTTCATGGAAATTAGATTTCAAGAGGTAAAAATAGCACAGTACTCTGAGATTGCAGAAGGTGGAGATCCTTTTCTTCCCCCATTCCCCCAGTAATTAATTTCTCCTTTGGCATAATTTGAGGAAAATGCTTTCTTTCATTAATGCACTATCTACCTGTTAGGGAACATTCTTTCAATGGATTTTTTTAAGCATGCACAACTCTGATCGAGTGCTCATCATAGATCTGACAGAACAATTTAATGCTGCTGAGCATTTTCTTTGTAGGACACTCATTAATGTTTCATGCACTTAGTCAAATCCAGGTCTGGGGTAGGTAGGTTTCACCTCAGTGAAGCCATTGGAATTGCATCCACTTCTACAAGAGCTCTACTTGGACATTTGTTTGCACAATGGAAGTGGCGGTGACTTATAAAGTCAGATTGTATCTGACTAAACAATAATATCTGTGGAAACACAGTTCAGTGTGTTCCAGTCCTGATGGTTTATAGCCATTTTCTTAGCAGACTTTTATCTCAGAGGCTGGTGAGTCTCTGCTGATTTAGGCTATGGGTGTGTCTCCCAACATTTTACCTCTAGAAAACTGGAAATCTGGCCTGTCTAGATAGTTCCTTCATGTCAAAAGTCAACTGAAGCCTTACCTGGACACAGCCTACCCTGTCACACATACATGGTCAGGCTCAGCAGAGGGGAACTGGCCAGAATCCATAGCCACAATGTGCAGGTGGTTCAGCTGGAAGAGTCCCTTCCAACCTTAAACTCTAGGAGCTGATGGAAAACCCCTTTCTTCCTCTCCGTAAGTAAGACAATGTAAGACATCCCCTTGGCTCAGATCAACATCCTCCACTGTTTGCGGTTCAGATCTATCAAGAATGAGAAGTTTTTATTCAAAACTCCTCCCTGTTTCTGAAGAAAACCCAGAGTCTGTTCCCTAGGGACAGTCACTTGCAGAAGTGTCCTTTATTGTTAAAGATTGGTGAGGGATCTCTTGGGCTTTTCCCCTCCTCAGCTTGATGTAGGAACAGTTGAACTGAGATAAATGACTTGCCTCAACCAGAGGGTTACATGGCGAAACCACGTTCATACATGTCCCACAACTTTGTCTTGACCTGAAATAGTAGGTCTTGTTTTGAAGGATATCATATTTTCCTTATCTGTACATTGGTTTTGTTCTCAAAGCTCTGTAATCGTGTGATTCTTGGACAAACTGACTTCCATTGCATCCTCCACATTGTCCAGCGCTCAGGGGACTGAGCCAGCAGCTTCCAGAGCTGCTGTTCACAACCTTTTCTCCTCACAGAACTGCCTTTGGAGCCACAGTCTTCATTCCGTTGGCACTTCTAGGCTCAAAGACGCAGGAGGAGTCACAGTTTATTGCACAGAAACCTCTGGTCAGGGGCTAGGCTGAGTATTCTCCATGAGTGGACGGGAGGCAATGGGTACTGCAGCCAGTCAAATGGATTCTTTGGGCATCTACAGCTTTTGTGTGGGTGACTATTTTTTTTCCTTAATGCGAAAAAATAAATAAAACTACTTGAGTCCAAATGGTCCATATGAGTCATGAAGAACCCGTTCTTCCTCCCCCGAGACAGTTAGTCACCCTTTCACTACCAGAAGGCAGAAGGATTGTTCTGACTGCATGGGAGGCATTTAGGAAAGTTCTTGATAACTTGTGTGGAGTCTTCATAACATGCTCATACTTGGAGTA
Organism: Chroicocephalus ridibundus; assembly: GCF_963924245.1. Lineage (NCBI taxonomy): Eukaryota > Metazoa > Chordata > Aves > Charadriiformes > Laridae > Chroicocephalus > Chroicocephalus ridibundus. Next base: position 48,957,727 of record NC_086286.1, read on the forward strand.
CAGGAATGCTGTCCAAGTCTTGGACAGGACTTGTCATTGACTGTTGCTTTGAAGAAAGTATTCAAGACTTCCTCAGCTTCCCAGCTATGAAATGGGAATCACAAGGGGAATCACAGCTGTCCTGTGCCACTGTGTTATTCTGTGGCTGAATTAGTCAGTGTTTGGAAATCACTTTCAGGCAGCAAAGTGCTATCTTTTTAATAGTAAAGTTGCCCTTTTCCCCAGGAGTCCTATTCAGAATCTCTCAACCTTGACAATAAATTGAAATGGAAGTCTTTTGAGTGCTGTAATGAATATATTATCTTAATTTTGGAGGATTTTTGAAGGGGTAGGATTTTGTGCAGAAGGAGATTTTGAATATTTAGCAACACAACCTTAGCTAAAGCTTTTTGCTTCCATAATTACGTTTTTTAATACAGTTCTCTTAGTATTTTAGATTCAAAATGAGGAAATATCCTTTGGCTCAAGTCCAAAGTTTCCTCTGGTTTTTTTTATATTCTTTCAAAAGATAAGGGTCTAATTCTCCCTTCCCTGGTGTACTTTACAGTCATTTATACATGTAAAAAGCTATTATTCTCTCTCAAAAATGTATACCAAAATTCGAATTACTCTACAAGATGAACAACCGCCAAAATCAAGAACCCAGAGGATAAGGGCAAATAAGCATCCTACCAGGGAACAAGCCGGAGAGTCAACTTAAAGCCTATCAGTTACTTTATGGTCATAATCCACATTCACGTCATTACTCTGTGGCGAGAGGAAGGCGAGGTAAATACCTCACATTAGACAGAGTCTGAAAGCATGCGCATGACTGTAACGTCACTTGTGATCTTATGGGTTGACATCTTCTCCAGGGATCCGTGCCCTCAGACTAACCCACTGCGAATGTCGTCGAAATATAAAACTGTAGCTCACGGTGTGCATTGATGGTGTATGTGGCCTTGCCTATATTATAAATGAAATGGTGGCTGAGTGTGGCTGGCAGTCAGTTTAGCAGGGCTGGTGACCGAGCACGGTCCAGCAGCAAGCGTAGCCAAGGGCACGCTCAAACCAGCCCTGAGCAGCGCGTCCTCCTGTCCACTTGCTGTCTGGCTCTGGGCAGCCCTTGAGGAGCTGGGCTGAAGGAACGTCTTGCTGCCCAACCTAACCCCAGCCAGACTGAATGGTTTGGGTTTGGCCTGAGCTTTTGCAGCTCCTTACCCCCGGTGTTGCTCTGGTTAAGTGTGTGAATTGAAGGGAAGCAGCAGGCTGACGCTGGATCCAGTTCTGCTCTACCCAATCCTTTGGGCAGGCAGCCTCTTCAGGCAGGGCTTTTGGTTGAAAGGCAGCCTTGGCTGGGCTTTGTTTTCCTTCGAAAGCAGTCAATAAGCCCCCAGCCCTATGCTGTGTAGGGCTGGCAGAAAACATCAGCCTGAGGGTCTCCTCCACATACTCCTCTCTCAGCCTGGGGGAGGGGATGGACCTGAAGAAGCAATTTGGCATGAAAATGAGAAACAGGCCAGGCTGCTTGCAAACCTGGCCTCTGGAAAAGAGATAGCGAGAGAGAACAGAAAAGCAATTACTTCAGAAAGCCAGGTTACTCCTTACTCCAAATTAGTACAGCTGCTTGGAAAAAACCTGACAAACGTCTTTGTAGCTTAGCCGATAGGTTTGCTAAAGGTGCTCTGTCACCACTGAAGCAGCAATTTCCAAACCTGGAGGATTTCCACTCACTGAAATCCTCCCTCAAGTGCAACAGCCCTTCTCCGATCAGCTGTTTGAGACCCTCATCTGAACAAAGCTGGGTGCTACAGGTATGGAGAAAGAGGTCTAGATTTATAAAGGTGTCCAGGTGCCTAAGTGGTTGTAAAAATTCCCAGGTAACATAGTTAAGTCACTGACCGTCTAAATTTCTTCTTGAAGTTTGTTGAAGTTATTGGTAGGTACCCAACAGCTTTCAGGGTCAGGCTTGTGATCCTCACTTAAGCAGTGGCTGTGGTATCTAGGATGAATTTATGTGTCATAAAGGCACTTGGTCTCTTCTTGATATATGTGCAAAGAAGTATTTTTGTGATGTGGCTCATTGCCAGCATTTCTGAGAAAGTCACGTATGTAATTTTTCCTCTATAAGTTGATAAAATACTATAATTAGTTTTGAAATATTTCTAAACCTCTTTTTGCAGTATTTAACCCTTATTTGTTAAGAAAAAGCCAACATTTCCCTTGTTCCCCTGACGTCCCAAACAAATAGCTTCTCTCACTGTCGCAATGACAGTGATACGTTATCAGGCACCAAAAGCTAAGTGCCTCCTCCTCTCAGCTCACTCATCCAAAAAGTTAGCTGAAGGGGACTTGGTCAGTGAATTTCCTGATTTGCTTTGCAGTTTTCATTCCTGATTTTAGTCCTATGTTAGAATAAATGCTTCTCATGTAATGTTAAAGTCTCTGGATGATTTCTGATCCCACTAGATTAATTCCAACTTCCTGTCCTTTAATAGCCGATTTGGATGTACCAAATTATGTTCTGTCCTTCCTGGCAGCTGCCCAAGTTAGCCAGTAAACCTAAATTGCTGCTAGTCATGTCCATCTCTCAAAGAACAAATTAAAACGCAACTCTCTCATACGTCTACTAAGACCTTATATCTTTCCGTTCCCCACCCCCTTGATTGATAGGACTTTTTTCCCCTTTTGTTGTTGTGCTCCCTAAGGCCACTAGATTTACAACTCTTAAAGTCAAAGTCCTTTACCTACAGATCAAGCACAGCAAAGAGAGCAGCAGTTTTCAGATTATCTTGCCCATCCATCTCAGTCCCGGAGGAGGCCGATTTATGAAATGAGAATTGGACATTCTCTGTGTCTGCTTCATTTTCTGCTGAAACTGGGGACGGGGAACAAATCACTGGCTATTTCAGGAGCTAAGGGTGCCAGAATGAAGACCTGGACTTAAAAAAAAGCAGATTTCAGCAAGTTCGGAAGGCATTAGTCAGAGTCTCTTGGGAAGAAATTCTACGTGGAGTGCAGAGAGCTGGTGGCTGTATTACAAGCAAATCAGCAACTTGTCTCAGTGCAGACAAGCCATAGAGTTTACAGTAAACCCTATATAGCTGCACCAGGAGCACTTCATTACTTGAAATCCAAAAAAGGAATCTTGCAAAGAGTAAAAACAAGGCAACGAGGCAACATAAATAGTTCTTCTGAATGCATGAGGAGCAGGAGTAAAGCAAAGGGAGTAGCAACTCCACTACTTAATGGACACAGAGAACAAATAAACATGACGAAGAGATGTTTGAAGTATTCAATGATTTTTCTGGGTGAATCTTCATTAGAAAAGAAATTGTCATGAAGTCGCATTCACATAGTTGAAAAAATGTACTGGCTGGTTTGCAATGGTCTCTTGTCAAAATAAGAAGGCATTTCAAGTTGGATTCTACAGGGGAATTTTTTCCTTGGGACTATTTCTGTTCACTGTCTTCATTATCAGGGTGCATGATGGAAAAGACTTCGTGTGCTGCAGACATCAAGCTGGGAAGGAGCTATAATGAGTTTGGAGGACATAATCAGAAAAAGAGTGATCTCGATGAGCTGGAGAAATGATCTGGACCCAGTGAGATGGAATTATTTTGAGACAAGTTGGAAGTATTGCATATAGAAATCAAATGCATAAAAACAGATTGCACAATAAGTGCTGAGACAGCAGTACTGAAGAACAGGAGCTGGGGTTTTGGCGTACCGCAAACTGAGCAAGCCAATAATATGTTGGTGTTTTGAAAAAGGTGAATCTTTGGGTAGGAGGTGTTAGCAGGCAGACAGTATGAGAGCTACTTATGCCACTCCACCCAGCGCTGCTGAGATCCCACCTGGTGCAATGTGTCCAGATTTGGATATCATGTCGGAGACAATCTGGGCAAAGCAGCAAAAATAGGAAAGGTTTCAGAAAGCACGAGATAAGTGGGACTTTGTTTTTGTCTAGAAAGCAGATGACTGAGGGGAATCGCAAACCTTCAGTATAGAGAGAACTGGTTTTTACTTTCCTCTTCTTCTCCTACAGGTAAGATGAGAAATAGTTACTGTAATATACAGCAACGTATCCTTAGATAGGGTGTAAAAAAATCCTGTAAGAGGCTGTCAACCCTGGACCGGGGTGGGGTGTGTGTGAAGGATATTGCAGAATCACCTTCACTGAAAGCCTTCCAGAGCAGGCGAGAGGGTGTAGGGGATGGGGTCAAACACCTTGCAGTATCCAGCTGATCTCCTCAAGCTAGGCCGTGGGATTGGGGAGAGATTTTGGGAGACAGTATAGTCCATTTCTCCTCCGCAAAGCACGGTTAGCTACAAAGCATTAGCGTGATTCAGGAAACCAGATAACGGTGCTTAAAATAACCCCAGAAAACAGGAAGTAACGCTTTTCATTTCTACTGTGCCACAGCAAATTCCCAGGCTCTGTCTGTCCCTGGCAGAGGTGGCAGTGGCAGCCCTGTGCTGTGATGGGGTCTGCCCTGCAGTCTGGACACGGGTGTTGCAGGGTTATGCGCAATATGTTTTATAACCATCAGATGCTCTGTAGGTCGCTGCTTTGTTCATTTTAACCTGCCCATGAGGAGTTACATCCAAAGAGCAGGTGGAGGAAGAATCATGCTGGGACAAAACTGCGTCGAAGGTGAAGGTGTTTGCAGGGACAAGGCGGTGACTTCACTGGCTTCCCAGCCTCCCTTCCCACAAGGCTGGACACTTAGGCTCCGAGATCAGAAAGAAGCTGGTCTTGGAAAAGAAGAGGGTGCAAGCAACTCATCTGCCGCTGGAGACAATCCCCATGTCTGACTGTAGCATCGGGAATGGTGTTTTGTGCAGGAATGGCCCAGGTGGATTTTGTCAGAGAGGATGGTGAATGCAGAGGGCCAGTGTTTATTGACTGTGAGGTGTAAATTGTTAGCTCTTGAGGCTGGGGGTTGTTCCCCAGGCCCTACAAACCTGGATGCCAGCAGACCTGTGATCTTGCGTGAAAGGTGCTGCACTGGAGCAGCCATGGCATGGGCACAGGGAGGCTCAGGGGGACGGCGTGAACTCCTCTCCCCATGCAGAGGACAGGAAGCTGGCCCCAGCCCCATGTCTCAGTTGCACTTTTTACTCATGGTCTGTGTTTAAAAGAAAAATAGGCTTTGTCTGTCCTAAGATACTGGATGTATGCCACCCCAGAATCAAGTATTCACATAGGACTGGAGCTGCAGAGCTGCTCTCGCTTTGTTTTGAGCTCTGGAGGAGAAAGGAGTCCCAAGGAAACCTGAGTATGAGTTTTGAGCTTGAAAAAATGAGTTTCTCTATCTCTCCCCACCTTACTGGAGTTATTCCCATAAAATAATCATCGCTTTTGAAGCCAGTCCTACTTTACTCCCATGCTTGAAAAGCTGCTCCCCCCAGCTCTGTGTACAGGCAGCAACTGGCTCTTCTCCAAGTAATTCTCGGTAAAGAAAGGCCTGCTCACGTACCTGCTGCAAACTATTTACATTTCGCTCTCTTTGGCAATAAATTTGCTCCGCAGAGGAGGTCTGAGCAATAGTTGTTCTGAGCAGGAAGAGAGTCTGGATTCTGCGACAGCGTTTAAACAGCCAGCCCTTATCATCATGAATGTAAGAGAGCAGGGAGCTTGTTGATGCAAACTAACATCAAGTGAACTGTGGTTGCCAGCAGAGCAGCTTCCCATGTGAAAACCCTGATTCCCTTCTTCTTGACGAGGCCATGGCAAAGCCAAGTCAAGGACAGAGACTCTTCTTTTTTTTCCAAACCAACTGTTAATGGAATAAGTAATTCTGCAGACCTGTCTTTCACATCTCACTCACTTTATATGCAGTCTAATTAATTCTGTCGGGGAAAATAATTGGCTCAGATCAGGTCGATCCAACCGAAGTTCTAAATAACTTTGGTTGGGTGGTATTTATATTTCAGCAACTAGTCTTGGGTGAAGCACTCACACACGCAGAATACTAAGCCTGTGTTAACTTGGCACAAAAATAGCACTGTGGTCCATCAAGTGACATTAAGTCCCATCTATAAAAAGATGTACAGCTGCCTCTGAAACCCAGCTATTTCAGGAGAGGGGGAAGGGAGCAGACCAACCTGTGTCGGTGCTGAGCAGTGGGCAGCATGGACACACTACCTGTCGGTAGGAGAGTGGAGTGAAATGCTTCTCATCCGGGGAGGAGTGATAGGAATGACCCTGTGGGGACACAGTGGGACACAGGAGCTGGCGAGGAAAGATTTCGAGGATGCACTTATGTCAGGAGGGTGCAGAGGCAAGGAGAAGTCACTGGTGGAGAGGGACAAGGGTTTCAGACAGGGTTGGAAGATCTGGTGTATTGGAGGAGATAGGGATGGGGAGAAAGGGACATCACAGGCAAATCAAAGGCTGGTGTGGCTGTAAGCTGTGATTTTCCTCCCCTGAGGGACAGGTGCGGTTGGAGAGGATGGGCCTGGGTGCTGGCAGGGAGATGTTCTTCTGACAGCTGGACTGCCATGGTCAATAAGTAAATACCATCCTCTCACCATAATGTGAGGTGGGGTGTTCCCGTTTTTTTAAGGCATGAGTATCTTGGCTTAAGAAACCTGCAGATGGAAGGCAGGTGTTACTGTGCTGAAGGGCAGAGCTACACTAAAAGTACCTTTAGTTTTCTTCATCCTACTGTTTCTCCGTGAACATTTGGCCCAGTGTTTCTCTCCCCCTCCACCCAGCAAATTTTAGATCTGCAGCCAGATCCTTACTCTCCAACTCAGCCTTCATCTCCGCTTGCAACAGCATCAGCCCACTCTCTTGGATCCTAGAAAAGGAAATTCATCTTTCCATCTGGTCCTCTTCATCTCCTTGTTGAATAGGTAGCATTTGCCTGAGATAGCTCACCCCATACTGAAGAACAACATGTTTTGTGCTGCACTGCGTGCCACAAAAGGCCTTCTTTCCATAAGCAAACTGTGCAAACTGGATCTCCTACTGCAAACCTTCTCTACTAGGCTGTGTTGGCTGCTGGTCTCTCTGGGGGAAGCCTGGGTAAATGAACAAGTGTGAAGAACAGTGTCACGGTGTTCTGCACTTCCTTTCTCCCCAGTGCTAAAAGTAACATCTCATTTGTAAATAAACTATCTCCCAGCCTATTTTTATGGTGCTTTTGAGACACGCCAGATTAACAAGTGCACATCCTGACTTCCGTTTCAACCACAGCTCACGTCCAGCCTGGGCAGTGGTTGTGTCTTCTGTGTCAAATCACAGCATGCCATTGGTGTATTTCCACCCCGCTGTGGAGGATCCACCCTTGCGGAGGAGAGCAGTTTTCATTCCAGCTGGGTTTCTGATTTCTCTCCCGGGATTACCAACATGATATGTACACCAGCAGCTTCTGATCCTTGTAATGAGGACACCAGTCTGCAAGAGCTACCAGCTCGTTCGCAGGTGGTAACTAAAAGGTGCAGAAGCACTCGAGCAAGTGTTGCAGTCACACTCACTCCCCCTGCTCCATTTGGGGCCAAAAGCTGCCTGCTGACTGGCAGGGTTTGCCAACACTGTCACGATATTCGCTGTCGCTAAAGCGTCTCGTCTCCTTCCCCAGCCCTGCACAGGAGCACACCAACAGGAATGTTTCTTTCAACCAGCTCTTGTGTTGACCCTGCAGTTAAATCCCCACAGAAGTCAATAGCCCTGAAATGAATTGGCAAAAAGAAATATGGGAGTGTGGGACTGCTTAACATCCAGCCCATAAACTACGCACTGGGCTGCCGTTCTCCAGCTCTCCTTAACGCACTTGAATGAGGTTGAGCTGTGAGACAGCATGGAGAAAGGCTACTCAGAGCAGGTATCTATTCCTTCTCGTTGCTAACCTAAAGGAGCAAAAGGGATCGTTGCAAAGCTACTCAAGCTACTGGACTGTAATCGCAGCCATCACAGGTAGAGTGGAGCTAGTCTTAATGCAGCTCATTTGTACATGACCGGCAATAAAATCGTGGTAGCTTAGAACCCAGGATGCCATGTGAAAATGTGCCCTGTGGAAGTCCTGCCGCCTGCCCCAGGATCCTCCACATCCCACTGCTCTGGACCGCTGGAGCAAAGCTTGCCTGTGATCAGCTCACCACTCTCAGGCGTGGTCCCAAAGCAGGACCAGCTGGATGAAATGCTCTGACCTGTGTTATGAATGAGAGCAGGCACCTTCTGCCTTTAAATCTGTGAGTCCAGGAAAATAACCCAGCATTAAATAATACTCTGCCTCAGGAAATTTCTGCGAGAGTGTTACCTATTTCTCACTTTACCTTGAAGTATTTTCCCCTATCCTTCCCTGCCCCTACTTAAAGATTTATTTGGTTTCCTCTCTCTCCAGGCTCAATCCAATTAAACAACAAAAAAAAATGCTTTATTCATGTGAGTGTTCTGTGAACTTTACTCAGGAAAAGTGCTGAATATACCAAAAGTAAAGAACAGTTTTTATGTGACTAGGTTTTTTTTCCTGGGATTTTTTTTTTTCTTGCTCAGCAAAGCTCTTTTTCTCTTAAGTAAAGAAATGGCTGAAACCCCACACTTCAATATACAGACAAGTCAAACTTCAATAAAAAGAAAAAACCATCAAAAGCTGTTTTATTGGTCACTGAATTCCTTTTCCGTGTTGGAAGCATTTCCATATAAGTGATTAACAAAATAAGGCCTTGATCCTCTGAATGTAAGAGGATTTTAAAACGGTAAAATTAAGCTCTTGGAATATAAGAATGGTTAGACTTAGGATTGTCTGGGCAATATTCATTTGATTCCCATTTCCATATGTATTATGATACCATCTTTCATCTCGAACCTACGTACTTGCATACTAATTTTTCCCTGGGAACCTCTCCTACATTCACCGTCCAAAATAAATTGTGATCTCATGATCAGCTATTTCATACTTTTCGTCATTTCTCCTCATTATTCAGAGTGCGTCTCACGCCTTATTTACAATCCGTGATTCAAACTGTGCTGTGGAGGAAATGGATGGCAATTTCCTCATTAACTTTCCTGCCTAACCTTTTGTGGTGGCATCCAAGTGCTTCCCGAATCATCATGAATTTGTCTAGACAGCTTCTGTGTGAGGTCTACAGGGCTGCTGGAGGCAGGGGTGTCAGCAAAAGACCTGGGAAACAGGAATGGTAAGAATGAGCATTGGCAAGGCAGCTTGGTAAAGAAGGAGAAATGAGACACAGATTAGTCACGGTGCTGTGAACAGAAGGACAACCAGCACCCTGAGGGAGGGCAAAAGCGTCTGTCAAGAAGCGGGGGCACTGGGTGAGGGAGTCCTGCGAGGGGCTTGGCTACCCATGTTAGCAGTTTTGCTGTGCAAGGGACATGGAGTGCTCTGCGGGACAGCAGGATCACCCGGTCGCACCTGTACCCTTGTCCCCGCACTTCCCCCACTGGTCTGTCGATGCAGTCATGGATCACGGCGGCACCGTGTCACCTGCCTCTCCCCCTTCCTGTTTTTTCTCTTCTGCTGGTAGGATGGGGAAGATAACATTACCAGTGAGTGTTCTTCCTTTGATCCTTAGGGGCTCAGGCTGCTGCTAGGGCAGGATGCGCTGGACACACAAGGTGAAAGCAACCGCAGCAAGATTACTAATGAGACATTGCATCAAATTCACCTCCAAACACACCCCGGCATACTAGCAGTCACAGCTCAGGCCAGGAGGCAAGGGCTGGGTCCAACAGAAAAAAAAGTCTTGTCAGGCATGGGATCACCAGAACGAGGGGCTTCTCACCAGCGCTAATTGCCGAGGTGAATATAAAGAGCAGGAGTCACTCGCTGGTAAAGGGTAAGCGGGGATTTTCCTCATGCAGGAGAGCGAGTACCTGGCCCCTTCAGATCTTCTCCTGAATTCTCCCTCCCTTCTCACTCCAAACCCAACTGTGGTTTTTCTGATGTAGTCGTAGTTGTTCTATTCAAGGGTGCTTCATCTGGGAGGTGTGAGTGTGGGTACGCCAACCTGCTGAAAAAAGCAGGGATTAGCAGGGAGCTCTCTCAACATTTACACTGCTCACACCACTGGTGATTGTATTGCCTGCTTTGAAATCTCCGGGGAATATAACTCTGTGTTTGCCATTCCCCAATGAGACTGTTTCTCAATTAAAAAGCAATCACATTTTCTTAAGAGGAAAGAAAAATGGTTCTAAGGACTAATATTAGTAGAGCCACACAGGTGGATTACAGGTATAAATTGAATGTAATTGAATGTTCTGTATGGGAGGAAACTTTTGATGTGAATTTATGGATCAGGTAGCTTCATTTGTGTACTGGGCAAGGGAGGTGTGTGTATATATATATATTTTAGGTGTGGTGCAGGTAGTTAACTCTAAGTGATAACCGAATGTGATTATTCCTTCTTTTCTGGCCTTATTACCCTACCCCTATTCTGAACTTGGAGCCTGCAAATATGTTCAACATTGAACCTTAGCCAGTAAGCTGTCAAACACCTGTATTTCAGCAAAACAGTGTCATGCCTGGATGACTGTGTCCCCAAAGCTAAGCTCCACGCCATTGAAATAGCATGGCAGAAAATAGCATATTGAACACGCAAAGGTATGGATCAATGAAGTCATTAACAAAGCGACCTTATGGATAGGAGAGACAATGCAGAGGCCCTGTGCAATGATGCCCAAGAGTATTCTTTAAGAGCAGGCTATACAGTAATGACTGGTAATGTGGAGAGCGGCAACATATTAAAGAGGCCCTTTACGGCAACCCCCCTATAATTGAATTTCCAGGAACAAAAGAACTTTTTTCTGTCTTGTGCCAAGGCTTGTTTGACCTGACGCGTTAGCAATGTCAGGAGGCTGGTTCGGGGAAGGCAGCCCTGTTGCTGTCACCATGGGCGCTGGTTCCCTTTTGCCTCTCGCCCTGGGCACGGCTGCCCCCGCCCTTGCCTCCCCCCAGGCTCGGGTCAGGGGTGGGCTGAGCCCTCCTTGGAGGACAGGCAGAGAAAGGCAAACCGTGAGTTTCCAGAGACAACCTGGCCCTATGAAGCTTTAAGTGAGGCTTTATCATCAGGCCATAAACAGCCCCCTGCAACATAGCCATTGGCTGGCTAACACCATGCATAATAAATTGAATGAGCACAGAAAGATTTACTGACTTGAGCATCTCTGTCCCTGTTGTGAATTCACCAAGCGGAGTGAGGTAGGAGCCAAGTCTCCATGAGGCGAAGTAAATAAAATAAAATTAAAACCTAATTTTCGCTAGATTCCTACAAGCCTTTGGGAGGACAAGAGGGTCACAACAGGTATTTGTTTTCGTATAGATTTCCAATCACGCTTCTGTTGCCTCATATTACCTACACACACACAGTGTCTGTTTATTTCTTCCCCATTCCATAAAAAAGGGAAAATAAACTGGGGGGAGTCCAATTACTGAAACTTAATTAAAACAATTTAAAAATTACTTAAGCAATTATCTAACAACTGATCTTTTTGGTAACAGCTGTACACAGGCAATTTATTAGTTAGTGTAGCCAACCTTGTTTTTTAATATAAACAGACTAATTAATCAGTGGTTAACTCTCGTAATGACCAGCTCTGGCATTTAATTATTACTGCCGTCATGAAGCATAATAGCTTATTTCCCAGGGTTATTATGCAAATTGCCGACAGTGACCACTCTGTGTGAAGTTTTAAGCACTTTCTGTGATTATCGTTTCCACATTCTCATGACTTTTTAGAGCACAAGCTTTTCCTAGTGTGAAAAGTTTCATGCAGCTTTTCAGCTCAGTAGCAAATTTCGGGGAACACTGGAGCGAAACATCCCAGTTCTTCCAGGTTTTAGTTGCTGGAGAGGAAAAGAGGAGGAAAAAAATGTTTATTTCCCACATTAGAAAATCGCTCTACGCATACCTTTTTGAAGGAGGCTGTGGAAAAAAAGGTCCAAGAGCTGCAACAGGCAGATATTGGAGGTATTTATTTAAGCATTTAACGCAGTCAGGTGGTGAGGTCCTGCGCATCCAGCAAGGCGAGGCAGACCCCTGCGGAGGAGAGCTGAGAGCTCTCTGCAGCTCAGCAGAAGGCAGAAGTCTAAGTGCAGGCAGGCAAGAAAAAAAGCTCAATGTGAGACTAACAAGGAGAAGGCAAGAAACCTCCTGGAGTCCTCAGAGCTCACAGACAGTGGACTAAGAGCTGCTTGTGGTTAGAAGAAAGGGAAAAGAAGAAACCACAGAGGTGACCTAGTGCTTACCTTAACCTTGGCCTTTCAAAGTCTTTGGGAAGGTGACTAAGATGAGAGTAGTACATTGACTAATAACACTTAAGAGGAGGCATGGGCATTAAGTAAGACACACAAATCTCTGGGGTGAGCATGCATATCTGGAGCGTGCATCTGCGGACATGGCCCGTACACATGGGCGGGTAGGGGGATGGATGCGTGTGTGTGTACAGCCAGCCCATAAATCACCTCCCTGCCCCTCCTCCTTGCTCCCACCCCCGGGAATTGCCCCCCAGTGCCCAGAACTGAGCCAGCCTAAACTCTGTGTGCACAGGGACCCCGGGGCTGCCCCTTCTGCTTCCCCGCCGCTACCCAGCCCAGCGCACGTTACAGAGTTAAAGATTTTTTTTAACAAACAGATTTAATAAACCTGAAGTGTCGAGCAACAGATGCCAAATTTGGTCATCTCACTGGAGCTGACAATAAAGAGGTCCACATAAAGGTGGTGGGAAGGAAAGCAGAGAGAGCAGAGGAGCTGTTAGGGAAGAGGCGAGCGTGAAGCAATTGCAAGCAGCAGTCAGTAGGGCAGTAAAATCTAATAAAACCTTGATGTACAAACCACACTAATCAAAGAACAGGTCTCACGTTCGTATCTCTTGTCTCCTCGGCCTTCACGTGGCAGCTGGTGGGAATAGCTTGATTGTTTTTGTAGATAAACAGATCCCAAGTTACCTACGCCTGAGCATCTCTGTCAGCTCACTGAAGTGCAACAAGCCTGCGAAATCCCTAAAATGAAGCCATGAACTTCCACATGTTTTCAAACCGCCAGCTCTCCCCAGGCTTGTGGTAGAGAAAAGGCTGAGGGCTGGCTTTGAAGGTCTGAGTCAGCACAGGGGAAGGGAGGGAGGCAGGCAGGGAGGGAGAGGCGGCCTTTTTCCGGAGCCCATTTCTGGCCTATTAGACAACCCACATTAACCTCATGAATGCAGAGGGAGAACTGGTAGGAGTTGCTGTAATGGACCTAGACTAGGCATGAACCTGAATTTCTGCCTGCCGTAAACCACCCCTGCCCCATTCTGAGGATGGAGGCACCCAGTCCTCCCTCCCCATCACGCAAATCCCCCCACATCTGCAGCCCCCTGTGAGCTTAGCTCACAGCTGGGGAAAAGCGAGACTGTTTTCTTAGAGGCCTCATTACACAGGTTAGTCCCGGTCATGACTAGGACTGAGCCCATTTTAAGAAATCTAGCACTGTTCCACTACCGCCGAAAGCAGAGCAGGCGCTTTTGAAGCGTTTTAAACCCTGACCATCATTCTTGGCAAGGAAACAGTTTTTTAGTGGCTCAGCATCCAGAGCTGCGATTAACCCAGCTTCCACTTAATTCAAACACCAAATCCAGAAGGGAAGAGAAGAGCAGCTTTGCTGGCTGGAACCTCACCGTGGAGGCAGTTGTTTTTGTCCGGGCTGCTCAGACCGCAATAAAACGACGTATGGCCTGACAGCCCGGCCATTTACTAGCCAGAGCTGCAAGCACGTGTGGGTAGTGAACAGGCTGCACACGTGCCAGTAAGTGCTCTCCTTGCTGAGGAAGAATTGGAAGCCAGGCCTTTCACGGGGGTCCACGTCTGCCCTCACGCTGCCACCGGAGACGACAGGAGGGACTTTGCCAGCATGGGTGGCTTTCTGTGGGAGTAAAAGCAGTCTCCTTCTGCAAGGGCAGAAACAGGCTCCCGCAGCGAGGGCTCAGACACCTGAATGTTGCGTCTCCCGAACACCAGGAAGCAGCTGAGATGTGTGTCCTGTGTGCCACCGTCCCTGGGGAGTGGAGAAGGCAGCCTGCCTGCCTGCGAGGCAGGGCAGCAGAAGGTGTGTGCTCGACTGGAGAGCTGAGCACTGCCCTCCGCGTGTATTTCTCAGTTATCTCAAAGGTTTGATGACTCAGAAGTTTGTTTTCATGGGCGGGGAAAAGGGAAGTTATTGCATTATTCCTTGTTTGCATACCACGGCGTGTCTCCAGGAGTACAGATGCTCTTACAGCTCTTGATACTGATAAGTCTGGTCCAAAACGTCACATTTTTATTGAGCATGAGGGGTGTACCACTCCCCGCAGGTGCTGGCAGTACCGAGCAGTTTTATAACTGATGTTCACACCTCCTGTGAGAAAATGCATTGAAGTAGGGCAGCCATATATTTCCTCCGATTTGGTGTTGAACCAGAGGCACAGAACAAGCGTAATTTCCACGCCAGGCTGGAGATGTAATAGGGAAGCCATCTCACAGGTGACAAATGAAGTGGCCCCTGACACAGGCAGCTACTCCCTCCTGCCTGTCACAGCCTTCCCTGCTGCTCCCTGACGTCTCTGTGCAATTAAACTGTACTCATTTCGTAAGCTCACTGCAGGCCAAACGGCTGTTAATTGCGCTCGACTGTGCTTCTGTAATCGTCTGCAGGCGTTCGGCTCCTACGTGGGGTATCTCCATGCTGCACCTGGAATACAGCATGGAAGTACGTGTTGCAATACCCAGCCCGCTTGTAATCCAGGCTGGGCTGCAAAATCTGATGCTGCAGAAGCACAGGCTTCACTGTGGGCTGTCAAAGCCTGCTGGCAGTCCGGGTGCCTCCCCGCGCTTTCACGACTGACCACGACCAGCTCGGTTGTGTCTGCATGTGCGACAGTCACACCTCTTGGCAGTGGGGGTGGATGTGCCTGAGACAGAAAGCGCTTGGAGGGCAACCGTCTTTTTGGTTCACGGTGATGCAGAATGGTGGGCTGAGGGCCTGGTTGCCAGCACGACCCTTGGAGTTTGTCCAGGAGGGAGCACTCCTGGCCTCGCTGCCCAGGATCTGATGTGGGATGAGCCCTGCAGATGGAGGTGGGTGCAGCTGTGCACGCTGGATGGGGAGAGGCAGGCGGGTAACCAGCACAGGTTGCCAAAGCTTGGTAGGAAAAGCCTTGTTCAATAAGTGCATTGTGTGCTATGTGTTCCTAAAGAACAGCCACCTCTTTGCTTTTGCAATGCCTTCCCTTTGCAGTCCGGTGTCACAGGCATGACTTGCTGGCTCTGCCGTCCTGGAGGAGCCCTCTTCTTTCCACAATGGGTCACTCTCAGATGCTCCTCATCATCACCAGGGATGTCATTCCACGATCCTAACATCATTCAAATTGGTTTCACTAGCAAAAGAGGATCTGCTCTGAAAGACATTTTTTTTCTTTAACAGATGTTGCTCTTTGTAGTTATCCTGTCTTAATACTCCAGTCTTGGTTTTGTAATATTTAGCTGCAACATAAGTGAGTTGCCCCTGCTCTTGTTTTGTCTCCCAGAATGCTGTACTTCCTCCCATGGATATTGACCTGCATTAAGTGAAAGCAGTCCTTTTTTAATACCCAGTATCTTGAGTATTTGCTGTTTCGATTGCATTAGCCCCTAGAAGGACTCACTGGACTACCTACTGCATAAGCAAATGGCTAGGGAGTTTGTTCATTTTCAAAACAAAATGCACCCTTAGACCTAGACCCAGATGACTGATGAGCAAAATAATGTTGTGACTATGGTTTGATTAGAACTTGGCATTTAAAATAAATGAATCTGCTTTAGTGATGCTTATGCAGGTTTTCTGCCTACTCCTCAGTAGCCGTGACATGGTGGAGCTTGATTAAAGGAACATGGATTTCAAAATCTTGTTCGTACACATGTTCACTCAAACAGAATTTGAGATGTTTAAATATGCCTGTCTGCTTTGCCTTCATGCTAATCAATCACAGAGGTGAACTGGCACATTACCCGTTAGCTAGCCAATTAGGCAGCACAGCTCACAAATTCTAAGTAAAATATTGGGCAAGATAGCTGTCCATCACATTTGAAAAATAGATTTGAGGAGTTAATGGTCCGTTCCCAGATATGTTATGAGCAAAAAATTGGCCTAAATTTATAGAATCACTTATTCACTGTGAACAATTCTCCCCACTTTGCTCATTCAAAATACAAGATAGTTAAATACATGCCATTATCCCCACTTTTCTAGATTCACGGATCTTAAGGCCAAGGGGGTCATTAAGATCATCTAGGCTGACCTCTAGCTTAATACAGGCTAAAACCTCTCTTCTCATTGTTTCTGCATGGAGACCATAATTTCTGCTTGAGCAACAGTACATCTTTTAAAAAAACAGCTAATTATGATTTGAAAACATCATGTGTTACAGAGTCCGGTACATCCCTTTAAGCTGTTTGGATAATTGCCCTTGTTGCTAACATTTTTGTCTTGTTCCTAATCTGAATTTCTCCTGCTTCAGCTTTCAGCCACAGGATCTTATTACGCCTTTACACCACCAGATTACAGATTCATCTACTGCCAGAAATCCTCTTCACAATGGTTGTTGTACATAAGGATCAAGTCACCTTTCATCTTCTCTCAAATAAGCTAGAAACGTTAGGCTTTGTTGGTCTTTTACTATACAGCCAGGCTGTCCCATCTCAGAGTATTCTTGCAGCTTCTGTCTGAACCTTTTCTGGTTTTTTGCTGTTAAGAGGCAGACACAAAATTTCCTTAGAATTGCCAAAACCCATAGCTGGCAATTCGCTGCCTGGGCACTGCATCCAGCCTTGCTTAGCTCTGAATTAGGCATCAACTCAGCAAGAAGGGTGCGTTGGGCATGGAGCTGAAACTTGCCGGTTGCTGGAAGGCAATGATGGTGGCTCGGGCATCTCTATTATGTTCAAAGAAGCTAAAGTCCGAGTCAGCAACACAGAAAAACTTTGTGTTTTAAAAGCCCGGTTTCATGAAGTTGAAAACTATTAAAAGCCAACTCGTCCTCGAGAAAAGTTTAAAGTGCAAGGCGTCACAGCAGTACGTGTAGTTTTGTTTCCCTGCATCTCGAAAAGGGTATAGGAGAAGTAGAAAGGTTCAGAGCAGGATAAGAAGAGTGATCATACATACAGTGAAAATAATTTCATTCAAGGAGTGATTAAATAGACTAGACTTCGTCAGCTTGGAAAGGAGTTAATTGAGGAGGGAAGGTGACAGAATACAACTGACAATGGTGAAGAAAAGGTGAATGGCAATAACTGAGTTCAACGAGGAGGAGGCATTGAATGAAAAGACAGAATGAACGAAAAGAGACGCTTCTTTATCTGTCCTCTAATCAAACTCGTGTGTTTCCTGTCACGTGGGCTGGGTGGCTGCTAAAAGTCCATATGGATTCCAAAAGTGACTGGGCAAAAGAATGGAAGAAAGATCCAGTAAGCCCTGCAAAGGGATGCAAAGGCCCTCGCCGCCAGCTCGGAGCACTCTGGGGCACATGTAGGGGCTGGGGATGGGGGGCGGAGAGGAGGTATGGGCTGTGTTTGTGCTGCTCAGTTGTTGGTACTCCAGGCACCTTCATGGCTGGAGGGTCACTGGATGGGCCTTTGATCGCACCCTGTCCAGCCATTCTCATGGTCTTAAAATGGGAAGTGTAATTGGGAATTTTATACAATCCCTTATTGCATGCCCCAGAGCCCCACAGCTGCCTGAGTAAGAGAAAAAAGTTGCGTCAGTAAAAAGAACCCGGCTGGCTTGAAATAGGCAAATGTAGCTGAATACAAATGCACACACACAGAGAGAGGAAAAAGAGATAGTAATGAATATAAATTAGGAGGGTGGAAAACCAGAAAATGTCTTACTGAAGTGACAGGACACAAGGGAAAAACCCAAGGCAAGACAGCGAATGGCAGTAAACCAAAGTTTTTATATGTCTTTTAATACAAAAAATCCTAACAATGATACTAGTCTGTAAAAACATGTTTTTAATGTAGAAGTGGCAAATAGTTTCAATATATCTTGTTGTTCCAAGCATTTTTTTGAAAAGTCTGCATGAAGAATTCACCGAGGGCGAAGATGAAATCTGTTCCCTTCCAACAGTAACTTGGCAATATGCGAAGCAAGAGCTAATAAGCTGGCTGTTTTTAACCAGTAGGTCTGGCTGCAGCAAGAGCTTTAAAGAGCTGAATGAGGAGATGTGTGGGCTATTAAAGTTGGTAAATCATGGGAACGCTAGAAAGACTTGCTTGCCTGGAGAAACAGAAGATACAGATATTGGTAATTATAGGCATATCAGCCTGACATAGACAGTGAGCCTGAGAAAAATAATGCAATTTCGTTAACAACAAGGCAAAAAAAGAACTATACTTAACAGTAATCGGTTTAGGCTTAAGGGAAACAAATTGTTTAATACTAGCTAGCATGGTACCCTGTGTATTTTTTTGGTGGCAGAAGTGTTGGGGTTAATGTATTCATATTTCTCTAAGGTATTTGTTATGGTAATGAAATTTTTTTATTGAGAATTATTCAAATTAACTTGTTATATTAAATGGGATTAAAAATACGTTAGCAGACTGGGACCAAAACCTTCTATTAAGTATAGGACCCTCTTGTAAGACTGTTAAGTATAGGACCATCTTGGAGGTCTCCATATCTGTTGGAGGGAGAACACAGCAGGACATAAGCAATCCAGGAGGTTCCCCGAATGCATTGGTGGTAACTTCCTCTCCAAGTGATAGAGGAACCAATGAGGAAAGGTGCTATGCTGGATGTTGTTCTCACCAACAAGAGGGGCTGGTGAGGAATGAGAACCTCAAGGAAAGCCTTGGCTGCAGTGACCATTAAATGGTGGAGTTCAAGATCCTTCAGCTGGTAAGAAGGGTACACAGCAAGCTCTCTACCCTGGACTTCAGGTGGGCAGACTTTGGCCACTTCAGGGATCTGCTTGGGGGAGTACTACCATGGGATAAAGCCCTGGAAGGAAGAGGGGCCCAAGAAAGTTGGTTAATTCAAGGATTACCTCCCCCAAACTCAGGAACAATGCATCCAACAAAGAATAAATCAGGCAAAAAAGCCAGGATGTCTGCATGGATGAACAAGGAGCTCCTGGACAGTCTCAAATAGAAAAAGAAAGCCTACAGAGGGTGGAAGCAAGGACAGGTAGCCTGGGAGGAATACAGACAAATTGTCAGAGCAGCCGTGGATCAGATTAGGAAAGCTAAAGCCCAGACAGAATTAAATCTGACCAGGGCAACAAGAAAAGCTTCTACAGGTACATCAGCGGTAAAAGGAAGACTATGGAAAATGTGGGCCCTCTCCAGAAGGAAATGGAAGACCTGGTCACCCAGGATATGGAGAAGGCTGAGATACTCAACAACATTTTTCCCTCAGTCTTCACCTGCAAGTGCTCTAGTCACACTGCTCAAGTTGCGGAAGGCAAAGACAGGAACTGGGAGAATGAAGAACCACCCACTGTAGGAGAAGATCAAGTTCGAGACCATCTGAGGAAACTGAAGGTGCACAAATTCATGGGACCTGATGAGATACATCAGCAGGTCCTGAGGGAACTGGCGGATGACGTTGCTAAGCCACCATCCATGATAATTGAGAAGTCATGAGAGTCTGGTGAAGTTCCCACTGACTGGCAAAGGGGAAACATAACCCCTGTTTTTCAAATGGGGAAAAAAGGAAGACCTGGGGAACTACAGGCTGGTCAGTCTCACCTCTGTGCCTGGCAAGATCACGGAGAAGATCCTGCTGGAAACTATGCTAAGGCATGTGGAAAATAAGGAGGTGATTGGTGATAGCCAACAAGGCTTCACTAAGGGCAAATCATGCCTGATAAATTTGGTTGCCGCCTATGACGGGGTTACAGCTTTGGTGGATAAGGGAAGAGCAACTGACATCTTCTACCTGGACTTGTGCAAAGCATTTGACACTGTCCCGCATGACATCCTTTTCTCTAAACTGGAGAGACATCAATTTTACCCATGGACTTGTCAGATAAGGCATTGGCTGGGTGGTCGTACTCAAAGAGTTGTGGTCAACGGCTCGACATTCAAGTGGACACCAGTGATGAGTGGCATTCCTCAGGGGTCAGTGTTGGGACCGGTGCTGTTTAACATGTTTGTCAGAGGCATGGACAGTGAGACTGAGTGCACCCTCAGCAAGTCTGATGATGACACCAAGCAGTGTGGTGTGGTCAACCTGCTCGGGGGAAGGGATGCCATCCAGAGGGACCTGGACAGGCTTGAGAGGTGGGCCTGTGCAAACCTCATGAAGTTCAACCAGGCCAAGTGCAAAGTCCTGAATGTGGGTTGGGGCAATCTCAAGAACAAATACAGGCTGGGCAGAAAATGGATTGAGAGCAGCCCTGAGGAGAAGGACCTGGGGGCTTTGGTTGATGAGAAGTTCAACATGAGCCAGCAATGTGTGCTCACAGCCCAGAAAGCCAACCTCATCCTGGGCTGCATCAAAAGCAGTGTGGCCAGCAGGTCGAGGGAGGTGATCCTGCCCCTCTACTCAGAGGGCTGGAGCATCACTCCTATGAGGACAGGCTGAGAGAGTTGGGGTTGTTCAGCCTGGAGAAGAGAAGGCTCCAGGGAGACCTTATAGAGGCCTTCCAGTACCTAAAGGGGGCCTACAGGAAAGATGGGGACTTTTTATCAGTAGCAAAGAGCTAACAGTTTTAAACTGAAAGAGGGGTGATTTAGATTAGATATTAGGAAGAAGAAATTCTTTACTGTGAGGGTGGTGAAACACTGGAACAGGTTGCCCAGAGAAGCTGTGGATGCCCCATCCCTGGAAGTGTTCAAGGCCAGGCTGGATGGGGCTTTGAGCAACCTGGTCTAGTGGGAGGTGTCCCTGCATGTGTTAAAGAGAGCATATAAAGGTCTTTTACACAGGAGGTCAAACCAGAACAACAATTACCTTTTTCAGTAAATAGACTTCTAAAAATTTCCATATGCCCATTGCTCCTTTTGTGCTCTTTTACAGACCTTCTAGAAGTAGCCCATTGACACCTCAGGAGACCAAACTGGCCCACTGATCCCTTCTGCATATCTAACCAACATATTTACAAGTAAGTCTCTGAAATGGGCACAGTAATACTGTGATAGTTTCACCAGCTTTATACAGATGATTTCTCCACCTCCTTGATATTTCCTTGTGTCCCCCACATAACAGTACTATTGCATTGGATGCTCAGCTGCGTGTCCAGGCTGATCATCGCCACTCTTCAGTATCCTGCAGTCCAGCTTTTAACAGTCACCGTGTTCTTTGTTCCTACAAACGTGATCTGGCTCCTTCATTACAAACTGCCCAGACTGGTGTGTATGAGTTGTCTCCCTCACTGCTTCATACTCCCTTATTTTTAGGCTCAGATAAAAATGTTGCCGTTGATGATTTTTATCATTTATTTCAGAAAAAAGTATTAAAAGTGGCTAGCTTGCAGACTGATAGTAAGCAGAGATCTTTATTGTCCAGTCTAATTCCTGACCATCTAGGAAGACTCTTTAACTTTGATAGGAGCTGGATTAAGATTTGACCGAGCAAATTATGTTAGGATTGGGATTACAATTTTGTAATTAGTTTGCTTTTCCTGCTCAGATTGCTAGACAACATTTCTGTCTCAGTTATTTCTATAACAGCAATAAGGGACAAAGCCAGGATTCAATTAAGTCAAAGAATGAAAGGCAGAAGAAATGATCTTCAGTGGTGCAGGATTGTTTCTTTCTGCAGAAGCGCACAAAGTGCCTGTTTGTTGTGTGTGCATTTGCCAAGCTGAGAAGTTATAGACAATATTGATTTGGGCTCCCGGCTCTTTGGAAGCAGGCGCTGGGTGAAGGCCAAGAAGGCTGAAGTCTAAATGCAAAGCCGGTCGGTCTCAATAGGCCGTTCTTTGAGAGAGGGGTCCCTGCTTTTCAGTGGTTGCACCTGTGCGTGTTGTGTGCGTGCGCCTACAGAGCGAACAGGAGGCAGCATTGTCCGGAGACCACAGCAGGGAAACCAAGGGAGGGGCACTCCGCGCTAGTCCATGGTTTCAGGCTGTCTTACTGGGGTGGCAGGCAGTCCGTGTGAACTCTTCCCTTGCCTAAATTTAAGCGCTGTGAAATGGGGATAACGTGACAAGTGACATGTTGAAGGCAGTTGAAGGGCTCTAGAAGAAAGCTGAAAAGTAAACAAGTGCTAAGTTTCATTATGAAATTTCATAAATCCTTCTCCTGAATTTTGATGGATATTAGCTTTTCTTATCACTTCATGACTGTGTAAACTGGGAACTGATACCTTCTTTCTCCCGCCATGAGACGACTTAATCCAAATTGATTTGATTTTTATTTTTTCAGGTAATCCCTACAAGATTCCACAATAATTGCTCGGCAGTGGCTTCACACAGGTAAGAAGTAGTACAACTTCGTCAGCCCTTCTGGGCAAAGTGCTTAGACTAGATGTGAAAGGTGAAGTCTCCATAATTACACGGTTTTCTGCCATCTGGAATGTTTCTGCTGTGTTTTTTTCCTGCTGGGGGGAGTTTGACGACAGAGCTGGCATTTCTGTATCACAAAACTGGTTGGAAAATGCGAATTTGAATTCTCTTTTCCTCTTTTACAAACAATGCAATTTATATAATAACATTTACAAAGCTTATGACTCTATCTGGTTTTTATGGCCTGTAAATGTGGAAAATGTGTGCCAAAGAAGGGCAAAAGCACTCCCAGAAATCAGTGTAATACAAATGGCTCCTCACAGCCAGCCTGCAAGAAAAATGGGGTGGTTGACAAATTCTTTGTCCCCCGCAGTACTCTGGGTTCTTGGCTAACCTCAAGTGTGCATCAGTTAAAGCTCCATGTGGACGGCAGGATTTTGCTCACATCGGCATTGTCTGACCTCTCCATTTCTGCTGAATATCTGTGTCATCTCTTGATTGCTCTCTCTGTAAAATAATCCTCCTTAAATTATTTAGATACATATTTCGCCTTCCCCTCGGCTGGTGTTCTAATTCTGGTGAGTGAAATGACCTCAATTAGAAATTCTTGCTTAAACATATAACATCACTGAGAGGCTTGCAGTTTGTCTTGTCCATTCTTGCTTTTCTTCAAGCCCCATTTTGTGCGTTTTTGCTTGTCTGCAACTCATTAGCTCCTGTCATTACCTTCCCCGAAAACAAAACTTACTAGAAGATAATTATTCATTTTGCAAAAAGGAATTAAAAAATGCCATACTTAAGGTTACATTTTTCCTTTTTATATCCTTGGGGGGATACTATGTTCTCTAATCACATAATCATACAAAACCAGGCCGCATATACACGTATGTGCATGTTTTACATCAACATAATTCTTTTTTTGGTTTCATTAGAAATAATTCCAATTTATGGCAGCAAAAGGTAGATCGGTATTGTGGCTATTCATTTGTGCCTCGGAGCCTTTTATTGTTGCTCAGGTTACTATACTAGTTAACATGTACAGCATTGTATGTCTCTTAACCACTCTGTTTTAGTACCATTTCCAAATGTTTTACACATTTTTTTAATGTGAAAATCAGTAATAATGTGGCTCCAAAAGTAGTTGTTTTCTGACAGACAGAGAGGGGACCTCAGCTTTACTGATTCTTGCAAAGAAAATTGAATTTCACCCCAGCATCCACTTGCCTACGATTTTTTTTTTTGTTTCTTAGAAACGATCTGGCAATTCTTAGAAACGATCAGTCTCAAATGTAATTCTGTGGCCCACCAAAAATTTTATCACACTTTTATTTTTTAATTCATCCATAGAAAACATCTGGTGCTTTCTCATTCTTTCTGTGTCACCCCTGAGAAAACCAGGACCGATAGTATTGAACTTTCACCTTAAAGTGAGGCAAGGCTCTCTCTGTCAGGACAGGCTTTTCAAGGTCACCCCTGGCTGTCACATCCACACGATTTGAAGTTTATTGAGAATCCAGTTCAATTTTTACTTCATCTTTCCAAAAGCAAGTTATCTTGTGGAGAAACCCCGTCTCTATCTGACATGATTTGCCTTTCAAAAAACTCTCCTGACTCATGATTAATAAATAATTCTCTCAGAATATACAGTTTATGGTCCAGCTGTTTGATCCGTAATCTCCAATATTAACTGTGGATTAACTCATACTTGCCTGGCATTTTGCATCTGCATCCTACACAAGAGGCTCTTTTGCATTCTTTCATTAATCTCAGTGATCTCCAGTTCACACTCATTAGTACCCACACTTCTTCCACAGGTTTATTGTTAATATATTTTCTTAACAAATTCAGAGGCAAGGAAAACATTTAGTTCCTCTGTCACTTTTATTTTCCCAAGAGCTCTATTTATTGACCCATTATTTTTCTGTAGTTTTCATTCCTCGACTATATTGATGGCATTTCCTTTTTTTAAATATTTATATGCTTTGTTCTTGGTTGCTTTTTTTCCCTTTTTGCTCTCCATGTCCTGATCTTACTTATGTTTCTTCCCATAAACTCCTAAGATTGCTGTACTGTTTTTTTTTCCATACCCGCAGTTACACCATCGTTTCTTTACTGGAATACTGTAAGTACGGCCAAATTCCACCCTGATAGTATTTGTTGGATTTGGCAGATGAAAACCAAACAAGCCACATCCGGCATCGGTTTCATATGCAGATGGATTGCAAAATTAATCTTATATTTACTTTGAATATTTATTGATGTCAAAAGACACCTACGTTTCTTCTTTTTCTTCCCTTTCCCCCTTCCTTTACCCCATACGTTTTTTCTGCCATCCATCACCGCATGCTGTCACCCAGACAGTGTCACTGGGCAGCATCAGTGACATCTAGTTCCAGCCACCCTCTTGCTGCTAACACCAAATACACCTCCAGCACTGGTGTTGAAGGTTGCTGGATGAGCATGGAGAGCTGCTGCCTTCCCCGTGAGCCGCTGGACAGAAGGAGGAAGAAGAGAAAGGATCAGACACAGAGCTGTTTGGCTCTGCAAAAGGCAGGCAACACATTTTCTACTTCTGGAAGATGTTTATGCTACAGCTTTTTTTTCCCTGCATCATCTGTCATCTCAATGAAAATCTTACAAATGTATAATTTAATGGGAAAAGGGGGTTGGTTGAGAAAAGTTGTTGTGCTAAATCCAGTAAAATGAAAAGAAGTATTTGAGGAAAAAGGAGAAGAGCTCCATTTTAAACTCAGTCAAACAAACATGATTTTGCTTTATTTTGTAAGACAATGTTTCCATCACTTCTAGCAAGTATGCAGGAAGAGTGCTGATGGGAGAAGAGATTTCTCATGGAAAAGTATAGCCTATGGCCAAAGTAAGAGTAGGCTGTCTCACTGACAACAGCCCTGGGAAGGCTGTATCCAGACGATACGAACCCAGCTGCCTGCAGCCTGTTGGATATAGCTACTGGAGAGGTACCTGGTGGGTTTTTTAATCCATGTAATTTATTATGCAGGTTAAGTGTAGAGACACCAGACGCGGTGGCTGGGTACACAAGTACCCAGTACCTAGCTGTTCCCACTGCTGGTTACTATGGTTTGTAAGTCTGAAATCTCTTCACTGGCAACAGCATTGTCTGTCAGTTTTTACCACCTGTGTGTGAGCAGGAGACACAAACTAGATCAGGCTAGGTACACCTGCTGCCAGTTTCGGTGTATTTATCATTTTATCACTTTCATTAACGACAGAGCTTAGAGACTCTCACCGCGGACTGGAGCCCCATGGTGCTATGTGCTGTGCAAGGACAAAACAAAAAGACAGTCCTTGCCCTGAATACTTTACCTTTTCAAGATAAAAACCCAACCAGAGAGCAGAATGAGATAAAGGAACAATAGTCGTCAGAGCAATAGTAAAGCTTCGGGGTTACGGGCTAGGGGTGTGGGTCTCTGCAGCATTAGCGTTACGAAAGGATGAGGGCAGGATTGCTTTAGTCAAGTCAAAGCCAGAGGAATGATTCTTGCACCAACAGAGATGTGAGATGGTGTGGGAAAGGGTAAGATTCTCACCAGGTGATCGCATCATGTTCTATAAAATAAATGATGCAGAAAAAAAAGAGGGTGGTACCAAGGGCAGAGCCTTGAAGCCCCAAAAGCTGAAGGAAGGACACAGAAGACTTCCCAGTTGAAGGGACGGGAATGAAACGTGCAGGGGAGACAAAAAGAGTATGTTTGCCTGCATTGAGAGTGATGGAAAGGCCAAGATAAAGGAGGAAGAGGAGGGTGAAGTCCTGCCGTTTGATTTAGGTCATTAAGGACTTGCCTGTAAATCCCTTGCCAACTCCTATCCCTAGTGGGATCTAAACACCAAAAATATATAATTTCCATGTCCTTAGTTCCCATGTGTGAAGCAGAAAAGGCTATTCACAGACAGGTAAAATAAGCAAACATCTGCAGAGAGAGCAGCATCCCTGACTGAGAGCTGTGACTGTGCAGGAAAGAGGAAAAGGAGGGATGAGAAGCAGGTTATTCCCAGCTGCCCAGTGCAGGAAGGAGGGAGCTGTGGGGAGCTCTCCCAGATGCCAAGAGCAGCGGCAGTTATTGAAAGAGGAAGTGGTGGGATTCCAGGCGTGATGCTGAGGTCACCAAAAGCACGTGGAAAAAGAAACGTAAGGAAAACAATTGAGATGCCAATAATAATCATTGTCAAAGGAGCTGCAAAATCCACCAATAGATCAAAACCACCAGGACGAGGAGGGAGAGGAAATGGCAAAACAAAAGATAAAGACCAGGATCATGCCGACACATCCCTGAGCGTGTGTGGACAGCAGCCCCTGCTTCCTGCGCTGAGTCCAACATCGCTTCCCTGTCTTCTCCAAGGAGGCCAGGCAGAGCAGACTCTGGACAAAGACATTGGCTGGGACAGAGCCGCAGGGCTGGTGTCCAGCCAAAGGCTTGGTTCCGCTGTGATCTTCTCCCTCTGCTAATGAGCCACGTCTGCCCCAAAGAACACACCTGAAACAGGCCATTTTCTAGCCATTGTGCTTTTTAAAGCTCATCCTGCGTTTCCCACTGATGGCTGGTGACACAGGCCTAGTGGCATTTACGCCCAGTTTTGTTTCTTTTCTCTGTTTCCTCACATGTGGATTTCCACCACTGCTTTGTGGTGCATGAGATGGGGAGAGCCTTTACATAATGTATGGCAGACGATGTTTATTAAAAAAACGAGGGAGAAAACGCACAAGTGAATGATTTGGTACATCTACTCAATAAGCCAAAACATATTTTACAAAAAAACATCGGCAGTCGTGTAGTATAATATCACACACGCTGAGCGAAATTCGTGGCTGTGCATAAGTTAGTGCGGTACCTTGACAGATAAAAAGATTAATGAAATCTTCCCTCTCTGCTCACAGAAAAAATGGTTCTCACAGTCTCCCTTAAATCTCTTGTCATTGCCAAGCTCCCATTTTCCTTCTTCATGAACTCAAAAGCCAGGGATGAAAAGCCGTAGAGAAATTTTGCCAACCTCTAGCTTCATATTTTCTGGCATCGACATTTAATTATCTCTGCAGGCATGTGGCAGGCAAGTCTGTTGCCATACATTTTTTATATAGAGAGGATGAAATTTCGTGTGGTGATTAGAAGGTGGCACCTGAGGTGGGGTGAGGAGGTTCATTGGCTTTTAAAATGATTGTCTGTGTATCAGCAAAAAAGTGTAGGGCGCTTTACATACGAAATGAGAAAATTTAGCTCGCAGTGGGAGCTAAATATCACAAGCCCCAGCCCTTCATCAATTTACATATGCACTTAACCTGTGTGTGCTGCTGGAGGGGACTGGGAAACCACTGGGCTTGATCCGGTAAGCCCCACGTGGATGTTTAAAGACAATTAAGATGCCCTCAGATAAGGTGCCGGGGCTGCAGCTGGTGGCCCGGAGGGGCCTGGGGTCCCCAGGCACTTCTCCACCAGCCCGCACCTTGCCCATGTTTTGGGAACTGGAGGACACCTTGGGCAGCACCAGAAAGGACCCTGTCCCCAGGTGGCTTTGGAAGTCTCCCTGGGTGGTGTTGAGCTCCCAGTGAGGGCAGGGGTTTTAGATGCCCACCTGTGCTCGAGGTGCCTGGGCCAGGCAATGGTTGGGACAGCCAGCGGGGGACTGAGCTGGACAAGAGGGTCAGGCTTTCCTCTGGCACTGCTTTCCCTTCCAGGCTGCTTTGTTAACACAAGGAACAATGATGGAGAGGGCTGAAAACTGAACTTGACACCCGTTGCTTTCCCTTAGACAGGACCCAGCTGCAGCCCCGACAGCTGTTTTGTCTGCATTCTTGCTGGTTATATTTTCCTAACCTGCTCATTATTTTAGGTGCCCTGAGTTGTTTAAACCCTGTCCTCCTTCACAGCTGCCCTTTTAGCAGCCCTATGGATTGGCAATTGGTTTTCCTTTGCTTTTTTCCCTATGCAAGAATAAAAATTGGAGTATCGAACAGTTAATTGTCATATTTACAAGACAGATGCATGCTGGCAGAACAAGCAGGTACACACCTTAAACAAGCCTCCTTTTAGAGCACTTTCTGCCCCTCTTCCCAGGCCCAGCCCATAGTCTCTGCCCTGTCACGTCTTTACACAGGTGAGAAGGTGCCTCTTGTGAGGTTTAGTGCGTTTACCCAGAAGATCTGGCTGATGAATGAGCCTGTGGCTACCACAAAGCAGCATTTGTAGTTATTATGAATGTCGCACAGAGTGTGCTTTGGCAAACAAAACCCAAAAAGGGGTAATTTTTTTTGCTTTTTTTTTTGTTTGTTTTCTTTTTTATGTTAAAAAAATCATTCAGCTTTATTTGAATGCCCGTTCACAGGTAGTCTTTTGGCTTTTTTTTCTTTCCCCCTTTGGAGGGAAAAAAAAAAGTGAGCGAAAAGATGTAAAAATGTAAAATGATGTATTTTTCCCTCATGGAACAAACCAGAACTGAACATTTTTAACCAATTCCCCTAACTCACATGGGTCTTTACAATAAGCAAAGAGTGTAAAAACACTTACCCGGCTCTTGCCTAGACAAATATAAAGCAGTGAGCCCAAACTTTCCAGCTGGGTGGCTCATGCTGTTATTCTGGTGTCAGGGTGGGCTGGATGCCAGAGCCGTTTCTCTTCTGTCTGACCAGATCTCCTGCCCATGCACCATACAGTCTATTGCTGTAAGTGCAGACACACTGCACAGTGCACAGTCCCCAACCTTGGCAGATTAAGTGAAATCCGTCAGGAGGGCTGTAGGTTTAGCATACGATGAGGCTTGATGGGCTTGATGGCTCACAGGGTCCCTTCAACCATATGGTTATGTGTGCTACCCACAATATTCTTGCCATTCCTGGGAGCCCCAAGGAGGTGGCCATCACCAGGACAATTAATGCTGCCTGGTCCCCACCACCCTCTTTCTGAGAAGTGCCTTCAGGGTGGGCAGGCAGAGGTGCACTGTCTGCTGTAGCTGCCCTGACAGCTGCTGGGACAACTCCTCCTTGGTCATTCCCAAGAGAAGAGATACCAGGAACAGGCTGTGGACCAGTTAAATAGGCCTGGTGGCCTGTACTTGATCTATATATGAGCTGTGAATTTGGTACTCCAGCTGTGGACGACTCAGGACCTCTCCAGGTGACACACGAAGGTGCAAGTAAGCAATGCAGAAGAATAAGAGCGGAAAAGACCCACAACAGTGAGACATTTGGAGGAAGACAGACTTTGGTGGTGGACATTAGGGTTTTCTTGCCGTTACCCTAAGGAGTTAGCTGAATAAGTAGGTAGTGAGGAAGCTGCTCCAGAAGCAGGAGACTGGACAGATGGCACGAAGCTGCAGTGGGCAGCAGGATCCAAGTGTGCTTCTGGAAAAGCAGCAAGGGAAAGCATTGAGGAGGAAAGGGGCAAAGGTGTAGGGAAAGGCAGAGCCAATGGGAACCAAAGCAAGCTTTGGGATGTGATACAGGAAAGAAAGAAAGGTGGTGCATAAGGTCCAGGCCTGGAGAGGAGAAGGAAAGGTTAAGATGCCAGGAAAGGAGGTTAGCCATTTTACTGGCTTATGTGTGTGGTGGCTCAGGGAAGGATTATGGTTACGCTGTAGGGATGAGAGTGACAGTAACAGCCCAGCAAGTGTGTGGCCCAGTATGAAATTGCAAGCTGCGTCCCTGGCTTTTAATAACTCTGAGAAACATCTGGCTAGGATTAGTGTGTCTGTGGACAGAGCAGCTCCATTAGCCACCCCTTCAGGGCGGGTGAGCCAGTGGGCCGGCAGTGGTTGGCACGCAGGGAGAGGCAGGGATAGCGACTGAAACGAGTAACTTGAAGCAGGGTCCTCCCTCAGGACCTCCAAGCAGCACTTTGGAGGACCTCCCTTCTCTGCATGGACCACAGGGGCAGGCCAGGGAGACTCGCCTCTTGCCTCCAGCATCGCAGCATCCTCCATCAACATCACAGTCCCAGGCGATGGGGAGGGCAGGCAGGCAGGGTGCCCCACGCCACCCTTCCCCATCCCACCTGTGTCAGTCCTTGATGCCTTTGCCCCATCAGCACAAGTGGCTGAAAGTCTTGGTCCCCTCGCAGTTTTATTCACCCGCATGGTTTGCAGAGAAAGGGCAACACAAGTATCATTAGCACGTTGGTTGACCCTGGCTTGGTCCGAGCAGTACTTGAATTTGCAGGGCCCTTGGTGAGTGCATAGTGCGGTAGCCGGTAAATGGTTTCCATATGCTACTCATGTTCATATTGTTCTTCTGACAGGTGATACCTTTTTTCCATTGAAATGGTATCCCCTCGTTGGCAGGCTGAGGGTCAGCGAGGGGGAGACATGGTCTGTTCCAGTTAATTCTGTAATTGCCATCTAACTGCTGACAGAAAGCATTTGGGAAGCTTCTTAAGCAGCCTAATGATTTTACATTGTGTACACCTAGAGGAGCACTCAGCCTTTCCAGCTCTGTTGGTGCGTTAACATGTCATGTAATGAAACTATTCAGCCGAGATTAGAGGAAAGCTGTAGGGGCAGGCAGTGGGGAATTGGCTGGAGTCACAACTGTGTCTTCCTGACACTTGTATTGCCAGGGTCACAGAAACAGGCAGAGTGGAGCATGAAATGAGTACATTGCTGATAATTTATTAAACAAAACAAATTGATATTAAGCCATCTAACAGAGATGTACAATTCCGCTCCAAAAGCCAGCTATTGCAACACCACCCTCATATTTCTATAGAGCACTTTTTAACCCAAGATCCTGAAGCATGTCCTGGGCTGAGCATTGTAATTCTGTTTGCAGATGGGAGTCAGGAGCTCAAGGATGGTGAGGTTTGATTGTCCCCTGCCTGTCCATAACCTGAGAGCAAAGCTGGGCCTTCAGCAGGAGTTTTGAGTGCTAGCTCAGTGCTGTAGCTCAGAGGCCACGCTGCCTCACTTGCCAAATGGGCAACAAACCGTTTACTTTAAAAGCACCCCCTATTCAATGATGTCCTTTCATTTTGGACAAGGGTTAGCATTTCTGTACAGCATTCCTCAAAAACGCCTGTAGCTCAATAAATTGCAGCGGAATTAGATGGCAACTTCTATTCCAGGACAGAAGCTCCCCCATGCCTTGCTATTAATAGTTTTCAAATGTTGAAGTTAAGTCAACAAAATTGCAGTTGTTTTTCCCCTAATCTTCCAGCCAAGGGAAGGAGTATTTACGCAGATATTGCTCAGAGAACTTGAGAAAATGTACGTTTGTGCCTTTAAGTAAAGGACTGCAAATTTCCAGCAGACCCCCCCATGAGTTATTTCACAGTCCTGTGCTTAGGGAACTCAGCCACGATAGAGGAGGGCAGCCTTCTGCGACCCTTGCAAGTGCCAGGCAGCTTGTGCCCCTGCCAGTAGCTCCCAGTAGATTCAAGGGACTATGTTTGTAAGGACAACTAAAAATTCTCGTGGGTTTCAGAATTTGCCCTGGAAAGTCTGGTAGCACTCATCAGAGAGTGGAGTGCTTTCTCAGTGCTCTGAACAGAACAAATTATCTTTCTTTTGTTCTTTCATTCCTTCATTTCCTTCCTTCTTTCCCATGCTCCCTGGCTTGCTTTCTCTTCCTTCTCTTCTTTCTCTCTCTTCTTCAATACAGATAATTGAAAAACTGTCATTCTGAAATTCCTTTGTCCCTGCAGAAGGCATTGAATAGCGATTCCAAAATAGCCCAGCCTTTTCTTTTAATCCATAATTCATCATCCTAAATTGTTGTTCACTGGCTGCAACCCTGAACAAAATGTCACAGACACAGCATAAAGAAAAGAAATCAAGCAAATGAAAAAGGGACAAAAGGAAAAGCAGCAAACCCCAAGGGTAACTGCAAAGAGAAATAATTTAATCCAAAAGGCTCCTCAGCTCTCATATGGGAAACCTGACTTGTGCCATGTGTGTCACCATGTATTAAGGGAACGCAGGACCAGTCTTACCCTGAGACATGCTGTAGAGTGACTTAATGGGTGGAATAAAACTGGGACAGGACTGAGAAAGACACTAGAAAATAAATTTCACTGTACCTTCACAAGCAGGACTGCAGCAAGCAGCCAGGCCTGGCTCTGTTAAGACTTTCTCCATCCCATAGCAGACTCTCACCCAACTCTGATTTGCTCCAGCCGACACCAAGAGCTGGCACTGAACGAGCCCGATGGCTCTGCCCTGCTCCCTATGAGACATGTTAACAGCCATGGAAATGGTGGGAGAGTAGGACAGCAAAATGCGATAGGATCCGGTGGGGGTGGGGTGTAGTGTCTTCAGGCCTCTGAGACCTGTACCCAGAGCAAAACTCATCAAGCCTCCCCAACAGGTGGGGTATCTTGCAGTACTACACACGCCAACCTGAATGTCACATTAATATGGGATTTCTTGAAAATGCCGTCATCTGGAAGGAATCCAGAGAGGGAGTTTTGTGGCTTGCAACCTGTAATCTGTCTTTAGCTCTAAGCACATGAAGCTCTGGCAGTGGTCACCTGGAATGGGGTCCCCTCTGTACCCTGTGAAGTGCCACCAGCTTCAGGAGTAGGACCAGACAGTTTGGACAGGGTTGTAAGAGGAGACAGGTAGAAAACCAGTCAGGCAAGAAAGAATCCCGAGAGCTGGAATAATTCCATTAGTATGTACAAGCCTGATTGCCTGCTCCTGCTCCCATTGATGTCAGTGGGGAATTTTACTGCAGCCTTCAGGGGAAACAGGATCAGGCTCACTTTTGGGAAGAGCAGATCAAAACCACGGATGAAACGCTTGCACATGTGATTGCGCTGTGATTTGAGTCGTCTTTGTTTTCCTGAGATGGCCATGCAAGGACGTTGGTGAAATTGGATTAAAAGAGAGGATTTTAAGGTCCCCCTGACAAGAGAAATGGAATGGAGAAAGCCATGGGGTTAGTAAATGCAGTTATTATCCATTCATCCCACTTATCCCCTTAGGCTTGTGGCATTCACATTAGAGCTGGTCTTGATGATTCAAATAATGCCAGCAAAAAAAAAAAAAAAAAGATAAACACATTCAAAGCCTTTTAAAAGCTTGCTCAGCTGTGCAAAAGCGGGGTTAAGTCCTTGATCCAGCAAGGTGTTTAAACATATGCTCTTATTTTAAGCATGTGAGTGGTCCCATTGATTTAAACTTAAGAATTCTGCAGAAGATGGGTCTTTGGCCTCTGGCTCAGCAACGCAATTACACACGTGCTTCGCTTTTGGCGTGTGTAGTCCTGTGACTTTCCTGAGGAAACTCACGTGCTTGGCTGGCTCCAGACTGAGGGAGAGTCTTCAGGAGGTGGACGGCATTGCAGCATGGCCAGGGTTAGAGGGAAAAATGTCCCAGGTCTGTGTCTCTTGCTCGGTCACCACCTCTCTCTCGCCTGTTCAATTCTGTTCAACGGCTTGTAGCTTTGGGCTAAGCCGTAGTAGTGGGAGAGTTTCTCAGGAAAAAAACAAATTTTCACTCAACATTTTGGCACTTACAGTTCTGGCCTTCGCCAGACATGGAAAAGAAAAGACGTAGCCAAAAAGTTTAGTCTTGAAGAAAAAGATACTATAAAAGCTTGGTTTTAATCAGGGAGAGGATTCGGAAAACAGAGAGGAAACAACAATTTGGGTCTAATTCTGCTCCTTCTGGCAAAATACCACCCCCTCTGCATGAGATCATTAGTGTGGCTTTTCTCCAAGCTGATAACAGAAGTGCCTGGCTTGTACGCCTTGCTCACATGCTCAGATAAACCCGTTGCCAGTTTTGGGGCTAAAAGGGATTTCTCGCTCAGGTCAGCTGCGCCAACTTGGTTTCACCCTCTGCAAGGAGAGGCAGGGTCTGCTCCCCCAAACCACTGGGGTGGTCTGCCAGCCCCTCTCCTGGGGCCTTCGGTGGGAATAGCTTTCGGTCTTTTACTACAAGACTTGATCTTATAGTGGGGCATTGGTGCGTATCGTAGGGAGGGATGGACCATCCTTCTGCCCTAGGTCCCACCTCACATTGCCCACCATGTTGAGACCTGGACTCACCAGCCCCACGATGGTCTCTTCCCATCCCATGTCTCTAAAATCTAGCTAGTGTGTGCATCGTGGGGAGGGACACCCTTTACAAGCAGTAGCTGCTGGTGTGTTGTCAAGTAAATGTTATCCCAGTAAGGGGATAAGGTGGATACATACACAGCGTATGGTTCGTCGATTCATTCTGACAGCCGGAATATCTTCTGACTCTCTGTCAGTACACAACTTCAGCTCTGCTTTCAAAGCAGAACGCAGCCTCAGTGCAGGGCTTTGGTGGGAGCTGAGCAGCACAGGCAGCTTGAGCAAACCACAGGGAGAAATATCTGAGCACACTGGGACTCAGGAATGCTGGGGAAAGGATGATGGAGTTGTCTGAGATTCCAGCTCCTTGGGCCTGCCCCAAGACTTTACACTTTGTTTATACAATAGTAATCCCGAGCACTTCACGTGATAGATCCCCGGTGATACATTTCAGGGGAGTTACACTGATTTACACTGCTCGAGGCCTTGGCCTATATTTTCCAAAGGTTTTTCCAAAATTTGGTAATGAAAAATACCAGAGTGGTCTAATCAGCAGAGGGTTAGGTTACCGCGGTCCACGGGCTGGGGAGTGCAGGGAGCCCCTCTCCCCAGCCTCCCCCGGCAAAGCCCCCGGTGCAATCTCTTCCAGCCTGCTGGGGGGTGTGGGATGAGCTCTGTAGGCAACGGGACGTGGCGAGTTTATCTGCTGTCTCTCACCCCCTCTAGAAGACTGTCTGCAATGCACTCAGCTCCCACTTTTAAAAGCACTACTTGGCAGGCATAAGGTTTAAAAGTCTCAACACTGATTAACCCCTTCAGCCCCAAACAACACCCCAGAGACAGCCTCCTCCCTTTGCCTAAATTCAACCGTGGGAGTGGCAGAAATGAGCTGACAGCACATTAGAACCTGCAAAATCCCCTTCCCCCAAGGAAGATAAAATAGCAGTTGGATCTTGACTTATTCTGCACATTCCTGCTGCCGTACAGATCAGAAACAGAGCATTGCCCTTGCCAGCACCTACTGGGGGAAGTCATTTGGCAGGAGATAGGAAGAAGGAGAGCAGGCATGACCAGAGAGGTCAGGACACGCACTGCTGGAGCCTCAGACCCATCTCTGTGTATGAACAGCCCCAGCAGGTCAGTCGCATGCTCCATCTTGCCTAGGCTCCTGTTTCCAGTGGTGGCCCTAGGTGGACTTCATGCATACGACCCTCATCACCCTCCGTCTTCTTGTCCAGAGCTTCCCCGTGGGGTGCTGTGTTCCTTTGAGGCAAGGACCAGCACAAATGTAGGTAGCAACTGAGGATTGCTATCCAGGTGGGAGGAATTTATTCCTACTGCATTTATGGATCAATGGAGAAAGGGTGTAGGAGGAGAGAAGGGCTGATGAGAACACAGTATGCAATTTAAACCAGATTGTTTGTCAGGATTTCGAAGTCTGTGTAAACCATATTATTAATACCTAAAGAAGGCGTGCTTTTTTCTTTTTTCTTTTCTTTTTTCCTCTCCCTGTCTTCCTGTTACAGGATTGCAAAACTCATTTCCAAACAGACTTATTTCTTTCCTGTTACTAATAGCAGCAGAAGTGATTTATATGCACACTGGGGGAAGAAGCATATCTGAAAAGAAAAACCATCCATCCTTTCTTCCACCTGTATCCAAACTTACACTCTTTTCTTTGTCCTTCCCTCAGGGCTCAGACACACGATGGAGTTACTGCGGTTTCTGGAGCTGCCATGGTAACTTGATAGTGTGTCCAGGCCCAAGAAGAGCCCAGCTTTGCACTGGTCAAAGCAAATGTCCCCTTTTTTGTTTCAGGAGCTGGGAAAAGCTGAGATGCTGAGTTAAGAATAATACCTGCCCACAGCCAGTGAGGTTTGGCCTGAAATTCCCTGCTTCGGTAAGAATTTGTGTTACGGTTTTTCACCTGGAATTTGTTTTAATGATTACATCATTCAAGCCCTGGCAAAATGGCGTTTATAATGGAAACACTGGCTTCCCTTTAGCCAGAGCAATGAGGGGGCAAAATCACTGGATGTGATTATTTAAGCTTGTTTAGGCTATTTTGGTATTGGAAATCTGAAAGTATTCCTTGGGGCCGCACCCCAGCCTCAGGCTGAAATGTGGTGGCAGGGCCATGGGTAGCCCTTGTCCCCGTGACACAGCTGCTGGAGAGGGAGGTGCAGACTGTGGCCGAACAAGCCCTGTAAAGTCAGTAGCCTTGCCCAAATGCTCTTCTGTGCAAGCAGTTTACAAACCAGTGTATAAGAGCTCACCACTTGCACCATGTCCATGCTGTGGCAGAAGGGTCAGACTCAACTGAAAGGAGTTTTGGAGATGAAACGAGTGGCTGGGGAAGGGCTTTCTCAGGCTGGAATACAACAAGTTAACAGCAAGCCTGCACCTGATTTTGGTGGGAGGATTTTCAGTGCAAGGTTGGCAAGGGTATGTTAATGAGTATCATTAGAATTAAGTAACAGCGTGCTTCCATGTAGGGTTGCCTAACTCTCTTGCTGTGCTTTCAAGCTGAACATATGTTTTCAATTATTAACATGATTAATGGGAATGAGGTGACTTGAATCCCAATGAGCTCTATCTTGCCATCACACGTAAAACCTACATTATGGGAATGTTTATGCAGTGTGGAAGTGCATGATTTCCTTCACCAGGAGGGGTCTTAGGAGGTCCAGGTGTCTAACCCTTAGCAAGTTTAGAGATCAGAGGCACTTGCTGTAATAAGTCCCCAGGCTCTTGCCCCTGCAACTCCAGGAGCACAGGGTGTGGAAACTGTGATGCAGGAGCCAATTCATACTGTGCTGTCCCAGCTTGGCAGGGATTTTGGTCAGAAGTCTGAGAAGGGCTGGGAGACATGGAACCTTCCCATCGGCATCTGGGACAAACTCCAGGATGCTTAAATCTCTGGTTCAGCTGAGACACTCTCACTATTTTGTGGGGGCTGTAAACCTCCCTTTCTATTCATGGTGGGTAAATTTTGCTAAGGTGTGCATCATTTGCTCCCTACCCTATGTCTTTGGGAAGGGAATAAGGTTCAAGATTTGGAACAAGAAAAACAGACTTGGGAATTCTTTTAATGTTTAATTCCTTTCCAGCTAGCAGACACAGAAATCATCATAATACTTGGCCCCCTTTTCCCCCATCATTTAAGTCCTGGTCTAATTCCTTCTGACGTTAAGTATATGTCACTCACCCAAAATCTGAAATGTTATCTCTGGAAATGAGTCATTCAGCCCCTTAACAAACAGGAAAATATTGGGTAGAAGCAAAATTGTGCAGAACAAATGTATTTGCTGAAAGTCCATCCAATATAGAAATGGGTGGAGTAACACCCTCCTTCAGATCAACAGAAACAAAGTAGTGCCATGAGCATGGGAAACTAATGAAGCCAGCCTTCATTTCAGCTCGGGTCTGGTGGTGGAATGAAAGTTCCCATTTAAATTTTCCTAGGTTGCTCGACTTTTCAATTTGCTGTCTTTGCAGATTCTGTGGGTTAAAGTGAGGGTAAGCTCATATTATAGCCTTTACCCCAGGCACGATACAGATCGAGGCTGCCTGGATGCCTATTATTTTCAACAATTCTGTAAGAAATTAGCTATCTCCAGGTAAGCTTGGAGCTGCTGAAAAGGTTCGGGATTGCAAGGAGAACAAGCAGGCAGAAGGAGAATGATTTCACAAATCATTATTTCCCTGGGAAAAGTGACTAAAATTGCTATACAGTGCAAGCACAGATGGTTTTTACAGTACCAGCAGTGTGTGCACATGTGGGTATGCAGATAGACATACAGTATCAGTTAGCATCAAGAAGATATGTGACTAAATCTTCTTTTTAGTTTCGAAATATTCTATATATATGTACACGTGTCTGTATATACACACACATATATATATGACGTCTTCCTGTCTGTCACTACTCATGTATATGTGTGCGTTTTTCTGTCTAAGAATTCTATATCTATTTAGACAAAGTATATAGCGTTGTCAAATAGGCTGGTATACAATTATTTGTCTTACTGCACTTCAGACGTATACTTATTCTTTTCAGATTCACCAAATCAAACAAATAGATTGCGTATTAGGACTCCTGAATTCAGCCACTGAAGAGGGTGTATGTGTGTGTGTTTTAGTATATGTGAGAGTGTGTGTGTGAGTGTGTGTGTGGATAACAGGTGACGTACAGCCATACAAAGGTTACACTCAAGTGAGAGACAGCTGCATAATATAAAAGCAGTAAGGCCACACCAAACGAGCACTTATTGCCACAATGACTGCCACAACCTGAGCATCTGTATGCTAGCTGATGGTCCCAAGTCACCTGTTCATTGTGCATCTTTCTGTGAGTAATTTTGCTGTTAGCAAACACGAAAATTCGCATCACAGGAATAATCTCTGAGTGGTTATGGGAGGTGTTTCCATGTGTGACTGTGGTTGGGATCTGTACAAACAAAAACTTGCCTAGGAGAATCATAGAATCATAGAATCATAGAATTGCTGAGGTTGGAAGGGACCTTTAAGATCATCGAGTCCAACCTTTAACCTACCCTGACAAAAGCCACTTCTAAACCATGTCCCTAAGTGCCCTATCTACCTTTTTTTTAAACACCTCCAGGGATGGTGAATCCACCACCTCCCTGGGCAGCCTATTCCAATGCTTAATAACCCTTTCAGTGAAAAAATGTCTCCTAATATCTAATCTAAACCTCCCCTGACGTAACTTGAACCCGTTCCCTCTCGTCCTATCACTTGTCACCAGGGAGAAGAGGTCAGCCCCCATCTCTCTACAACCTCCTTTCAGGTAGTTGTAGAGGGTGATGAGGTCTCCCCTCAGCCTCCTCTTCTCCAAGCTAAACATGCCCAGCTCCCTCCGTCATTCTTCATAAGGTTTGTCCTCCAGACCCCTCACCAGCTTTGTAGCCCTTCTCTGGACACGCTCCAACACCTCAATGTCCCTCTTGTAGCGAGGGGCCCAAAACTGAACGCAGTACTCGAGGTGGTGCCTCACCAGTGCCGAGTACAGGGGGATGATCACTTCCCTAGTCCGGCTCACCACACTATTCCTGATACAGGCTAGGATGCTGTCGGCCTTCTTGGCCACCTGGGCACACTGCTGGCTCATATTCAGCCGGCTGTCAACCAACACCCCCAGGTCCTTTTCTGCCGGGCTGCTTTCGAGCCACTCTGCCCCAGTCCTGTAGCGCTGCATGGGGTTGTTGTGACCCAAGTGCAGGGCCCGGCACTTGGCCTTGTCGAACCTCATACCATTGGTCTCAGCCCATCGGTCCAGCCTGTCCAGATCCCTCTGCAGAGCCAACCTACCCTCAAGCAGATCAACACGCCCGCCCAGTTTAGTGTCATCTGCGAACTTACTGAGGGTGCATTTGATCCCTTCATCCAGATCACTGATAAAGATATTAAAGAGAACCGGCCCCAGCACCGAGCCCTGGGGGACACCACTTGTGACCGGACACCAACTGGATTTAACTCCATTTACCACCACTCTCTGGGCACGGCCATCCAGCCAGTTTTTCACCCAGCGAAGAGTACACCTGTCCAGGCCATGAGCAGCCAGTTTCTCCAGGAGAATGCTGTGGGAAACAGTGTCAAAAGCTTTGCAAAAATCCAAGTAGATAACATCCACAGCTTTTCCCTCATCCACTAAGTGAGTCACCTTATCATAGAAGGATATTAGGTTTGATAGGCATGACCTGCCCTTCACAAACCCATGCTGACTGGGCCTGATCACCCTGTTCTCCTGCATGTGCCATGTAATGGCACTGAGGAGGATCTGTTCTATGACCTTCCCAGGCACCGAGGTCAGACTGACTGGCCTGTAGTTCCCCGGATCCTCCTTCCGGCCCTTCTTGTAGATGGGTGTCACATTTGCTAACCTCCAGTCAGCTGGGACCTCCCCGGTTGTCCAGGACTGCTCATAGTAATATCATAGTAATATCATAGTAATATTCTATGAGCTCCCAGACTGTAAAATACTTATAATTGGATCTGCACTCAACTGCTGTTTTGCTTGGGTGAGCTGCAACGAAGGAGTGTGGAGCATCACCAGTTAACTAATGGCATGCTAGTAGAAAGCATGGAATAAGCTCAACACGGTTGCTGCTACGGGTGTACAATGACACAGAACTTGCCATCAAACAGTAACAATTTTTGGTAATTGCCAAGCACGGCGAGAGGCCGTAATCCTCTATATTCCATTACCCATTCTCCCAGACATCCACTTTTGCTGAGGAAGGGATTTTAGAAACAGAACCTATATTTAAGGTCAATTGAAGTCTGAAGAGATTCCAATATTTTTTTAAAGTTGCCATTATTCAGCGTAATGCACTGCTGAGAGCATCTGGAAAAGGCAAGGCAGGGGGGTGAAATGCTCTTGTGCTGGCAGCACGGGCCAGCGCCTGAAAGCAGAGCAGCTGCTTTTTGCTCGGGGCAAGACAGGCCCAAACCGGGGACCTTAAAAGAAAGCAAACTGCCGTTTGTGAGAGAGAGTGTGTGCCAGGCTGTGAGCCGCTTTCTGCGTGATGCTTCGTTGGTGTCAGCTGGGCTAAAGAGGTTATTTATGGCAGGTTTCAAATGGAAAAGAGAAGCTGCTTTGGCAAAGGGCACTGAGGTGTCTCAGGCTGAAGGGCATGCTCTTATGGCTGGCAGGGTAGGTCGCAAGAGAGCCCTTCCCCTCCTGCGTC
This sequence comes from Chroicocephalus ridibundus, assembly GCF_963924245.1. NCBI lineage: Eukaryota > Metazoa > Chordata > Aves > Charadriiformes > Laridae > Chroicocephalus > Chroicocephalus ridibundus. The sequence continues at coordinate 48,998,844 of NC_086286.1, forward strand.
CCCAGCTGCCTCCACTCAGGAGAAAGTCGTCCGTGTGCAATAGCCGGGCCTGATGAAGAGGGCTGAATCCCTCGCGCTCGTCTTGTTTCTCTCTATATAGCATGAAGTAAATGCAACGCGGCAGCCTGGGTTTTAATAACAAATGCTCGTCATTGCTGGGAGATGGGCACAGTTAAAGGTGAGCAGAAGGAGTCCGCTGTGGGTCGTGCAGTAGTGTTAGCTGGTGCCTAAACAGCTTGCAGGGTTTGTCCTTCTATTCCAGCACCAGTATTTTCCCAGCAAACTTTCAAAAGCCTTGGTGCCTTTATGCCAAATCTTTGTATTTTGTTATCAGCATCAGATTAGTCTGGCAGCTGGACTTTTCTTTGACCTTGCCAGAACCTCAGTTCTTGAAATGTCTGAAGAGGAAGGAGAAAGGAGGATTTCTAAAGATAGGTCTGAGTATTCACCAACCACGCCAGGGAATGGAATGCAGTGGTGAGGGGAGCGCTGAGACCCCAGACCATGCTACTTGGGACCCAGTGCCCAGACCACAGAATCACAGAATGGTAGGGGTTGGAAGGGACCTCTGGAGATCATCTAGTCCAACCCCCCTGCCACCAGAACAGGGTCACCTAGAGCAGGTTGCACAGGAACGCATCCAGGGGGGTTTTGAATGTCTCCGGAGACAGAGACTCCACCACCTCTCTGGGCAGCCTGTTCCAGTGCTCTGCCGCCCTCAAAGTAAAGAAGTTCCTCCTCATGTTGAGATGGAACTTTCTATGTTCAAGTTTGTGTCTGTTACCCCTTGTCCTGTCACTGGTCACTCACAGATGTGTGAGCTGTGGTGGTGAGGAGGGAGCGGAGGCTTGCTTTCTCCCACCCCTTCTCCTCCCACCCTTTGCATGGGCTGGTAGCACCTGATGAGTGGCTTGGGGAGAGCTGGGGGAGCACGGCGGCTGCTGTGCCCGAGCCTGCCTTCCCCACGCTTCAGTCACAGCCTTAAATCCTTTCCAGAGTGAATTAAGATGAACTGAATTAGGGGCTCTCTATTTTTGAATGAGAGCATTAAATCTGCTGCTCATTATGTGTCAGCACTAAATCCACTTCCAAAGTTAAATTAGTTTAATTCTCCTGAACATCCCCGTATCAACAAGCCCTGAACGTGACTGAGACGAAACCTATCTTCCATCCCTAACGTGGATGGAGAGATATCAAGTTTAAGGAAGCTTGGGGCACCTCATGACTCTGCAGCAGGCTTGAGGCATTGCAGTAACTCACTTCCCAAAAACCCCGTGACGGCTTCCCTGTGAAAACCCCTGTGTCCGTGTCAGTGGAGTTGTTCGGTGGCTTCGGCAGAGGAGCGAGAGCCAGAAGCCCGTGGGGGCTGGTGCTGGCTTGTGCTCAGCTCCGTCACTGCGCACGCCCGGACCGTGTTTCTCCAGCTGAAGGCAACGCCATGAACAAAACCACATTCTTCTGCCCACATTGTTTCCAGCTGCAGTAAATTTTAAGAAAAATCAGATATTGTTTAATGAGGAAAGTTTACTTTTTTTTGATTCTTCTTGCAGGCTTCAGTTTGTAAACAGTACTGAAACCTCTGGATTATAATATTTTACAATTACAACTTGGCAGATCGTCAGCACAACAAGTAGCACTTTGATGAATTGTGGTGGAGACATAGTGACCTGGAAGCATAAAAAAGACCTCAAATTCAGTTCTGAAAGAACTGTGCAGATTTGACTGAACTATAGATGTATATCGACACTGAGGTAAAACTGACAACCTCGTATTTGGTTTTTTTTTGAACTAGAATGACACTGAGAATACAGTGTTTATTATTGCCGTGCTGCTATTTGTAAGGGTCAAACCCAGCCAGTTCAGACAGAAGAAAGCACTGCAGAGTGTTAAAGAGTGGTAAAAAAAAAAAAGATAGTTTTGCTGTCAGAAACTGTACATCTAGAGCATCACAGCAGGGAACCTGCATCATATTTTAAGTACTTTTAAATCAAATGTTTGTTTGAGAGTGCCATTTGAATGACACCTCCTGAAGTCATCGCAGGACAGAACAGGGAAGTGTTTGGCAACCATCTTTGTAGCCCCTAGTAAATAAGTGTTGCAAGCCTCTACGCGATGCACAGAGGGTAAGAGTGGTTGCAAATATGAAGAGGTGCAGTTCTTTGAGAAACAGTAAATTTTCACTCAGAAAATCATGGAAGTTGTGGAAGAGAACCAAGGCCTTAACGAATTTCAGTCAAATTTGTCAAATCAAAGATTTTAATATACGTTGTGTTCATGATTTTGAAGTTGAATGTTTTGTTTGGGGAAATCCTGGGAAATATGATGAAGATGATGATGATGCAGCAACATAATTTGAGATGGAAACAAACTATTTTATTTCAAACAAAACAAAGTATCTCAGGAAAATTCATTTTGGGTGGACCGTTACTTGTTTCACAAAACCTCTAATTTGTTCTGGTTCACTTTTACCCGAACCTGGAGCTGTTTTTTATTTTCCCCCACCTCCAATTGCACACCAGACAGAAAACCCAAGTATCACAAGCCCTCCATCCAATTTTCTTCCAGCTGTGTTTCCTCTCCCACACAGTCCTCCTTGGGCTGGAAGGATGTGTCCATGACACAAGTCGGGTTACACCCTGCTTTCCAACCATGGCAAACACCACAAGCAGAAGGACTCATGTCTGGTGAGTGGGTTTTATGACATCCTCTCTGCTGGTGCCTGGGTTATTTGGAAAGAGCTGGTGGTTTTCATAGTGAGGATCCCAGGTTTGCTCCCTCTCCCAGATGTTGGCTGAGAGGCTGTTGTCACCTGTGAATGTAGAAGCTTACTTTTTGAGATTCGCGTCTACTGGTCCAGACTCATCCATATATTGCAGCCGGTGGCTTTTATGTGAGCAGGGCGAACATGTCAGAAATGACCTAAAGGAGATCTGCATTGTAAGCACTAGAGGGTAAACATTCCTCTCTATGGACTGGTGGAAGACAAGACTGGATAACGAGTGATTTGCCATCTCAGCAGATGGCTTTTACACTTTCTTTTTGCTCTCTGCTATACACAGAATAAACTTCTCTAACTCATTCATGAAAATACTGCTTTGTCCTCTGCAAATCTCTCTTCAGTTGTGAAGTGCAGAGCCAGCTGTTCTGAGTAAATATTCATTAGATGCTAATAACATGGTTCAGTATTTCCTAATTGTATCTTCTAAGGAATAAAACTGTGCTACTTGTGCCCAGAACACAAGTGTCTTATCATTTCTAATTTTTCTCTTCGTTTCTCCATTCCTTCCTTACAGGTTTTCTTCTGGCTGCTGATGATATGCCTTAAATCTGATTTAAATGTATTTGATTTAGAGATTTTTTTCCCCCATGTGCTTGTATGACAGCATGATTCTTGTCTAGCTAGAGTATTAATAACAATTACACAACATTTGCTTATCATCATGGCAGTGATGATATGATCCTGTGGTTTTATCCTGCTCCCAACTGAATTCTGTGAGAAATCACCCTTATCTATGACAGGAGGAAGCTTGAGTCCATTACAATTGCAAGTCATTGATATCACCCTTCAAGGTGTGTACTGAGGAGCTCAGAGGTCCTGCTAGCTCAGGGCAGAGCTCAGCTGCCTGGATGAATTTGCAGGAATGTCTTGTGATTGGTGCTGCTCCGGTCACAGCTGGAGACCAGAAGCCGAGCTCAAGGGATGGCCGGTTACTTGCCCCAACGCAGCGATGATTCTGGTTGCACCAGGTCAGGCAGTGGCTTTTAAATGTTTGCCTGAAGTGCCTGAATGTGAATAGCTGAGATGTCTGTTGACAGCAAGTAGCTTCCAATCCAAGACACCGATTTGCAATATGAGCTGCAGTTAATACCAACCTGAACCAGCTGGTGTTCATCTGATTATCCATAGCCCTGAATTATTTATCTATTACCCATTGCACAACATTTTATTGCTTAATCTTTTGTGCCTTGCACTCACTCTCTCAAAAGAATAGTACAGATCCACAGAAATATCTCCCATGTCAGTATCCTGCGACTAGAAATCCCTTGTTTCACTGTGGCGGTTTTGAACAGCATGAGAAGAAAGGACAATTTCCAAGATAGATGTTGTTCCATCAACATACGCTTTTGTGCCTTCTGCTCTCATCCAGCCTTTTTATTTTCCCCCAGTCCTCTCTCACAAATAACAAGTGATGCACCATAGACAAGTCTGGCCGGCCGTCAAGATGCAAAGGTTGGACCGTATGTTAAGAGAAGCATTCAGATGTCTTTAACACTTCAGTCATTATTCCCAGAACACCATCAGTTTGGTTTATGTACCTGCAATACAATCTGCCTGATAATTTATATACTATTTGACCTACCACAGTCTCAGATTATTGTTTTTATAACCCTGGAATAACTGGTGAAAAGGGGCAGTTGCTTCACTATAAGCTTCCAATGGAAGCATATTTCCCTGTGCTGAAGGCTCCGTGCCATATCTAAGGGAATTCCACACACAAGTAATTTCTGTGTATCCTTTTGGTTATGCTTCAAACTTTGTTATCGTTATTTATTTATTGAGCATTGCCAATGAGCTCAGTTTTGTACACTGTGTAGGAAAAGCACGCAGAGCCTGACTCTCAGCCAAGTTAAACTGGCGTGTTGTGCTCTGGTGAGTCTGGCTTTCGCTCCCTTATCTTCAGGGCTTACCATCAAAGGGTTTCACACGGGTGCATTAGGTACCAAGCCCTTCTTTGTTTCGTTTGCTAGCTGTACAGTCAAACACCTTTGGGGAACTGGCCCTGCTGAGAAACTGGGACTTAAACCAGCTGCAGTGGGAATTCCAGAACCTCATTCCTAAATCACACGAGTCTGTTTTTCCTTTTATTTTCTCTCTCTTATTCCTTTTATCCCCCTTCTTGCATGCTGAAAAAGTGCTATATCTTATCGGAAGCAAATGCCACAAGGCTTCTCTTATTCCTTTGAACTCAAAGGCAAAATTCTCTGGGGTGTGAATAACACACAATCCGGGCACTTGGTGATATGAGGTGTTGCACAACCAAAAAGTTAACCTGCATTACCTTCTTCCCTGCTTGGACCCCTACGTGTTGCTCACCAAAGGGCCACGGAAGGTCCCACTCTCTCTGGGGAAAGATTATTTCCTTGTGGGCTCTGCAGGGAGCAGCCACAAGGCTATATTCCTGGGCATTTGGGAGAGATGTGCTGGGGTATCATGAGTTATGGGGAAGGGGTATATATGGAAAGAGGGAGGAGCTTTCTCCAGTGCCATTTCTAGTCAGGACCATTTCTAGACAGGACCATTTCTCCTGGGAACATCCCCCTTTGGACTCCAGCAGGGTTTCTGCATTACTCAGAGCGTTATGGAGCAACGCAGGATGGGGTAACGTGCAGGTGGCTAAAAGCTGCCATGCCCTGATTGTGGAGTTTGTGAGCTCCCGGCTGTGCCTCTTACAGCAGCTTAACTACGCAACGATGAGCTTACAGCTTGCTTGGGCCTCGTGTAGCTGTCACAGCATAGAGCAGAGGCACAGCTAAACCCCAACATATTTATTAAGATCCTGGACAGACTGCAGGCCATACTAAACCCTGCATAGCTATAGTCCTACTGTTTTTAATACCGTAAAACTAGGTGTTATATCGGCTGCAATTGGTACTCTGACTTGTAGCGTACCTATAGCTGGAGGGCTGGAGTACAGAAACTTACCCCAGCTGCAGGAGACACAAGCCAAAACTGGGAGTTGATGGGAAATGTGAAAAATGTGAGGGCTTCTGTGAGGACAGTAGCCAAAAGCAATAAACATATAAGCAAATAAATCAGTAAATGGCTGAGGAAACATATCCCTGTGTGTAGTAAGAAAAGTAAGTAAGTGGAAGAAAGGAGAGTATTAGAGAAAAGGACTGGAAGAGAAGGAAAGGAGAAGAGATGGAAAAAAAAAAGAATTTTACTGAGTGTTCATTTTTCTTAGGGGGAGTTGAGAGAGGGAACTGGTGAATGAGAAGAAAGAAAATAGAAAAATGAAGAGCTCTGAAAGGAAGAAGTAAAAGGAAGATCCTGAAGGATGTAAAAAATGTTAAAAATTACATGTTGAAGTTATGGGATGGGAAAGCATAGGCTGTGAATGGAAGTAAAGAGAAAGTAGAACCAGACTTTACTGTCCTTACACACAACATCTTGCTGTTTGGTGTGGGTAAGCCAGTGAACCCAGGGAGATGCTCTGCAGAGCAAAGGGCTTGTCTGCATCAGAGAAGGGGTCAGAATCTGGCAGGAGGGTGAGGTAGATGGAGAATTGGATGGCTGAAAAAGTGCAAGAGAAAAAAAGAAAAATCAATGTTGCTGTGGAAAGGCTGGTGCCAGAATGTTGTGGAAACAAGTTTTGATTTTTCACTTTCCGCAATGCACGATTGCTGAGAGGCAGGAGAAGCGGTCAGGTCTGGTGGTGGCTGAGTGGTGTGCACATGAGTCCTTGCATTTTGGGTGCAAGTGTACATCTCTCCCTCTTCAGAAATTTTCTTGAGCTTCTCTGTGGTGGCTAGGACGCAGTTGGGTACATCCATGCAGTGATGTACACTTGGTGCACACTGACGTACCAGAAGCCCAACAGCTTGCTATGAGCAAATTAGAGTTCTACAAGGAACCTTCCTTGATTCTGACTTAAAATGCTTGTTGAACAAAAAAAGCTTTCTGAAAATACAGGCAATTGCACTTTTTTTTATACTTTCCAAGAAAAGAATTACTTGCATAAAAGCTTTTATATTTTGCTTTACTACCTCTTCGCATAGGTTTGTTTGTTTGTTGGAGCGGGGGAGGATATTCTCCAAGCATAACAAAAGCACTGCAGAGCCATGCAAGGGAGACCTCCAGTCTGCTTACCCCCATCGGTCTCGGTCCTGAGGCTGCCACCCAGCTTTACTCTCTGTGCTAATTGCATTGCTGGGGTTTTCGGGCTGTGAACAAAATCACTTGTAAGAGCCACTGTGAAGCAGGGCAAATCAGCCTGCGTGGTGCTCCATCCTCCTGCAGCTAAACCGTTTCTCATAATTTGAAGCTGTCTCACACACATTGATACTGCACCACAGTCTGCAGCTCACAACAGAGCAGAGAGCCGGACAAACATTGCCCATACCACTCCTCACCACTAAGGCAGGGAGCAGGCGAGGTGATGGCGGTGTCTTCATTTTCTTGCAGCACAAGCACTCCCTTGTGCTCTATTACAAACCTGCATGGAGGAAAGAGTCCGATCCTTTCCTCCAGGTCCCTGGATCATAAAGCTGTCGCATGTCAGTGTGCAGTGGGAGAAGGGGGATTTGCCATGGGTGCTGGGCTTTCAGGCTCTGGCAGAGACCTCTGTTTTACAGGACTCCTTGTGAAGCAGCACTCAGGGGGCAAACTGGACCAATGCTGTCGATTTCTCATTTTCTGTGTCTGGTCAGGCAGGGATGCAGGGCTTGCAGCAGTTCAGGCCTCACACAGCACCTGCACAGCAGCCCACAGGTCAGGTTGGGGGGCTGCAGCATCCCACAGGTCAGGTTGGGGGGCTGCAGCATCCCACAGCTCAGGATTTGCCTTCAGTAGGGTTGATCCTGGGGTAGAGATTGGAGCCTGAAGATCTTCATGGACAGATGAATCCTGAATGAACCTTCTCTGCTTTCAGCCATAGTGAGGAGAAAAATTCAGGCTGACCTAGAAAATATTACGAGTAGAGTCCCATATCAGAACAAGATCTAGGAGTGACTGGAAAGACATCTTGGGGGTTGGAACTACATGATCTTTAACGTCCCTTCCAACCCGAACCATTCTATGAGTCTATGATTTTATGAAAGGGGGTATGTGTGGCCACTTGTGTGTACCCATGTCACGTAGCTGGGAACATACGCAGTCTGCTGGGGAGAGAAGGGGGAATGCAGCCCCCTCAGGGCTCTCACTGCTGGGAAATCCACGTGTGCAAGCAGAGGGAGCAGAGTTAGATGATGAGAATGGTCCCTGCTTGTCCAACAAAAGTATGAGAAAGGAAAGGTGTCTGATCCTGAATTTGTAACTGCCAAAGTATTGGAGCAACTGAAAAGCACCTGCAGCTCAGGTTCAACACTCTGCCGTTGCAAACAAAAAGGAACTGGATGGAGATGTTGACAAAACAGGATTGACACTGTTGAGAAGCTATGTGAAACCACTGAGATAATTTCCCTGCTCCAAGTGGGATCAAATATACCTGCAGCCCTACCAGATCTATTCCTAAAATCCACTGCTAGCATAGAGTCACAAGTCTCCCTAAGGGTTATTAGCCAGCCTTGGATTTTCCTTTAATGTCTAACTGCCATTCTGCAGGATCTAGCAGATCCTTTCCTGAAAACTGGACAAAGGGAATAAATGATTGTTGGCCTTTCTTGGACAGTCTTTCACATACTGGAAAACTATTATCAAATCTCCTTTTGGAGCTTTTAGAGTTACCAATCTAATTAACTGAGCTGTTTCTGATAGGCCACATTCTCTAAAGGTCTTATATTCTTGTTGCTCTTTTTAAAAGCCACCCAGAACTAGATCCAATACCCCTGCTGGGTCTTCACCAGTGCCTTGCAGAGCTGAATAATTCCCTGTTGCGTATGACACTCCTGTAATAATAGATCTCAGTATGAGATTTGTCTTTCACGAGATTTACCTGCTTCGCTCATATTTGCTTTGATTCCTACTGTAGCTCTCACATCCTTTTTTTTTCAGTCCTTCCACCACTTCTATGATTCCTCATTTTGTATTTGTGCATTTGATCTTTCATTTCTTCATGTCGTGCTTTGCATGCATTGTTACTAGATTCTGTCTTGCTAGTTTTAGACTATTTCTCCAATATACTGAGATCATTTTGAATTCTGATCCCATCCTCTGAAGTGCTTGCATCCACTCCCACCTTGGTGTCATCCGCAAATTTTATAAGTGCACTCTCCACTCCATCATCTCTGAGGATGGCAAGAAAATACTGAGCTAGGTAATAAAACATTCTTTTTAAACCTTGCAAAGATAAATAGTGAGTTAAGCTCTGATAAAGGACACTTCAGGATGAAAAAGGTGGGAATATATCTTAGCTCTAGGACTTCTAATCCTGGTTTGTGTGGATAGTTCGCATGTGCTACATACTTGAGTAAAGATTGGAAAAACGCAGTCCTGATTTTTGTGAGGGGCTTTCTTCACCTACCAGCCTAACTGCAAATGAAAAAGGATGCTGGTAAACTGAAGTATAAAAAGAGCCATATTGTGTAGCACAAGATAGTACCAAAAAGAAATTTAGTATTCAGGGAACGTACAGCACTAAAATACTTGTCAGTGTTGCAGTATTTTGACATATAAGTGGGACACATCTGAAGCCTTATCTTTGCCCTCCATTGCCTGGTGCAAAGAATTGGCACAGTGACAGAATTCATCTTGCTCAGGAGTCAAGATGTTACAAGAGCCATCTCTAGCAAAAAAAAAAGAAAGAAAGTAAAAAAGAAATGGCAACACCTATAGAAGTGTTACAGCCCTGGGTTGGCGACTGCAGCATCTATACTCTTGACAAGCCTGGGAGGTTTTGTCTGAACTCAGAAATGCACAATTTGTGAACTTGCTCTTTGAGGAAATGTCAAGAAGCATTGGACAAAGAGGATACTTTCCTTAGCTTTTGGGATGTTGCCAGTTCTCACAAACTGCTGTCAACTTTGCCACTGCTTGTATGATTTTCCCATCTGTGTAATCAGTTGACAAAATACATCTTTTTGCTTCCACAAGGTATTCATCCTGCCTTTCCTTCATGCTGTTTTTTCAATGTAGGGTTGACATCTAACTAGTACAATGAGCTGAAGGTACAGTAAATTCAATTGGGTCTGTTCTTTTTGTTTGGTTGGGTTTAGCTGATTTAATGATCCTGAATGGTGCCGGATGAACAGCCTCTGTACCGATGTTCCCCTTCTTTTCCATAGAGCAGGTACAGGGCCAGTGCTGGCTTTACTGAAGCTTCCTTACAAGGGTGTATCTCAGCACAGGAGGATGGAGAGCAGTGTACTGGCTTGGCTGTGGTCCCTGCAACAACACACAACGCAAGTACCTGTTACAGGGTGCAAACGTTTGATCGTAACCAGTGCTGTGGGCTCTGATCCACTACGAGTGCCTGAGACTAGGCCATTTCACAGGCAGCTGTTGAAGGGCTTCGGGGGACTGAGCAGCCCAGCCAGTTCTCTCTGGCGGAGACTGGGAGCTCTGTGTGCTGTTACCAGCTGCCTGAGGCTGCCAGCTCTCCCAGCAGACCCGTGGAGAGCCTGCTTGGGGCAGGAGAAGTCTGAATGCTTCTGGGCTTTTCTCAAGGAAGCAGAGGAAAATCTTGGCAGGCAGATTTACATGGGAAGGGGGTAACTGGTTACACACTGAAAAGAGGCCTTGGCTCAGCTGATTTATTTATTCAAACTTTTCTCATCTCTAGGTAATGTCACTCCCCATGGGGCATACAGAATAAAAGCATAGCTCTGGCAGGGTTTCCAACATTGAAGAGGTTCCTCTCTGAAGACTTTATTCTTCTTGGAAGGAGAAACTTCTCCACCTGGTAAACTGCAAATGCAAACCTCTGTTGTGTTTGTAGGTGTGAGCCCTTTGGTTCTGCGTTTCTTGGGATGTCAGAAACACATTGACTCCTCTCAGCCATGTATCAGCTACTACCTCAAGTTCCCAGCAGGACCCTGCTTCCTTGGCTGGGGAAGCAGGGTGTGGAAGTCCTGTCAGGACCTCTTCTGGCTCTTGGAGGCCTTTTATTTCAAGCCTTTTTTTTTCTGTACAGCACCACAGTACAATTTTTCAAGAACTGAAAGAATGACAGGTACAGACTGACCCTGACAAGCACTGGACATCTGAACCTGTTCAGGTCTTTCAAATGCAAACTCCCCATCTTTCCTCTCTTTCTCTTTACGAGTGATGATATGAGCTCATGGATGATCAAATTCAGCAGCTGAAGCACCATCAGGATCCTGAATTAATTTGGTGTCCCATCAAATTCTTTGGTATAGCCATGCAACAGCTCAATGTTTTAGTGAGTAGAGGGAAAAAACAGCTCTCCTGAGTCTATTGGGCCTCCTGATGTTTTTTTAGCTTTTAGAACAGAAAATCTAACTAAAATAATAATGATCTTATGAACTGCCTCATTTTTCCTGTTTATTATTGTTAGTCAAGCACATGGTATGCCTGAAGGTAACCTAGCCAAGAAAGCAGTGTAGACAGCAAGCAAATGCTATGGAGAGCCAGCATAGAGCATCATGATCTAACCCAGAGAAACCTCAACTGCTGGGTTAATTATTGTTATTTAGTCACATGCCAGAAAGCATGCTATTAATTGCAGCAATAAAATGCACTGCTTTTCATCGAATTTAAAACAAGTCTGCCTGCCAGGAGGAAAGACAAAATCTGTGAATTTGATAAACTGAAATAGAAGCAGGAAAGAGTGAGATAAAAGCTAACAGTGGTCCTGCTAACAGTGGTGAGGCTTCCCATTGCATCCAGCCCCTAGCACGGTCCCATCAGAAAGCAGGGAAAGCCATGACACCCAGGCACAGAGAATGTTGCTTTTTGTTCTGGCTGAAATCCTGTACCAGTGGCTTGACAGAGTCCTGGGGAAGTGTGGGAGCACAGGGTGATATATTTCTTAAGTACAGGGTTTCTCTGCAGCACATAGGCATGTGCCTGGCTAACATGCGTCAACTTTGGCCCTCTTCCTGATGGGATCCTTGCCTTCAGGTGCGAGGGCGGCGTCAAGCTGCCATCCGCTGTGCACTCTCCTCAGCAAGAGCTCTGGGTCTCATCTGCTCCAGGGCATGTAGCGTGCAGGATCCTGAAAGGGCAGATGACTCAGACAAATAATGGCTTAGGTGAGGCTCTGCGAGGCTTGGCGGCAGCTGTACTGGTTAAAGGCAGGATTTCTGCTATTGCTCCACATGGCGTATGACCGCCAAGGTCAATATTGTGTATGCACATTTGTCTCGCCGCTGTCATGCTGTACCTCTGCGGGTACATCTGTGTCCCTAGGCAAGTATTTAGTGAGCTCTTCTATAACAAGGACAGGCAGAGAATAGCTGGTAAATGTTTTATACCATGCAGCACAGCCAAGGATGTTTGTTCCTGTAAGATTGTCCTGGGACATCCATCTAGAGGGGATGCCTCAGACAGTATAAAAGAAAAATAAGTATACAGTAGAAGGGCTGCTTACAAAGATGCGGTACTAGAAACAGTGTTTTTCTTCTTCATCATCACAGAGTTTTCTACTCCAAGCACCACGGCAGGAAACATTTCCCCAAACGTGGGTTTTTTTCCCTCCTTAACAAGTGATGCGTAACTGGCTACAGTGCGAAGGCATGTCCCTTGTGCTGGACTTCCTGACACAACCAGTGTATGCCTGTATGTAACCAAGCAGAGGGCATGTGCCCTCTTTTCTGATTCTCCTCTTCCTCTTCCCATGACTTCCTTTCCCCTGCCTCCCTTGCCGCCCTTACTCCCTGCACACAAGCCTTTGGGGCTGATAATGGCCCTGTGAGCATTTCCATGCACTAAGTGTCCTGTGGTGACAGTTTTTAGGACTGTTCTGTGCAAAGTATATGTAGAGGTGCAGTACTGTGTGCAAAGGCCTTTTTTTTCTCCACTGTGTATTACCACTTTTCAGTGAGAGAAGGAGCTATATGGGAACCTGATTCTTTTTCTCAACTTACATCGGTTTTAGCCTGTTATAGTGACATGACTTTCTACAGAGTTACTCCCAGTTTATACCAGTGTACACGAGATAACAACTGGACTCTCTCTTGGACTTATGGAAGGAATGAACTTGCTGGGAAATTCCTGAGGTCAAAAATGTTATTTCAGCAGGGAAGGCCTCATTTACACCTGCATGTGTTGGAAGAATATAATTTACAAATAAAAGTAAAATCATTAGTTGACCATCTCTGCATGAGGTGCATGTCTCAGTTCAGTAATAGTTTCGAAAGTGAGAGAAAACAGCGAGGGATACTCTGGTAGAATGAGAAAGAAAAAAGGATCTTAACCTCAGTTAGCAGACCCACAGACCTTCAGTTTACAAAACCAGGACAGAAAGTTCTTTTATTTGCTGTTTGACTTCTTGGAAGAAAATACTTGCTCCTCTACCTGAAACTCTTGAAAGAACAAGGTGGGTGGAAAACACTTGGTCTCTGTGGGGCAATCCCAGTTTCTCTTTCAAATGATTTTGTTTGTGTGATAGGCGCCAGGGCCAAGTTCGCTGTGGTTCAGTTGTGTTACACAGAGGGTGGATCTGGCTACTTCTGTTGGAAGAGGAACACTGTAAAACTCTCTAGGTTACTCCAGGATTGCTGGTTTTGACCCTGTTTTCAGAAACAGTTTCTTTCATGATTTCAACAGATGATGATAAAGGTTTGAAGCCAAAAGTGTCATGAGGTCTACAAGTGGGGTCAATTTCCATTCCCTGTGGTAAGTGAGCCATTTACTGTCTGTTCCAAAGTACCGAAAGATTAAATTTGGGAGAAATCAATACATGACTTCTAGAGGGTGTGTGAACTGAAATAGCTGTGAGCATCTCTTTTCCCTCTTATATGAAATATGCTCTTGCGTGCAATACAGAAGACCTGTGTAATTTGTTATAACAATTGTGGGATCCAAACACCAAATTTTGCAAATCGGCAAATATGCAAGTGAACATGATAAAGTAACTTATTTATTGATGATGTGTGCCATGTGAAAAGACTACTTTTAATTGCATGGTGCAAAATATTCTTGAGCAATATCTGGCAGTACAATCTATAGCATTGATAAAAATAAATCACTGGAGTTTATTTGTTTAGCCACCGTTGTAATGCAAAAAGCAGCCACGGTGCTAAGGCAGGTGTGCGGGGGACCTTCACCTGGCGCAGGGGAGTCTCTGGGGATGTGCAGCACTGCTGGCTGTCAGACTGCACTGTGTCCAGGAGGAACAGCGAGAATAGGTTGCTATGGGCAGCATGCCCCTTTGGAAGCATAGGCTCCCCGTGTGCATCTGAGTGGGAGCCAGCAATATGAACATGGAAGAGTGGTATTAAAAAAAAATAAATAATTCATCAAAGACACCTCTGCTGTATTCAGCCTGTCCACTATAGCACCTCTGGAAGTAACTTGTCATTGTCAGTGACTAGGATACTTCTCCAGAAAACTGTGTCTCAGACTGAAAGCGCTTTCTTTAACTCCTATAATAAGGCAAGTGGGGAAAAAGTAAGGAGATGCTTTCTACTGTCCAGTTCAAACTAAAATATTGCATAGTGAGAAAAGATTTTCTTTCTCTGCCCCTCTGAATCATATACAGTCACTGCAGAGAAGCATGTGCAATACCTAGGTTGAGCACTTGTTGAGCATCAGGTTCTCCTTGCCGTCTGTATAAGAAGCCAGGGTCTGACAGCTGGCGATCTGAATCACTTATCAGTCTTTTCAATTCAGACACTGCAGAGAAGGAGTTTGAATATGTTGCAGTAACTTTGTAAGGGAAAGACCTAAGTTGCTTCCTTGCACTCTCACCTCCCCTCCTGCCACACCTCCTTCAGTCCTCTTTGCATTTTTTCTTTCTTTTTCCCTAAGTCTCTTACATTCCTCTTGATGAGCCGATAATGCTGCAATTAGCTAGGAGAGACTTCATTTAAAGGGATAAGCAAAATCTGCTTCTGGTGGAACACTTTGACTTGGGGAAACATCTTTCTTGATCTCCAGGAATCTTATTGTAGGCTAATTTAGCTGCATTTTCTATGCTTTGCTGTAGCAAAGCTGTGTCATAGATAGATAGCCTCCAATTACTTAGCTGTAGTCTTACTGATCTGGATTATGAGTTTGAATAGACAAAGCACCAGTTGCGATTAGAGCACCATTGTGTGATTTGTTCACATTTGTCTTTGTTGCTCAAAAATAGACTTTTGTATTATGCATTAGCACGTAGTGTCTACCCCTAGCCTCAAATGACTTACAGTACTACAGCTGCACACCACTGAAACGGAGTCTTGCTCGAGAGGAAAGGATGGAATTTCCTGCCCTGTCTCAGACCGTAGATCATCAGTCTTTACCACTCCTGGCAGCTCTGAAGAATGCAGCATGACCCTCAGAATTCACATACATGCAATGAAGGGGGATCATATTACCTCAATCAAAGGTGAGGTCATTGTTTCAGCAAGTCTCCCTCCACGGCCAATTCTCTCTTTCATCTATCATCACTCTCCTATGAGAGATGCTTCTGAGCCGTATCACATTTTGAAATCCGACCATCAGCCTACAGAATACTGCAAGAGGTTTGTTTTCTGCTGCTGAAGTTCAGTCCAACACGCGAAGTGAGTCAGCTCGGGAAGAATAGTTGGCAATGGGACTGCAGTTTGTACTGGCTTCTGCCATCTTTAGTGGGAGGCCTACCAAAGGCTGAGTTGTTCTTTCTTTGTCTTCACCACCCATAGGAAAAGAATCTGTTTCCTCTCGTTGTAGAACTGAACAACTCCAAGGAATGTTGAACCTTAAACTTTATTTAATAGAGAGGAAGAGCTTCCAGATTTGGATCGTTTGCCTTGGAAGCACAAGGGCTTGAGCTGATACTGCAAACTTGCGTGAGAAAATGCAGTGTTTACAATATCTGCATCACATGATGTAATGTGTTGATCGATCTCTAATGGGGAAACAGCATAAAAAACCCTGCTATCAGAGGAAATAGCCACTGCTTTATGTTTTAAAAGTGAAGATACTACCTTCTTGCTATCAAAAGTCTAGGACGAGAGAGCTTCAGTTCTAAAAGGCCTGAATGCATTCAGACCTCACACAGAGCAAACCCTGTACAGGTCAGGCAGAGTGAGATATGATTTCAAGGTAAAATGTGCATGATACAATATTTGCTACTTGGGGTTTTAACAGCTCGAAAAACATTCTTGGAGGGTAACAAGATTTTCTGGAAGTGAGCCACTTTTGAATTCTATTGCCAGCATGTCTGCCTACTCTGGGTAGCATCAGAAACTGTGCTGAAAAATTAAACAAACATAGTTCTTGGCATCTAAACAGATGGGAAAGGACATGTTGACTCCCAAGTCTTTAGCTGAGGAGGTAGTCTGTTTCTCATTGTTACCACTGTGCAGTGAGGAATTGCAAAACACCCACATAGATTTTCAGACCTGCTAGCTGCACTTAACCTTTAATCCTGCAAGTACTCAGCCATGAGCATATAATTTTAAACATGTGAGTAGTCTGACTGACTCCGATGGGAATACGCATTGAATGAAGTTAAACATTTGCATAAACGTTTGCAGGAGCAGGATCTTTCACTACAAACACTATTCTTGCACTACAAACACAAACTCGGCTCGGGCTGAGTACTCAGCTCAAGCTCTCGAGGCATTAATAAACCTATACCCTCTACAGATGTATTTTAAATTTGACGTTAATGTGTGATTTCTATGTTATAAAACATCTTACATTAGGCTAATGAGTAACCTTTCTCACGAGAGAGGAGGAATGACATACTTTCTGACATAACTGCATAGGTTTGAAAGAATGGAATCTGAACTGCATCAGCAGCTTACTAGCTTCCCTGTATCAAAGAGGTTCAGCATCTTGCTTGGGTTTTTGGCCCTTTAAAGTTTTTAAAACCTATTTTCTGTATTTTAGACCTGAGCTGAAAATTCTCTTTGTCTTTGCAAGGACAAGATTGTTTGCATGAGTAAGGGATTGAGTCACTTATTCCTCAAGGTGAAGACTACTTTCCGTTTGCACCGCCTGAGGATTCGTTCATCGCTGACTAGGTCATTTAACTCCAGAAAAGGATGAGCAACTGTTGTGGTCTTTAATTACAAGAAGGTGGAAGTTAACACTCTGAATTAGACTCTCGTTGCAGTTGTGTTTGGTTTTATACCCTCTCTCAAATAAAATGGGTGAAATTCCCTCTGGTTTACACCCTAGCTAAGTAGATCAGAATTCAGCCCATCGAATCTAGGTGCCTGCATTACAGATCAAAGGCAAAGTTTTGATGATTCCTTCTGCGAATTTCACTCCTATTTGTACTCTCACATGCTTGATCTCTCTTTTGTTTAAAGGGCTGTGGTTGATACAGAAGCGTTTATATTCTGTGAATCATTCTAGCAATGCTGCTCTTAAAATATGCTAATATTTTCCTTTGAAATGCACTGGAAAAATAATTTTAAACTGTCTTACATTTTTCTTGAATTCTTCGCTTTAATTGAAGTGCTTTTTTTTTTCGGTTTTGCTTTGCTGACTAAACATGTTAGGACTTTTGAGGCAAAGAGGTATGTGCATGCGAATATGTTGTAATAGAACAGGCAGCTTTTCCTAGAGTTAAAGCTATGTAACATTTTCCATTCTAAACCTCTGCGTTTTCTGTGGTCTCTGAAATATAAATGATTCAGGATGAAATCTGCCGGATTGGGACTTTGTCCAAATGTGAATATTTTGGAAAGATTTGAACAGAACTGGTTCAGCCAGTTCAGAATATCAAGAGAGTGAAAAAAAAAAATAAATGTGTTTCTCAAGCTAAATAGGTTCTTAGAGCCTCTTTGGAGCATTTCTGTAACTTTATCAGCAGAAGGCTGAAAAATGAACTCTGACATGGAAGTAGCCTTCCTTGAAGTAGGCATGTATTTGCTTGTTCGAGAAGAAATTAGTTTTGATTTGACTGACTTATAAACCTTTGAAAACCACGATTGAGCATGTGCAGTGGATTATTTCGGTAAGCTTGTAAAGTGTGCAGCTACAGACGGATTTTCTGTACATGCATGGCTGGCTAATTTTTCTGGAAAGGGAAAAACCTATCTAAGCACATTGCTAAAATCAGTGAAAATACCTGGGGCTTCAGGGAGACGTTTGAAGACCGTCCCAAGATCTTTTAGACTATGAAAAGGGCAAGAAGTGATTCTGTGGGCTTTGTGAGGTGTTTAAAGAGTAAGCGGCCTGCAGATTTTGTAAGGTTAAATGGGATTAATGGGCTCCAGAATTGAGCACTTTACACGCGCAAGTGGATGATGTTTTCTGTGGGGAAGCATGTCATGCACAGCACCCTCTCCCTCGGCAGATCTGCCCGGTGAAGGAGTCCCCCAGCAGCAGGGGAGCTCCTCCTTCATCTCACTTCTGGCTGATGGTAGAGCTTAAGCAGCAGGAGTTTATCAGCAAGTTCAAATTCTTGGGCTGCTGAGCCTGCTCTGAAATATATAGAAAATCTTGCTAATTAAAATTTAGCCTTTGGCGTGGTGCATGTGTGTGTCTTTTTAGACGCAGGCACAATCGGTGCTTTTGCAGGAACTGCTCTCACTTGCATCAAACACACTTTGGATAAATCAAAAACTCTCATCCAGAACATCTGCGTGTCTCCTGGCAGCCCATGCTCTCCAGTGTACCTCACTTCAATGGATGCCGGTTTTTTGATTCCAAAAGTTGTATTTTGCACAAATCGGGTGTCTCTCTCCAACTCCCTCCAACACCAAGAATCGTAATGCTGAGCTTATTGAGTCATTTGCTCTGAAGAAAGAAATGTCTTTATTTTACCCTCCTTGAATGCATACTTTTTATAACCTTTGAAAACCAGGAATATTCTGCTTTGAGTGGATACCGTGGCTCTGAAATAGAGGTGCTTTTTAATTGTTAGGGAATATGTCTCTTCCCTTCTTAGTTTTGCGTTCTTGTTTCTTGATGTCTCACAGTGGGATGAGATAGCAGCAAATGCCGACCAACAGGAAACTCAGTGGCGTGGAAAAACAGCAGCATGAGCCGTGCACACACAAGTCAGTGAACCACAGTGAGAGCCAGCAGCAGTGTAGCGTCTGTCCTGAGGTGTTTCAGGGTGGAACTGGGTAAGCAGAAAGAAGGTGATTTTCTCAGGCAATGACCCCGTATCAACAGACCAGCCTCTAAGAGTGGAGCCTCACCTCCTGGGAAGGTCCAGGTAGAGTCCCACAGAGGTCTCTTTAGGCCCGCGTAGGGGCAACCGTGCTTCCAGACAGGGCACTGCTGTAGTGCAGTGACACCAGAAGTGCAAGGGGATTAGGTGCGTGACCTCAGTGGGATGGTGGGGTTGTCAGGAGCTTGATGTCTCTCATAAGGCCACATAAGAATCTCTTAAATAACATAAGGCAGACTTATCAAATGAGGCGCAGACACCTGTCACGCAGAGGACACTGGGCATCATCCAACATGGCTTTGCTTTCTCACCTTTGAGGTTTAATGAAGACCAGCCTCACTACCTGCCTCAAGTGGCTTCAAGGACACCTTCATAAAGCACTTTCTCCGTTCCCTGCTGTTCGGTGGGAAGAGCAAGGAGAGAGATGGACATCACCTGTGGTGGCCAGCCTGGAGTTTCTGTGGACCTGGGAGCCTCTATATAATCCACCAATACAGGTGGGAGCGAGACAACCCAAGTGATCCAACACACCAGTGGCGCACTACAGTGCTCAGAGACCGCACTGAACGGCGGTACAGCCACCAGCAAACCCTGCGAGCCGGGATCACCCCTCACATCAGGGCTCCCGCTGCCGGCGCTGCCCGTGCCCCAGCTCCGTCGGGACCCCGCGGGAGGCCGCTCCATACAGCGCGGCCACCGACCCTTCGCCGCTTTCGGCCCGAAGGCAGGCCGGGGGTGGGAGGCGGCGGGCCGGGGCCCAGAGCGCGCCGAGCCGGCGAAGCGGCCCCCAGAGCGGCTCCGAAGCCACACCGCGCTGCCGCACCCGCCGCTCCGGGCGCCGGCCGGCTGCTCTCCCACCCGCCCGGGGACAGCGCAGCCGGAGGGGAATATATCGATCCCGCCGCCCCAGGGAGGGGAAGCCGTTGCTCCGCGCCGCTCGGCCGTTGGTCGCGAGGCGCAGCGCGCGGCAACCCCCTCACGGGGCGGCGGGCAGCGCGCGCCCCTCAGGCAGGCAGCCGGCGGGCGGGGCGGGGCGGGGCGGGGCCGTGCCGGTGCGCTCCTCTGCCGCCGCCGGGGGCGCGCGGCCCCCGGCCCGTGAGGGAAGCGGAGGAGGAGGAGGAGCCGGGGGGGGGGCGGCCCGGCCGGCGGCCCGGCGTGCTGCAACCATGGCGACGCCGGTAGTCCCGCCCCGCCCCGCCCCGCCCCCCGCGGGGCCGGGCGGCGCGGGATTGGTCGGGGGGGCGGGCGTTCGCCCTCTGCCCCCTGACCCTGCGCGGCGGCGGCGGCGGTAGGAGCGGTGGCTGCTGCTGGCCGTTTCCTGGTGGCCTGGCGGCGGCGCGGGAGGGACGATGCGGCGCAGGTCTCGGCTGCTGCTCTGCTTCGCCTTCCTCTGGGTGCTGGGCATCGCCTACTACATGTACTCGGGCGGCAGCGCCGCGCTGGCCGGAGGCAGCGGTGGCGGCGGGAGGAAGGTGAGAGCCCAGCTCGGAGCCCCTGCGCGGGGCGGGCAGGGAAGGTGCGCCCGCTCCGTGCCCCGGCGGCGGGGCGGCTCGGGGCGGGGGCAGCGGCGGAGGAGAGGGTTGGGGGGGGTTGTCTCCTCACCCCCGCGGGGCGGAGAGCCGGTCGCTTTCAGGCGTGGTGAAACTCCTCCGGGCTTCTCCTTCCCGTCCTTCCTCCCGCCCGCCCTTCCCCAGCCCGTTTCCCGGAGGCAGATGGCTTCTTTGTGGACTTCAGACCGGTTTCAGCCTCGTCACGTCGCTCCCTATCCAACTGCGGCCGGCCACGTCCCGGGCCGGGGGAAGTTGCTGTGGGAGGGGAGAGCCGGGGGGGGCCGGGGCTGAGCCCCGGGCCGGGGTTGGGGGTTTGTGTGTGTCTGCTCCGCTCCGCTCCCCTCCCGGCAGATAACGTCTGCCCCTTCCTTCCCTCGCTGGCACCGGAGTCGTCTGTCCTGGTGTTCCCACCTAGAGAGTAGCCGAGGATCCGAGCTGCAAATGCGTTTCCCCCCGCTTTTTCCCCCCTCTTGGATGCACAGCGGTTTCCTTTCTCCTTATCGCTACGCCCAAAAGATACAGTTTTCCGATCGGTTTTGCAATATTTCAGGAAATAGCTGGATTTGTCACGTTTCGTGTCTGTGGTGTGGAAGGTCTGTCTCTTCCTTTTTTCTAACGGCTCAGTTACTGATGTTCAAGAAGTTGTCTGGCAGTACAGGACTAATTTTGCATTATTCTGTCCATCAACTTATTAAGTAAATTTTTCAATGTGTTGTAGTAATTCAATGATTAGGAAAATAGCTGGAAGTTAAGTACGTCATAGTTCACATTTATGTCAATCAAAACAGGTTTTTGTGGCATGATATGGGAAGTGTCAACGTTATCCACTAATCTCTGTTTAGAAAAAATAGTTATGATCAAGTGCGCTTTTTTGGTGGGCTTTTTTCTGCCAAAGACTAGCAAAGCCAAGAGCTTTTAGAAACTGTTGTTTAAGCCTTGTATTTTGGAATAGGAAAAGTGGAAAAGCATCTCATGATTACATCATTTTTTTTCAAAAAAACCCCAAACAAACCCAGAAATGGGAAGAGGGCAAGTGAGTGAAGTGCACCGCAGTTAAGCAGTGTTATTTGCTGCTAAATGTCAGTTTCCTGTTAAATGGAAAGTAATGTTTCTTAAGTCCAGCAGTGCATAAGAAGAGGAATCTTTCTTTGTTGCTTTGATGCAGTTTGGTTCATCAGTGCATGTATTCTCAGTAAAAATCTGTTGATGACTGGTTCCCGTGGTAGGTTGTGGAAACGAATACTTTCATGATTACTTACAAGATTGCTTACGTGAGCAAGGGTCTAGAGAATGAGTTGCTGCTCGTTGGTAATTGGCTCTCTGTTCTCATGTGTCCTGTTTTATTTTCTCCCAGTAGCTTAGGAATGCGTTCAACAGCAACTTTTGACATAATATATTAAAGTGTGTGTTAAGTGTGTATTGCTAAATACAAGCTCTTGGTCTTTCAAAGTAGATACAGTATCAGAAATAGATCAAGCATGTGATACAAAGTAAGGCACTAGCCTAAAGCCTTTTTTGAGGAACAACCGTAGCGTATTTAGAAAGTAAAAGCAATCTTACGCTGCTGATGATGTATAATGGGATAAAGAATAGCTATCTAAGGCAAATATATCTGAAGGTAGGGAAATGTATTTTTAAGTCTTATGGTGTGTTTCATTTGGAGTTTCCAGACGGATTTGCAACTCTGTACAGTTCATTTTTAATGCTGGGGAAACATCAGTGTGGGGATAGTGATTTGCCCAAGGTCACCTAGAAGACTAGGTGAGGATAAAATAGAAAAGAAACCTGTTTTTTCTGAGTACAAGTCAGGTACTTAATCTACTAGAACCTGCTGCTGTTTATTATTGATATTAGTAAGAGTTTTTACTAGGTTTTAGGAGACCTATGATCCTGATCCTTGCTTCAGTAGTTGTTAACGTTCTGCTCAAAATTTAGTAAACCTTTCTGGTCGGGGTAATGGGGAGAGTTTAGTGAAGATAATTTAAAGAAAATGAGAAATTTCGTAGGCCTAAACTGAAGCTCAGAGCTAGGTTTAAAAATGTGAAAGTCTAGAGTAAGGCTGTGTGGTAAGGAAGAAAATAGGTACTGTGACCACAAGAAAAAAGTGGGGAAATTAACAATTATGTGTGGATTTGTGATTTAGGATTCTATTTTCTGTCAGCGAAGCGTAAAATTTAATCCTGGGCCTCAGCATAGGTTAGCAAATGTAAGTAGAAGAAGATGTGTGTAATGTAATAGCTTTTGAATCTCAATAAAAGGCTTATTAACTTAGTGTCAGGCCCTGGTATAAAGCAAAACCACAAACTGTCTTAAACTTATGAACAGAAACCCTGCTGTAGTAAATTTCTTGGTGTGTATGACTTCATGTAGTCCTTATTACTTGCACACTATTTCAATATAATGGAGACAGAGTTGCTTACAGAAGAACATCACTTTTAATAAATTGAAGTGTCTGCCGTGTTCAGTCTATAAAATTACAAAAGCTGGGATAGTTCTTCATTTTTGTAAGTAATTTGCATGTTAATTACAGATCTGGTTATACAAACAGAATGTTTTTTTCCGTAAGGATGATTTTTTTTTTTTTTCCCCATACACAGACAGTGCGTTATCCAGACGTACTGGACTTGTTTGGTATGGCAGCCAGTCCCGTGATGTGATGAACACCACCAATTCCCTTTCTCTTCAGTAGAGTTGAAGGTGTTTGCCAGGATTGCAGCCGAGTAAGAGAAAAGAGTGATTTTTTTTTTTTTTGCTTTGCTTTTTTTATTAGAGTAGTCTCAGAGTTAATATAAGTTTCTACTTATTTTGATTCTCCATTTATAACCTTTCTAATGAGGTCTATGAAGCTATTTGAATATTGCAGTGTGCGGTACAGCCTTGCCTAATTTTTGGCCTCTGGCAAGAGTGGTGGAATCCACAGCCCTGCGTGCAGTGCTCTGGACTGGCAGGAGTTGAGCAGGCACGAAAGGGCTAGAGCAGATAATGTAGAAGCTGTCTCATTAGTAAATGTGTAAATCATAATAACAAAAAAAAAAAGGAACCTGCAATGCTTCTCATTCTGGATGTAGACATAAAAATTGTAGTAGCAAGAAAGGATGTCTTCTATGTCTGTAATTTAGGCGTGCCAACCTTTTTCTTTTATTTTTTTTTCTTGGAAAAAAAAAAAAGGTAGAGTCAAGGCCTTTCATTCAAAATGTGCTTGGAGGGGAGCAGAAATGTCTCTTTTTTAATTTTTTCTTTTTGATTCTCCCCTCCAGTGAATCTCCAATTAAAATGATTGCAAGCATGAGAGCGCCATGGGTTCAGTTCACTCCTTTTCCAGAAAAATCACTGTGTTGTAGATTGGAAAGAGTGAATCCGATTCACTTTTTTAAAGGGTAGAAAAACAGTTCCTAAAACAGGGGTTGTGACACAGAAGAAAGCAAATTGCAAGCCCAACAGTTGTGAGACTGAGAAAAATGTGGGCTACTTTTGCATTGACTTAATGTGTTTCATGTTAAAAAGCCTTTGGACTGGAGGCTGGAACTTCCCTTCTTTTCATGGATGACTTTCCTAATCTGTAGCAAAAGTGGTTTGTGTCTCAGACTTGCACAAAATGGAGCAGCTTTTGCAAGATGGTTGGAAAGCTACTCATGCTCTCCCAAGCCGAAGTCATCCTGATGATGTGATCCCCTTCTAAGACTGGTGTGAATTTGAATTTGTGTATTTGTCACACAGGTTTTGAGTTCTTTAACCACTAAGCTCTTGCACAATAGAGTGACTGGATTAAAAAAAAAAGCCAAAAGCCCCAGCTGTTTTCTAAAAGACTTACTCTTCTAGGCATTAAGAAAGTAGCCCCATGTAATTGAGCCCTTCAGGCAGGACAGAGGAATGTCTGCATCTTGTTGAAAGCAGCAAACATTCCACCGCTGCCAAGAGTGAAATCCTCCTAGGTGTACCCTGAAGCAGACCTGTAGGCAGAAGGGGGATTTATCCGTTGAAAGCTAAGGCATCAAGAGAAGCCTGATAGGTTAAGCTGCAGCTGAGCCAAGGTTTGGACCCTTCTGGATTTAGGTGCCAAAGTGCGGACAAGCTTTTGCTTTTGTTGCCCTGTAAAGAATGTCGGTTGTTTTTAAGTTGGGCCTCTGTCCCCTCCTGGCCCATCTTTGCTATCTAGAAAAGGAGGCTAAAAGCAATCTTTCAGTAATCAGAGACGGATAACTTTTGCCAGTTTCTTAAAATTAGAAACGTCTTTCTTTTTCATCAACTCTCCCCTTTCCCCCAAAAAAACCCCAAAACCAAAGAAAAAACCAAACCCAAAAGCCACCTCAAACTGGAAGCTTGTTGTTACTCTCTTGGCTCACCAGATTTACTGGATGTAATGGAACAAATTGGAGAAATCTGATTTATGATTAGTTGAGCCACAAGGAGGCAGGCTTCTCCTGTGGAACTGATTATTACCCTGTATATAGTGCTATTTTTCCTTTCCATATTCTGGTTTGGGGGTGGTCTTGTTTTATTTTTATTTTTTATTATTTTGGAGCAAGGTTTTGATAGGTGGCTGTACCATGGAGCTAGCTGAGATGAAGTAAATCCAAAGGTAGAAGGTGATGCTTTGCCTTGAGTACGTGACTGACTAAAAGTGACTCAATCGCTTTTGAGAAAGCGTTGGAAAGAGAAGCAAGCTTTGCAAGTTCTTGTTCTACAAGGATAAAACTTGAGAATAATGCCTCTCAGCATACAGAAAGCTTCCTTTTTTCCTTTTTTGGAGCCCTTGAACTATTTAAGTTACTGTTAAATGAGGTTCTTATTGCCATTATACATAATGACATACACAGGAGAGCAAAAGCACTACATATACTACAGATTCAGTGTATGTAACCTTCTTTTTGAAGGTTTAAGTAGGAGGAAGAAGGAAATGTGTTTTAATTTTAGGTACATTAACCTCTTTTTGTCAGAGAGTGAAACTGCAGAGTGTAACTTCTTTTGACTCTTTCTCTCAAGTTGTGTGTGAAGGCAGTAGAGCTTTTTTTTTTTTTTTTTTGGAAAGGCGTTAAAAGTAACCTCCCCAATTCTGTTATTTTCTTTCATCTGAGGAAGACATTGCCTGTTTTAATTGCTAAATACTAGGTTTAGTTTGCCACATCATTTTTAAATGTAACTTCAGTCCGTTATATGATGTGACATTGGATATGATTTCTGATATCTTGATCTTTAGACAAGTGAAGATATCAAAGGCTAAAAAAGTCAAATTATCATGTGTAACTTCTGTGGCATTCATTTCCTAGAAGGTGCAAGGAGGTAAAACAGGATGTTCCTCTGTATAACAGGTAACAGTTTCTGCTCATGATTGTTTTTCTTCTCTACAATTCTATAATAAATGGGAAAGAAATTAAATGCCCAGGCACTTGAATAATAAAGCTGTCCTTCTCTCACTAGAATGTAAAAATGAGTCTCTGAAATTTGTCGTACATATGTTTTCTTAATCTCACATATGTCACTTAACAAAATTACTATCTTGTCAATTCAGTTACTTATTTTTGCGGATTACTTCATAGAATTTAATTCTGAGTGCAATGAAAAGACTGTCAGATGCAAACTTTGTGCTGTCTGTTTAGGTCTGTGGTCATATTGGGCTCTTCCCTTTTCCTCCCTTTCTGTTTGAAGTGCTTCAGTGGGTATTTTTTTCCCTCTTGATATGGAGGGGTAGCGAGAAATTAATTCTTAGCTAGAAGACTGGTGTGTTGTCCCCTGCAACCTGCCAGATTAGAAACTGATGACTCTGGCTTTGGTACAGATGCTATCGCTCCTGGATTACTGATAGCTATTTTGTTTCATAAACGGAGAAGTAGAGCAGGGCTGTAGTGATGGCAGAAGGGGTTGGGGAAACAAGAATGATTTCTTCAGTAGTTTCATATGAAACAGGCTAGTTAACCAGATTTCCCCCTAGTTTTTCCCCTTTTCTGTGGATATTGTAGTAGTTTGCTGTGCTTCTCCGTGTTATTCTGTTGCTGCTGTGCTTGCTGTGATCTCTGTGTACAAAGTTTGTAAGTTGTAGTGATGTCCTTTGACAGATATTTTTTAAAAATTAACTAGTGCGCTAATGAAGTGTGCCACATACCTTACCTGTTCTGGCTTGTCAGTTTTGTGTTTTGAATTGTATTGCAAATTAATGGCAGTTGTTCTTTCCATGTATTCTAGATCCCTCAAAAAATACAACATGGAAAGTGATATAATAGCACTTTTTTCTAGTTTAGAAAAGGTAGGATATTGCTTCATATGAAGAATATTAAAGATCCATCTCAGTGGTGATTACCAAAATGAAAATGTCATCACTTTGTCTTTAAACCAACCTAGAAAAACAAAGTATAAACCATTTAAACGTATACTAGAGAACTTCAATGTCAGTCTTCAAAATTACATGATAATTCCATATTTTTTTTTCCTTAGAAATCCTGATTATTTGATTATTTTTTGCTCTTTTGTCTTGTCTGTTCTTTTGGCCCTTTTCTCTTTGATTTACGATGTTATGTGGTATCCAAGGGCTTGTATATAACTGATACTGTTTTTTTTAAGATGATGGTAGGTCAGATTAGAGATGTGGTATTGCCTGCTAGAAAGCCAGTCAGAACGATACTCTACTACAGAATGGAAGAGAGACCTTTGGGTGTCATGAGAGAGTAACCCTTGTTGTGTGCCTAGAAACTATTTAAAAATAATAATTCCAGCAGATAGCCTATACATTTTTTTTGGTTGGCTTTTTGGTAACTACATATAATTTATAAATAATATAATATACAGTACCTTTTGTTAAGTTAAGTCTGTTTGGAAAGAAAACATTGGGACACAGTTGATCCTGTGCAACTTAGATAATGAATGTAAGCTGCTCAAATAAAGTCAATGCAAATTATAAACTTTATTGTTGTTTAAATTGTTTTGGTCCACCTAAGTCTTTTATTAAATAACCTACTCTTGACAGTAGTTTAGCTATAGCAGTATAAATCGGTGTGTAGCCAGGTGTTGTATGAACAGTTTTTCTGCTCTCTGGCCATTGATAACTTGTTACTAAATGTGATTTTTATTAAGACTTAGTGGAGAAGCCATATATTGCCAATATGTTGGTGGTGCCATGTGTTGTGTGATACCTTCGAATTCTAATAATGAATCTCCAGGAAGCAGTGAGAGATTTGCCTTTTTTTTTTTTTTTTTTCTTTTGCAGTGGTATGGGGCTGAATGTCATTGCCCAAATATATTGGGATAGTGTGGAAACAGAGTATCAGCGTGGGTGTTACACAAGGAAACACTAAGCGGGTTTTATTGCCATCATGTAATTCAAAGAGGTGGTATCTTAAATTTTAAAACCTGGGTGCATTCTTTCATGCTGTTTGTTTGGATACGAGTTAGGTGCTCATCTTCTCTTTGGCTTTTGCCTTTCATGTAAGCTTTGAAAAGAGTAAGGAATGGATTGAGAGGGAAGATTGGAGGGGGGAAAGAAAGTAATGTTAAATGTCCACATCAAAATGATCATTTTGTGTGTTTGGGAATATAAAGGCATAGCATAAGACAGTCTAGGTAACACTAGAAACTGAACCATTTCATGTTCCCTCTGTATCTGTAAGGTTCTTTCATAGAAAACTTCATATGATAGACCTCCCCTGCAAAGTGGAAGTGAAAATTTTAAAATGCGTGAGTGTTGGGTTTTTCTCTGTTATTTGGAGAACGAATTATTTTATGAAACCTGTATGTTACTGATGCACACTGAGTACATGTTTACCTGTTGTTCTCTAAGTGTTCATTTGCCAAGTAATCTTGCCGTGAATGAAGCAGTCCTGGCCTATTTATTGTGTCCTGTCATAGTCTTTAGTGATCAAGAAAGTGGAAAAAATCAGCATCTGTTTTCTTTCTATAAACTGTGACTGATACATCCCCTGTTAGAATATAGCTTATTTTAAAATTCCATTGCGGCTTTAAGGTAGGCTTCTTTTGGTGTTTTGGTGTGTGTGTGTGTTTTTTTTTTTTTTTTTGTATCAACTTGCATGTTAAAGTTGTTTTTCTTCTGAGAAAACAAAGTAATTTGTTCATATGATAACATTTCCAACCTAGCCTGTGCAAATTACTGTCAACACTTTTTTTTGGAGTTGCCTTTTCCTCACTGTCCCTTTTTTATACACTGGTCTTGTTAATTGCCCAGGATATCTTTATGAACATTTAAACAAGTTAAAATATGCTAGTTCAAATAGCTCCACCACCTGACAGGGCACATCTGTGTGAAGGGACTGACTATTCAGGCAGATGTTAGTTTTGAGCTCTCCTTATGAAATTCAAATGGGAAAGGAATGAGATAGTAAAAGAGCATAAAGTCTGAATTTTAGAGCATTCCATATATCCCCCAAAACTGCTATGTAGTGCCCATCAAAGGCAATAATTTGGATTTGTTGTCTTTGTAACTATGGTCCCTTATGGAAAAAAGGAGCCTATTGAAAAGGTTGCAGGTTCAGTTGTTGAATAACTATTCTGAAGTTGTAAAATTGTCATAAAACCTGGGCATTTTTTTTTTCTTTTTTTAAAGAGAGCAAAGAATAACTAGAGATTCTGCTGAATTCAGGCATTAGCAAAGTGCAGTAGGCTCTCTGTACTGAGTAACAGATCTGCTTGAAACAAAAAGACTTAAGCCAAGGAAAGATTATACAAAGAATTGGCACCAAGCTAATGCTATTGTGTACAAATCCTCAAAGAGCTATGACTTGATGAGGAGAAAATGTTTTCTCCTCGTATGAAGTTCCAAATGTTTAAGCACCCTGGAAATAATCAGCCCAGCTGAAATTAGTTTCAGTTGCTAAAATAAATTTGCTCTAGCTGGCCTGTCAGTTTAAGGATGGTCAATAAATATGGGTGTATATGTGGATATATGCTTTAGTGAGATGAAATGTTAAGGTTTTTAGATAGCTTGGCTTTTCTTTCTCTTGGGTCTCTTAAGTGTAATGGAAAAGTCTGTTCGCTTAAATGCACTTAGGTTCTCTTAAGACTTTTGTAAGGAAAAAGAAAATTTCCTTCTCATTAATTACTCTATTTGGTAGCAAGCTGCTATTGACTAATGGTAGGCTACCCTATATACAGATTGCTCTTCAACCATTGGGAAATGGTTACAGACTCCTATCACAAAACCACTGCTGTGGTAGGTGAATCTACCAAAATTGTGGGGGTGACTGAATTACAGTATATACTTGCTGGAGTGTTTCACAAAATCAGGGTTGTATATGTTGCCCAAACAATGTAATACGTTCTTTTTATGGATGGTAGCATGTCTCCTGCTACAGTGGCATGTATCAGTACTCCTGGTTACCATACCAGACCATCCATCAACAGCAACCTTGATCATTTTCTCTAGCATTATCTATTTGGAGCAATTAAGGGGGTGTTCTTTAGTCCTCTGAGTTGTGCTCTCACAACACAATGTGTATTTGGGTTTTTACCGTGTTGCTGTGCCAACAGCTATTGACACGAAGATGTGCTATGTCATTTAGTCTCAACAAATGGTGAACCAACTGTTCTAGCACGTAGAATAGTTATTACCTGTGTATGCAATGTTAGTGCATACTTTTCAAAGTTTTAATTAAGGAAATGTTCCTTTTCGTTCCACTGATGCACTATCTAGCTTTCTTTCAGTGTTCTCTGTAGGTGGATGCCGTGAGAGAACTGGAGCTTGGTTCAGTTACTTGGTGCACTTTTGAGAACCACTCTTAATACCTCTTAAACTGATAGATGTCTGTCAAAGACACCCCCCCGAATTGGCTAAGCTATGTGCTTTCTGTTAACAGGCATGTCATAAGAACTTGCAGGTGTTGGTAGTTAAATAAAAAGGCATTTGGAGACTGAAAGAAGTATTTCAACTAAAAGTAGTGGGCAGTGGCCTAGCAAACAGCTTGTTTGCATCCTTAGGTTTCATACTTAATGTGCAAAAAGTACAGAGGGAGGGACTTGGCTTCTTTGTACAGCAACAATTGTGCCTGAACGCTTTTTGAGGAAACTTTTTACTTTTTTTTTCTTGTCTTTATGGAAACATAAGTGCAAGTGTTGTTTGGCCTGGTAGATTCTTAGTGGGAAGACTGAACTGAGTGGAAGAGTGTTGATACTTCCACTGGGGTATCACAAGAGTTAGAAATATATTAGGGCAAAACTTATACTGAACAGAGGAGAAAAAAATTTTGAAGGACTTTTCTGCATTGACTGTCAAGTTTGTGAGAGACCTGGTAAGCATGCAGTACTGCAGTACACCTTGTTAAGGTGCAGTTGTTCAGTTATTCCAAACACTTCCTGAATATTCTCTAGCAAAAATAAGCAAGAGATTGATCTTGATGTTCACTTAGCCTAGACATAAAGTACCTAGCTTTATACACAGCAAAAGCTATTTGCTTAAAAATCCATTTCGGTTACCTACTGAGATAACTAATATGGATCATAGTGGTGTTCTAGGAAAAAATACTACTTGTATCCTGGGAACAATAGCTAGAAAATCAAGATGATAAAATCAGTCTGCAATCACTTAATGTTCTCTCTTGTGTCTGCTTGCAATCCCAAGAGCCAGAAACTGAGGCAAAACCTGGTTTTATACACATGGGTGGTCCTGGAGTGTGATTTTATTTTATTTTTGTTTTGTTTTTTTTTTTTTTAAAATTTGTCATTATTATTCCTTAATGGTTGCAAATTTTTCAAATTTGTCCATGACTGTGTCTTTATTTAGTAATATGCCAAAGTAGCTTTTTTTTTTTTAAGGTAAGCAAGTAGAAAATATTTTTGACAATTTCCAGTAGCACATTTGCTAGCCTGTCTGTGTAGATGTAATCCTTTTCTTGATAAACTTGGGTGTTGTAAATGCTGTCTGACAATATTGGAAATTCTGGTGAAAAGATAACCACCACTTGTTCAGGAGACTTTTGACTGTTGTTTGCATTATAGCACTGTCTAGAGTCCTGGTTCTATTGTGCAAAAGTTTGAGTGGTTTTAGGTTATTTCTACACCATGAACTCAGAAAAGGGCTTCCTCCTAGTAGGATTCAGGTATCAGTGTGTGGACGTTAGCTGTGGTCTTACAGTAGAAATTCTCATGTGGCCATCTCTTAGTGTGGCCTTTCGTTCACAACCACACCTTTTTGTCTGTGCATATCAACAAACTATGTAAGAGAACTGGCTTTTATGGATTAAAATTCAGTAATCGAATTAAATGTAACAAATTATAATGTCCCAATTTACACATCATATGGAAAAGATAGCTCAAGCTTGTCAGTCTTCGGTGTTTAAGTGTGATGGGACCTCATGCTGCTAAGCTTTCATGAGAACAGGGTGAGAATGTATTGTAGGTCTGGGTCTGATATGGTAATCATGCTATGCAGTGAACCGCATCTAGTGTCTAATCTTTGTGGCTGATGTTGACCACTTATGAAACCTCCAGTTCATGCGTGTTCCATTTTGTTTAGAATCGCGATATTCTAATGTTTATTTCCAAGAGCAGAGCTCAGACGCAGACAACAGTTTGGAAATATCATGGCATTTGTTCAGATTAACTGTGATTGTGGCTGTCATCTCATTATGTTGTTATCCCAGTTACCGAGAAAAGTTTCCCGTGACAGATCTGGATAAGTACACAAGAAAATTGATGTAAAACTCTTTCTTCTGTTTGCTGAATATTATGTATCCTGTAATGACTTTTTTTCCCAAACTTACAAGAATGTCCTTGGTGTTCCAAAAGGTTGATTAAAAAGTTAGTTTAGGATTTTGTTCTATGAGTCTTGGGGTACAGGAGTAGTTTGGATGTTACTTCCTTTGAATACTTTACAATGCCTGAGCTGATCTCTTTTCAATTGTAAGTTGTTTTGAAGACGATTTTTTTTTCCCTTTTAAGGGAACTGCTGCACAAGTCATTTGGTAAAGTCTTGTGAAGACTTTCTAAAACTACCAGTTTGTGCACCCAGTTTGTGATGATGAATAAGCAAGGTGTTGGATGTTAGTGGGTGTATGAACTTGATAGTCTTCCAAGATGTTATTTTCTTCTTTTAAAAGATGTGAGTAGTATAATTTAAGGAAAAATCCTGTATTTAAGATGGCAATTTCTATTAAAATAGTCCATGGAATACTGAAATTATGGCAATGCTTCAAGACTCTAAACATTTGTTTGTGTATGCAAAACAGCTAATAAGTGTCTGCAGTTTGCTTCAATTATTAGTTCTTTTCTGTTTGTGTTCTATACCATCTTAGTTTGAGTTTATCCCTAATTGCCCTTAGCTATATGACTCTGTCACTTTCTTCTTGCACTGTCATAATTCTTAGTCAGAACATCATGACACATGGTGGATTTTTTTAAAACACATTTTCTTAGGTAAACCAGGCGTTTAGGTAGAGATTCTATTTTATTATACAAGTGAAGATAGATATAAACTGGTTTTGGTAAAGTGTCTGTGTGATTTTTGGTGGTTTTTTTTTTTTGTCAAACCAAAGACAGGGGCCTTTATGTAGGTACTGAAACTTTGTTTGCTGCTGTTTCTCCTACAATATTTGAACAAGTCTAATTTTCTTCTTTTTGCCTAGAAGTGTGAACTTTGCAGTGACACAGCTTGCTATCTGCAGTTTCAAGTGAGTTGAAGACTTGTCTGCATTTGTCTTCTGTGGGTTAAAGTAATGTGCTCCTTCTCCTGGGGTAGGTGATAGAGGGAGTGTTAAATGATCAGTCTGGAAAACATAGTTTCACATAAGCATCTTATTAGAATAATTAATAAGAATTTTTTTCTATCTTTTTGTGATCAGTTAGTGCTTGCAGATACCAGTTTTCTAGCTCTGAATTTGTTTAGCTGTTTCTTTTGTCAGCTGAAGGAAGAAGTCTCCAATGGGAGAGGTTTTTGGAAGAATGTCAGTATAACTTGTTCTTCTGGCAACTTCACGATGTTTTCATTTAGTCTGTTCTCATGCTCTTACTGGCAGTAGGCTGTAGCAGCTGGGATGTCAGCATGTTTGCTTTCTCGTGACATGGTTTAGTCTTCTTTTTCAGGCTGATCAGTTTAAGACAATAATTTTGTAGTCGTCTGTGTGTGTGTCATCCCCCCCCCCATACTTGAATGACCTCTTGCCATTATACAAGTAGTGACAAAAATGGCAATGAAGTGCTAGGAAGTGCTAGTACTGGCTTCGGTTCTGGTTTTGGAAGTTACAGTGGTTATTGCATGCCTGAGTGCTATTTTTTGCCCACAGTTCAATGATCAAGCAGTCAATTCTCCTCTTCCCTCTCATTCTGAATTCTGGATTTTGCCAGGAAAACAAAGCTTTTTCCAACTCTGCCGGTAAACAGCAGTGCTTGCCAGTTAATGCAGTGATGTTAACATGGATAGAACTACTGTTGAGATGGGAATTTTCCCAATTGTACTTTTATAGGTGGATAACATGGTATGGGCTGTATTTCTACTGTGCCTTTGAGTGCTAGCATGCCTAAGTATGTGGTCTTAAATCGTCCATGTTAACTTTAGGATTAATCCCCTAAATACATTATCCAAGGGTATTCTTGTTTGCTGTTGAAGAAAATGGTAATGACTGGCTCATGTATAGTAAAAATGGAGAAGCCTTTTATCATTTTATAGTGGGAGTAGTTAGTCCCTACCATGATATTAGTAATAACAATTTTTATGTTTACTTATCATAGTGTAGTCTGTCTCACACGTAGTACCATGTAGTTTTTCAACTGTTAACTTGATTCTGCCCTTTTTTTTTTTCCTGGAAGCACAGTCCTAGCTTTTATGCCTATTCCAATAATAGAGGTGAATTATAACATACGCTGCCCTCTTACTCCTTTGAGGATTGAAGATGTACAGCAGAAGTTGTATTAGTTCCGTTTGCCCGGTTTCTGTGCTGTGCTCTTGGGTTTGCATTTGAATCTCTAGCAGCTGTACTGTTTGTGTCTTAGTTGAAAGAAAGTACTACGTAAATAAATTCCAGGTTCACTTTTCCCTGCAAGTATGAAAAGCTACTGGTATTGACATGACGGTATTTTTCCCTTGGAATAAAGAATGTATGGTGAATACTTCTTGGGAAATCTGCTATCTTGCCAGGAGCTTATAAAGAGAAAGTTGGATGGTCACTTTATTATTTTCCATTAACTCGAACTTTTATGATCCTAGATTTATGCATTAAATAATTGCATACTAGTAGAATACAAAAAAAGAGCTCAGTGTTTCTGTTTCAGTAAGTAACTGAAACTAGGAATGAGCTGCTTCCGTTTATCATGCCCAAAACCAGAGTTTCCATGGAGGAAGAAGGGCTGCCAGAATGTAATAATTTTGATAGTATCTGGCACACACCAACAGACATTTTACTTGTGTTCTGTAACAGAGAAGGGAAAGGTAGTGATACAGGCTGCTACTTTGTTTTAAAAGGCATAGTATCTGTTGAACATAATTTTCATCAGTCACCAACAAAGCATCCTGTGTAAGAAAAGTAAAAAACAGGTGAAGATAAGCGGTAGGTCAAAAAGCGAAGAAGGGTATGCTAAAGAAGCCTAGACTTTTACTTCCCTTTTCTCTGTCTCGGAAAATCATCACAAGCTCTAAGAGAACAAATGCGTATTATACTAATCTTACCATTAGTATATGCCGCCTGTATTATTACCTGGTTTCTGCTTGAAAGTCAAATCCAGTTGAAATTAAGGAAATCTGGGGAGAATACCATGCTGCAGATGTGGGGTTTTTTGGTTGTTGTTCATTTGTACTAATGGCAACTATGTATAACTTTAGTTATCCTGTTAAATTCACTTAGCTTTGAGGTTTATAAAACAATAGTCTCTCTGCTAAGAATAACAATGTAGTTTTAGACTGAGCTGTTCAGTATACCTGTTTACCAAGCTTACTTGTAGACAAAAATAATTATTTACTATTAAGAGCAAATATGAGTGGAAAGCTCTTCTCTTCATGTTTATGTTTTGTTGTTTGGGCTGTTGTATACCTCTACCTGACCATTTGATTGCTCCTTGATAACTCTACTGATTTATTTCTTTTTCAGTCATTTTTGGGTTTTAATGATGACAATTGTGTTTTTTCATAGACTGTGAATAGCAAGGAAATGGAATCTGTCAGCTGCCTTCAGATTTACGTTAGTAGAGAAGGAGGCTTCAAGAAATGGAGACCACATCCATTGTGATACTACAGTGTCTTTTTTGGCAGCTATAAAATATGGTGTTTGTAGAGAGAAATTAAATGTGTGGTGTAGGCATGTACAAAACTAAGAAAAAAGATACAACACAGTCATGGTGCTTCATCCTAGGATGCCAGGTGGTTTGGATTGTACCCACTTTTGGTAGGTAGTGAATTAGGGTCTGCCAAGCATGGGACGACCGTGGCTCCCACTGCATTCAGTGCCTCTCTGTGATACAAACCAGTTGGCATTGAACTTCTTTTTCATTCTGCCTGCCTTCTTGGGCCATCACTCCTGCTAGTAAGTGGCACGGGCATTAGAAATGTCAATGCCTTTCTTAAGGTTGCACCACTTCAGCTTATTTCAAAATTGCTCAGAAGGTGTTTCGAGAGAACTGCAGTTGTCAAAGGGAGGTGAAATTGGCAACTTAATGTTTTCCTGTGGTTGGGTATCTGGAAATTTTAACTTGTTTGCTATTTTATGATGTTTTTTTCAAACTTTACTTCAATGATAGGCTTGGGCTGTTCATTGAGAGAAGCTGTATATTTCACAACAATGTTCATTTGCCAAGGCTCTGTTTTGCAGCTGCCTCAAAGATGCACTAATTCTGAATGTGTTGAGTGTTCAGCATCCCTTGCTGTCCACCTTTATTACTTTTAAACAAAACCTGTCTCGTCACACTGCTGTAAAAGAAACTGGAATGGAGATTTCTACTATTGCAACAAGAAATAACGAGCACCATTTTTTCCAAAATATTTTTACCATTTGATGTAAGCGCGGTATTTTACTTTATAAACTGTCTGCATTGAGTGCAAGTGGTAAGTATTATGTCTTATAAATAAAAGCTGATTTAATCTGCTTGGGATATTTTTGCCATTGTACTGTCTACAATTTTTAAGACTTCTTAAATATGTTGGAGCTTGTTTATTTTTGAGGATGGCAAAATGTATCCGATTCCTTCTTTCACATCACTGTTTACTCTGTGCTACAGTTGGAAGCAACAGGCATGTCAGAGCCTTTACTTTTCTACATAAGGCTGCAGGCCAACGCCTTATTTTCTAGATCTCAGGTTATGAGACAGTTGTAGTTGAACATGTTTTCCAAACTAGGTAAATGTTGACCTGAAATGCCACAGAGATAAGGGCATTGTAATAATTTCCTCTATAAAGGACTAATGAAGAGGAGTAAAATCCTTGTGGACAGGTCATTTGTACTTTATTTTTGTCTTTGCACTGTTACTGAACTATCTCATGGCATGATACTATGACCTTATGGTCATGATGAATGCATAAGTATACTTACCTAAAAATTTGAGTCCTTTCTTCTCCCCCCGACCCTTGCTCTCCTCATTGTATAGTGTTAACTAATAGGAATACAATCTTAATACACACAATTATTTACCTCCTTGAGAATTACAGAAAGTTATAACCTTTGGGAGACCAAGTAGCTCCTGGGAGTCCTTGAAGCATGTTGTTCTTCATAACAAAGTCTTTCTTCTCCAGAGCTTAAACAGCATCTTCTGCATGCAGTTGTCATAATAAAAAAATCTTGGTGTGTAGTAAATGCTTGAAATTCAACTAAGGTTTAGCAGGCTTTCTTTGCATGATTATATGGAAGTAGTACTGAGGCTACCAAACTTTTAACTTAAAACTAATGTTCATTTTCAAGAAGATACTGAAAAAAAATCAGTTACGTGTTCAGAAGGTTAGTTCATTGCTGTACCAAGGAGCACATTCAGCTCTGCCCCAGGAAGGGAACTTGGATTTGGTGTATAAAGATCACTGAGTAGATTCTCCTTCTGTGCTGCCTGGCTCTCTTTGCATCTGCTAACTGTGTGTTGGGTTGTCCCTCTGATTTTTCTGTTCTCTCCCTTCCAGCTGATACTTGACTACTGCAAATAAGTAGCTGTGTAGTTCCTGTTCTCACAAATAGTGGGTTTTTTTTTTTTAGTATCTTCCTGCGAAGTCATGCTATTTTGTTGTTGCAGGTTTTAATGCAGTACAATCCTACTGGCAGCCAAATTCTTTATCTATTTTACAGCAGTGTTTTTTTTCTGATGTGAGCCATACATGTAGGCACTGACTTAAAAGAAAATAAGAATTCTTGCCTGTTGAGGGTTTTTGACCACCAGTGCACGCCAGTACCCCTTGGTGAGGAAATAATGTAAAACATTGTCATAAAACAAGAATAACTTTTTTCCCCTTCTTGCTTAGAGAATCCTCAAATTAGTGTGAAATGTGGAAGTTCAGGGGAAAAAAAAAGAAAAATAACATTTTTATTTTCCTGCTGGAGAGAAAGTGTGACACAATGCTGTGCTGATAGTAATTAGAGCCCAAGGAATAAAATGGTCTTACAAAAAAAAGTGTTCCTCGCAGTGAGAGTGCGTGTCTTGGGTGGTGGGAGTGTGGGTAGTAAAGCTTCAGGTTACTGCGTCAGGCAATTTGATGTTTCAAACTGAACTTAGGTATGAATTTATATCAGAGATTTTGAATGAAGGTTAACTTAAAGATGGCTTCACAAGGACATTTTGAAGAACAGTTTCTGCCGTATCTGAATTTGCTGTCATTGTGGGCTTTCTTTTTCCAAAGAAATCTGCACTAGTAGCAGTCTTGGATTCTGTTTGTGTGGCATGGCATATCTCCAAAGGCTTGGGAATTAGTTTTTGAAGAGTGGTGATGTAGCTATTTCTTTATTCTAGTTGTATACAAAATCAACCATCTTTGTTCTGCTCATTCTAATATATTCATTCCATAAAATATAATTCTCAGTATTTTTCCTTGAAATTTCCTTTGCCTTTGTGACATTTTCAGTTGCTTAACTTGAAGAACTGTTTTTCAAACCCAGGAGTTTGTATTGACTGAGAGGAATGTAGAAGTTAACATTTCTGCTTTTCACGTCTGAGATTTGTCCATAGCAGGTACTGATGACAAGAATACAGTTTGTGAACTGCAGAAAAATATGCTCTGCTGGTGCGTATTATAAACGCGGATGTATGGGTAGAAACTACCACAATACAGAAACCCTCTCAAATTTAGCCTCTGATGCTGAAGCTAGATTCAGAAGTTGAAACATTACTTGGTTGTTATCATAAGTAGTTGAGAGTGGCTTCTGGATTTTAAAATCTTATTTTAACGTCTTTGACTGTAAGCTGTGCCTTTGTTGTACTTCTGTTTAGTGAAGCCAGTATAAGCATTTGTCTGATGTAAGAAAAAAGCAATCTGTTCGGTGGCTTTTTTTTTTTTTGAACAGCAACACACAGGAATTCTTGCCTGCCATTGCTTTCTCTATCCGTGTGACTACTCTTTTTTTGTCAATCTAATGTGGTTTTCCAGTGGAAAGGTCACATTTTTCAAGTCTTTCTTTCCTGTTGCTTTAATGGTAGTATTGCTGTATTCTTGAGTAGCTTGTTTTCTGATGAGAAATCAAATCTTACAAAGTACTGTATGGGCACTTCTCTGTTAAATGGGTGAATAAGTGGTCTCAATTTATGCAGAAAGCAAATAAACTGACATAATTATTTTGTTGAGAGCCAAATTTTAAATGTGCCCAAATCCAGCCCCCAGTATTATTATTCCCCCGTACCTCCTTCTGTTCTTATTTGAGGTAGATTGAATTGATTTCTGTTTACCAGATTTTTAGCTGTAAATCGTTGTGGCTTTTCCTGTGAAGGAGGGAGAGCATGAGGAAAAGAAAGTCTGAAGAGGGGTGTTGCTGAATTCAAAGGGAAATCTGGTGTTGGACTCTTAGATAATTTTCCCAGTGTGTCTTGCTCATACAACTGTGCGAGACAGAGTATGTTTTTACAAGCAGCTATGAAATTCTCTTCTTTGGCGGGTGGGAGAGGCTGTGCGGTTGCAGATAGTAGCACAATAGTATTGTATTCCTTTTTTAAATCCAGATTGTGAATTTAAAAATTCAAGGGCTGAGTCTGTCAACTAATGCTGAAGGTATTTCAGTACCTCTAAAAGTACAATGGCTTTCCTCCTGGGCAATCTAGATTTCCATTTCCTCCCTGCTTGTGGAGTATTCAGAATGATTGGTAGCATCTTGTATCTGGTGTTTTAGTTTGTCTGGTTAGACTCCAAAGAGCAAGCCTATGAACAAATTCACAAACCCTGTGTTTTTGTATTATGTTGGAAGCTCTTTTGCTTTGAGTCTAAAAAGGCAAGTAGTGAAGAAGAAAGCCTCACAGCCAGCATACAAATATCCTTTCTTCTTTGGTTTTGCTGTATTGTACAGTAATAAGCATAGTCTATAAAAAGCGTTCTATTATTTTCTTAGCTCCTGCTTGCTGTGAAGATCCTTTTTGCTACTAATGTGACAATTTCCCATTCTCCTATCTATGCTGGGATATGGATAGACTGTGAACTCCCTCTTCCTCATAGTTGCAAGTGTCCTAGTGAGTGCCATTGAGAAAGGCTGTTGTGGCTGGAAATAAGTCAAAATAATTGCTGTTGCTTGCAAGTTTGGCTGTGCTTTCTGTGAGATTTTTATTGTCAAAAGGACTGTGGGGTGAATATGTGACTACAGTGGAGTGCGAGCCCACAGAACTGCTGCAGCAGACATAGCTGGCACCTTGAAAACGTAACAGCGTGTCTATATTTCAATGGAGATTAAACCAGCTTTTCTTGTTTATGAATGAGTATTGTCAGCCTTTGCTCTCTGAGGTGAGTGGGATATGTTTTGCTGTTCACCACACTAGGGTGGGTTACAAAAGGCTTTTTTTGTGGCTTATGTGTCAGGAAGATTTGACTCTTCAGTCCATGATGAAAGACTGCATTTGCATGAGAGTATTGTAGAAAAAATACTTTGCAGCAGAGAGTAGAAAGGAGATTCTGGACAATGATGTTTGAGGACTGTTCATTTTCAAGTCAAGCAAATGACTATAGCTCTTCATTCATCTGTGCTCAGTGTGGTGGCCACAAGGTGCCTACCAAGCTGCTCTATCACTCAGCCTTGTCAAGAAGACAGGCAGGGAAATACAATGGAAAGCTTCTGGGTTGAGATAAGGACAGGAAGATCACTCAACAACTACTGTCATTGGCAAAACAGACTCTACTTAAGGAAATTAATTTACTTTATTGACAGTTAATAACAGTGTGGGATAGTGAGAAATTAGAACAATAAACTAAAACAAATTTGACCCATCCCTCCTTTCTTCTCAGGCTTAATTTCACTCCCTGCTCTTCTGCCTTCTCCCTTCCTGTTGTCACTGTAAAACTCAGTTGTTTTTTAAATTTCTACTTGTTCAACTCTTAACTGAGTAGAAACTCAATTAAATATAACATATATAACATACTTAAAAATGTGAAAAGGTGGTAAAGCAAGAGAGTAGTCAACAATTCTGGTGCACAGTTCATATGCACATTTACAGTGTAGGAAAATGTGCAAGCTTGTCAAACACAGGAACTATGATAGGGGATAAGGGGCTTCTGTATCATTAATAGCGTGACCATGGATCTCTAACAACTTTGTACATTTTCATTGCAGATGGTATTGTCATATGTGTTAAAAGATGTAGATTGCTGAATGAAACAGCAGTGATAATCAGAGCACTAATTGTGTGTGGGGAGTCTGGAAAATCTAAACAGATATGCTCACTCTTACATTTTGAAGAAATAAAAGCACACAGGCTAGCACCATTGATGTAAAATAGTTACTAGTCTTGCTAGAGGTCTAGTAGCCGTGTGTGGGAGGCCTGTCATGTAATAACTGGTTTGTTAGACAACTGCAAGAGGAAGTGGTAAGGGGCCATGTCTCTACCTTGCCATGCTGTCGAAGTTTGGTTGCCTTACAGCATGTGTCACTAACACTTATGTGGTTTTCTAGGGATTTTGAGCCAGTGCCCTTTATTATTTGTCTCTAAATTCTGGTATGGCAATGCATTGTTTGGAAGCAAAGCAGTAGTGATGAGGAAACAATTTTCTGTTTACCTTCTGACTGTCAGTGTAACTAAAAGCAGTCTAGCTTCGTGTGGTGGTTTGACTCTGGCTGGACGCCAGCTGCTCTGTCACTTCCCCTCCTGAACTGGACAGGGGAGAGAAAATACAATGAAAGGCTCATGGGTTGAGATAAAGACAGGGAGAGATCACTCACCAATTACCGTCACAGGCAAACCAGACTTGGGGAAATGAGTTTAATTTATTACCAATCAAATCAGAGTAGGATAATGAGAAATAAAAAATAAAACACCTTCCCCCCCTCGCCTTTATTCTGGGCTTAATTTTACTCCTGAATTCTCTATCTCCCATCCCTGAGCAGCACAGGGGGACAGGGAGTGAAGGCTGCAGTCAGTTCATCATACATTCTCTGCTGCTCCTTCCTCCTCAGGGGAGGACTCCTCGCATTCTTCCACTCCTCCAGCGTGGGATCCCTTCTATGGTAGACAGTCTTCCATGAACTTCTCCAATGTGAGTCTTTCCCACAGGCTGCAGTTCTTCACAAACCACTCCAGTGAGGGTCCCTTCAGGGTTCCTTCAGAAACAGACTGCTACAGCATGGGTCCCCTATGAGGTCACAAGTCCTGCCAGCAAACCTGCTCCAGCGTGGGCTCTTCTCTCTACTGGTCCACAGGCCCTGCCAGCAGAGCCTGTGCAGGCTTACCATGGGGTCACAGCCTCCTTTAGGGTATCCACCTGCTCTGGCATGGCGTCCTCCATGGGATGCAGGTGGATACGTGCTCCACTGTTAACCTCCATGGGCTGCAACGGGACAGCCTGCCTCACTGTGACCTTCACCAGGGGCTGCAGGGGCACCTCTGCTCCGGTGCCTGGAGCACCTCCTCCCCTTCATTGACTTTGGTGTCTGCAGAGTTGTTTCTCACACACATTCTCACTCCTTTCTGGCTGCAATTGCTGTTGTGTGAAGTTATTTTCCCGCTTCTTAAATACGTATCATGGAGGCACTACCACTGTTGCTGACTGGGTCAGCCGTGGCCAGTGGTGGGTCTGTCTTGGAGGTGGTTGGCATTGGCTCTATTGGACATGTGCGAAGCTTCTAGCAGCTTCTCACAAAAGCCCCCCCTGTAGCCTCCCTGCTACCAAAACCTTGCCACACAAACCCAATACACTCAGGTGTGCACTGATTGCTCTGTGCTTTTGCAGGAACCCTCTTTTAACCAGCTTATTAAGCTTAATAGGTTTATGTGATCTCAGTTACTCTGTATCAATACTTATCTAGCAAGAACAGATAACTTAGTGGGCGGTACTACTGGGCTGGTAAAAGAGACTTTGGTAGACCCAGTTGTTCTGCAACCCATGAAGCAAAGGGGGAGGAAAGCAGAGTTGAGGAAGGGAGCAGGAAAGAAGCTCAAAAAAAACCAGTTAGGGTTGAAGAAGGGCAGAAGAAGAAAATATGTAAGGATGTCTACCAAAGCGATATTGTCAAAATAGCATGGTAGAAATAATTGCACTCCTTTAGGAGAAGAGTTGGCAGAGCACAGGGAGTGGGCAGTGTAGAGCTGAAGGAGCAGATGGGCCTTAGTGAAAGGAGGGTAGATGATAGAATGAATTTAAGCATGTTATTTTTGATCTTGTGCCTTTAAAGTGACAGTGGGTAGACCAAACACCTGTTCTTTATCATCACTTTTTAGGAAATGTAAATAAGCCTAAGTGTTAATTCACTTTGAAAACTTCACCTCAGCTTACTTCTAATATTTGCTGGTGTGTTTGCTCTGTACCCAGATGGGGTATTCTGAAGAAAAATAAGATTTTTGTGAAAACATCCCCCCAACCCTGACAATCTACTATAAGTTTAGTACAACAAGTTTAGGTGTTAGTTAACTTAGGAACCAATTAACTAATTTTGGTATTGCTATGTATGTAGTACTGATATAAGAAGTTGTTTGGGTGCATCTCTGGTGTTGCTCTGTGTGGTGAAGAGAGGCTATTTGCTATGTTCCATTGTGCTTCTAAGACTTCATATCCACTTTGCATTTCTCATGTCAGGAA
This sequence comes from Chroicocephalus ridibundus, assembly GCF_963924245.1. Classification (NCBI taxonomy): domain Eukaryota; kingdom Metazoa; phylum Chordata; class Aves; order Charadriiformes; family Laridae; genus Chroicocephalus; species Chroicocephalus ridibundus. Next base: position 49,042,370 of record NC_086286.1, read on the forward strand.
AATTTGCATTAGCTATCAGTCCTTGGAGTGTACTGCACTTGCATAGAGAACAAACTGTCAGATGATCTTGCATCTTTATTAAAAGTAGGGAACTACAGGTAGAGTCCTGGGGTAGGACTTCAGCTTTGGTTTCACCAGGAGGGGGATGCTTTGAGCATGCTTGGGCTGTGCCTTAATAAATGCTGCAGAACTCCAGATATAGACACAATGCAAACTTGCACGAAGGAATATCCCTCTGGCGTGCTAAAACACTATTGTAGATGCAGCTAATGTGAGTCACATCTATTACTTCACTGTTAATGTTTTCGATCAGCTGTAATCTGCTTACTGAATGCTTAATTTATGGAATCATAGAGTTGTTTAGGTTGGAAAACACCTTTAGGATCATCAAGTCAAACTGTTACCTTAGCACTGACAAGTCCATCATTGAACCGTGTCCCTAAGCACCACATCTACACATCTTTTAAATATCTCCACGGATGGAGACTCAACAGCTTCCCTGGGCAGCTTGTTCCAGTGCTTGACAACCCTTTTGGTGAAGAAATTTTTCCTAATATCCATCCTAAACCTCCTGTGGCACAACTTGAGGCTATTCACTCTTGTCCTATCGCTTCTTACATGGGAGAAGAGAATGACCCCTGCCTCGCTACAACCTCCTTTCAGGTAGTTGTAGAGAGCAGTAAGGTCTACCCTGAGCCTCACTTCTCTTGACCTGCTGACCACGTTATTTGTGATACAAACCAGGATGCTGTTGGCCTTCTTGGCCACCTGGGCACACTGCTGGCTCACATTTAGCCAGCAGTCCACCAACACACCCAGGTCCTTTTCTGCCAGGTAGCTTTCCAACCACTCTTCCCTAAGCCTGTAGCGTTGCATGGGGTTGTTGTGACCCAAGTGCAGGACCTGGTACTTGGCCTTGTTGAACCTCATACCATTGGCCTCGGCCTGTTGATCCAGCCTCCAGATCCCTCTGTAGAGCCTTCCTTCCCTGAAGCTGATCAACACTCCTACCCAACTTGGTGTCATCTGCAAACTTGCTTAGAGGGCACTCGATCCCCTTGTCCAGAACATTGATAAAGATATTAAAGAGAAATGGCCCCAATATTGAGCCCTGGGGAACACTTACTTGGAACTGGCCACCAACTGGATTTAACTCCATTCACCACCACTCTCTGGGCCTGGCCAGTTTTTTACCCAGTGAAGAGAACATCCATCCAAGCCATGAGCAGCCAGTTTCTCCAGGAGAATGCTGTGGGAAACTGTGTCAAAAGCTTTACTAAAGTCTTGGTAGACAACATTCACAGATGTCCCAGATAAGCAAAGAAGGAAGACAGAGAGCACTTCAGATGTTTAGAAATTGTTGTGATGCTAATTCATACTTGACAAGGTCAGATGTGGTGTGTCTGCTTTCAGAATTTAAATGGGATCCAGGTAGTCGGGATCTGCTAGTGCTCTTTGTCAGCAAAAAGGTGTTGCTGGTTAGGCTTAATAGTTGCTACTGTGCTATGGTACTATGGGCATTCAAGTCTGGTGCTTAATATTGACCATGCTGGAAATCTGTTTGCATTTATCATGTCATTGCATCTCCCAAAGTCATGTTACTTGGTATTGTCTTAGAAAGGAAATTGCATGACACAAATTTATTCAAGTCCCAGGAAATGTGTTTTATTTGGTTCCTGACCAGGATTAAAGGGCATAGCTGAGAACAGGAGTCCGGTCTGAACTCATGTATGTTCAGAAACTCTAAACTGCTCTGGTTGTTGAAAAGAAAGCTACTTTTGGGTGAAATCAGAAAGAAATTAAAACACAAACTCAGTGACTAACAAAGTCCCTGAAAAGTGGGCCTTGCGTGTTGTCTGTGATGGCTTTTCTGCATGTGTATGTTTTTTCGTCAACCATCGGGGCATACATGAGTATAAGCCTCACAAATTTACATGAAGAAACAAGTACTGCTTTTTTTTTATTTGGTGTTTGTTTGCATCTTCAGAAACTCCTAGCACTAAATCGTGCTAATTTCTATGAAATTAGAACTCTGAGATTTCTATAAGGTACTGCTAGCATTAAGCTACACAACTTGAAGTTGCAATTTTTCTAATCATTCTTGATTACATCTTTGTTTCTTGCATGTCAGGGGTAATTAAATGTTGACTAATTATAGTGGTTTAGATTTTTGCTGACAAAAATTTGCTTAAGAAAGTGCAAATTCCTGTTCTAGCTATAGTTGTCTTCCTCCAGCCTATATTTTAGCACAAAAAAAAAAGCACTCAGGGACTGTCTAAGCAAAAATAAAAGTAATCTGAATCACAGTGTAATTGGCTGCCTTGAACTACAGCAAGCTGTAGAATTAGCTGCCTTGAAATGGTGGTACTTATTGGGCACATCTTTCTGTACAACAGTTCTTTTTATACCTGCTGGTCAGTTCTACACTACTTTTGCTGAAGTCCAGGATAGCAAAGAGTTGGACCAGAGTAAGTGGATTTTAATTTCTATCAGTGGGATCTAGAGCATAGCCTTAGTAGAGAATTGGGTGGGTATGTAATGGTGTTTCCTTCCAGAAGTTCAACAATGTTATTCTGTCCCCTGCCATTGCAAAATACTGGGCATACCTTTTCTACTGCCCGTCTTGAAATTCTAGATAGTCATCTGTAGCAGAATAAAAAAGTGTGTTTTCTGCAGAGTACTTATTGACTAACTGATTTCAAGCGATGGAAAGTTCAGTTATGTTTCACAAAGCAGCGTATGAACTTGAGCTGCAGAAAAATGGAATATGGAGAAGCCATAAATGAGATACCTTTCTAACTCACAACTAGGTAACATTGCACTTCATTGTAGAAAGCAGCTACCTATGGAAACAGCACGAAACTGATTAGTGTTTGAGGACACCTCTCAGGAATATAGAAGAGGATGAAGTTATGGTGATGCTCTTCAGCATTTTAGAGTGTAAGACGCGCTTTTTGGTATGCCAGCTGGCATAACTAACTTCAATATCTGAAGTGAGTCGCTAGAGGAGTAAAGGATAAAAATTGATACCGCTTTTGTCAATACACTTCTATGATGTTCTGTTTGTTAACTTGGTACACGTTTTCAAGAATGGAGATATAAACCGCTTAAGATGCACCTTTAATTCTCCTAAACTAAAAGAAGGTTTTATGGAAATTCAATCATCAGTACTTATGTGCAGTATAGTGAGTTACCATACTAGAATGTCACAGAAATACTATGTGATATTGTTTGTACTTCTTAAAAAAAGACAATTTCTAAAAAAGTATCACGTATAGTCTTACAGATTTTGAATTCTTCTTCACTTACTGTGAATATATAGGGTTATAATTTTAGATAAGGCAAAATATTCTTGGCACTCCTTGGTGATAATACTTCTTTAGTTGACTCAGAAAATAGAGAGATTGCAGTGATTTCATGGCAGAGTGACCACAGAAAAAATATTCATAGTATGAAGCGCATCTTGCTTTTGGCTTTTTGTTGTTTTGCTGTAAGGCACACTCACTCACAACTAATTGTGAAAATAAAACTTTACTTACCTAGCTCACCTGGTGTGTTAGAGGAGTATTGATTAAATTGATTTAGAGATTTAAATTTGATTTGAGATTTATTAGAGATTTAAAATTGATTTAGAGATGCAGCTTGCTGCATGTTTCTGTGATGACTATATACAATCTGTGGGTCTGTTCTAAATCTTTTTTTTTTTTTTAAGTGCTTGTGTTATATAAACAGCTTCCTGACTCTGCTATTGGCATTGCTCTGTGTGTTGCCCAGGAAATGGGCAGTGCTAGTGGGCCCTCTGAAGCTTCGCTACAACTCCCCACCTTGTGAGTGGTAATTTTCAAAGCAACTTTTAATGGCCCTCCATTAGACACCAAAAGCATCTTCCTGCAAGTATGAATGCTTCCATATTCCTTAATGGCTTGCTTGTAAAATTGTATCAATAACATTTTCCTTGTCTAATGTTCTAGTAGGCATATTAGTTTTGCATGAGAAGTTGTATCTTGTTTCTGCAGTTTCAGAGCTGCACTACTATGTCTTCAGCTAAGAAACAGTAGAGCCCATCATGCACAGATCTGCCATTTTCTCAAAGTGGTTTTGACAATTAAAATTTGATTTCTATCACTGAAGTCAAATGCTGTGTTTTCCCCTCTGCGCTAATCTCCCTTGAGTGATGAGCTTTGAAAACTTTGCTGTCAGTTAAAAACAGGAGTTAGAGCCTGATAGTCTGGGCGGAAAAGCAGCCAAACGTTTTTGGTTGGTTTTGATTGGGACCTCTGAACTTGCCGATTTTTTTAGCTGGAAGGCTACAGTTGGTGCAGTGTACTGCAATTTGTCTTTCCATTAATATTTCAACTACTTCTATTCTGCTTTCTTGTGTTCCATGGTATCTTAACTCTTCTCCTTAGTCACTTCATCCATTCCGCTCTGTTCTTTTACTGTGGGAAAGAAGCCTGGTAGATGTCTATAGACCACTCTTCCCTGGATTGACAGGTTACATTGTTGCTTAGCATATTCGGTGTAAAAACGTCTGTGTTCAATCAGCTTCCTGATAACTGCCTCCTTAACTCCAATCAGTCTTTCACAGTTCTTAATGTTTTTGAAGAGTCTGTTAGTAATTGCACTACTAGAAGAAGGTTTAGTGGTTCTGATCCTGGACTGTCATTCTGTGAAGAAAGAGGTTTTACTGTTGCCGTCTGCCTGCTGGAGATCCAGAGGGCTGCCTAGTCACTCCAGTTTCTCTAGGCTCTGGTAGCAGGTGTAGGATCCATCTGCCCTTCTACTCTGTCTGAACAGTGGAAATGAGTGTTTTCTTCGAGGGTTCTGGGAAAAGGTCTCTGATCTAAAACTGTCACTTGTTTTTATAACTGTTTTGCAGCTACAGTTAGTTGCCAGATTTGTGTAGGTTGCATAGTTTCCTAGATGACTAATAACATCTTTCCAATAATTAAGTTGATATTTCTGTAGTGATTTGGGGAAGTTTTGAGCAAGAATATCAGGATTTGAACAGGGGTGCTTCACTGTAAATTTGCTTTCCATTAACTCCTGAAAGATTATTTTTAGGAAAGGACAAATCTAATGTCTGACACTCATAAAGAAAGTTGAGAGATGCTCTGAGACTCTGCCCTTATTTGAGGTGATACTCCTGTTCCTAGTTGCCTGCTGCTATTTTAGAGAGAAGTTTGGAGGAAATACTGTATGATCTAGAGAGTAGCCCTTGGTGAAAACGACTCTAAAATAGATAGAGGTATGATTACCTGTTTAAATGCTTATTGCTAAAGGCTTGTTCTGTACCTTCTGAATGTCTTTGAAGAATGAGGTCTGTAGGAGACAAGTTTCTGGAGTTATTTTAAGTTCTTTGATATTAATAGGAGGAGGAAAACAGTCAACAGTTGCAAATTCATGTGAAAAATCAGCAGAAATTGAAATCTCTCTATGTGGTCTTTGCTTTGTCTAAAATTCAGTTATAACATCATCTTTTGTGTGTCCTTCTTAATTTGTCTGAGTACCTGAAAACTGCCACAGAAATTATATGCCTGCCAAAGATTATTAAACATCAAAATGCAAATGCCTGTTAACGCTTAATATTCCTTGTGTTAGTTCCTTATATTGTACCCTTTCAAACTTTATTTCCCACAAGTTATATACAGGCCTTCCTGATCACAACTTTGTATGAACATACTTGTTTTTGAACTAGCACGGATGCCACTTCCATGGTGCTCTAAAGACGTTATGTTTTTTAATGCTGTCAGCTGCAAAATGGTGTTTTTGAAAGTGAATTTATGTGAACTGAATAACAGAAGATGTGACTTCTAACAACTGTCAGATTTTTTTTAATGAAGAAAATTTTCACAAATTAAATGTGTGAGAATCATGAGTGTATTCCTACAGTGTCTGTGTAAATAGTGTTCCAGGCTAAGCAGACCCTGGATATTTAACACAAAGCTTGACAGTTCAAATAATTAGGAGAAAAGATGCACACAGCCCATCAATTCAGTGAGGGGAGAAATGACGTCTTCCTTTACAATTCAGTGAAGAAAAAGGGTTTCTGCTCCTTAATGTGAAGGTGCACTATTTTTAAGAGCTTTTTTTCTTTACTTCACCTATGCCTTCTACTAAGGTGTGGCAATTAGTAATCTATGTCCTTTGACAAATCTGAGACCAACAGGACTTGATGTTTTACCCTTTGTTCTCTCATTTTATAAAGTTACGGAAAACTTTTAGGGCAAAGAGCCATTTCGCAACCAGTCCTTTTTTGGGTCGACTTTTAAGATGTTCAGTTGAGCAAGACTTCATTTGGAAAAACTATTGTATCTCACTTCTTGCTGTTCTTTTGTTGAAAGTTGGTAGGTTAAAGATATCTTTGAAGTTTGTATCTTTTGAAGCTGTGAAATATGCAGTGGTTTGGATTCCTGGTTATGGAAACATTTGTTCAGAGCGTGACTGATAAGTTAAGGCAAAGCTTCCTTCCTTAGCTTAAACAGGAAAGGAGTGTGGTTACTTTTGAAGACTCAAGGAGGCTAGGTTAACGGGTGTAAAATATCACTGGCAATTCTAGTTAGCTTCTTGCAAAGATATTTCTTGAAATTCATATAGAGAAGGAAATACCCTTTCACTTCCAACTTTTTTTCACTTGGGCCTGCAGCAGAATAGAAGTTATATCTCAGGAGTTTATTTTTGATCTGTACTGAAATCTGTGGCAGGGATTCTAATATTTCCAGTGGCTCTCAAGTTCCTTTGTAGAAGCATGATAATTATTCATTCAAGATACTTTGTACCTTTTTAGATGCTGGATGCATCTTCTTGGAGTTAAAACAGTTTATGAAACTGCCACTCAGTATTTCTGGACCAGAGATTTATGTTTAACTTTTATAGGTGTGCTTATAAATCTCCATGGTTAATTTGCAAAGTATTTGTACTGAGACCATGTCTTCCAAGAATTCATGGTGTTGTCTGATTTTTCTTCTGTTCCTCATAGTCATGATGATACTGAATTACTCTGAAGGCACCACAGAGAGATCAGGTTTTCCCCAAAGAAACTCTGCAGAACTGAAAGTTATTGGAAACGTCATAGTACTAATTTTCAATATTGCTTCAGCAATTAGGTGGATCTTAAGTGCTCAAAATCCCTTTGCCCAGTTAATAATCACAGACTTTTAACAATGTGCATCTCTGAAATGAGTTTTATGCAAAGGACCTGCTTTTACATGATAAATTACTTTCAATCTTCTTGCAGAATAGGATTTGGAATGCCTCTTATATAAAAGGTTTATCTTCCTTATACCAAATAGGCCTAATACATGGGCTACTATGTGTATAGGTATGTATGTGTATATATTTTTTTTTTTTCTTCCTCTAACTATCAAAGTTTGGCTATTCTATCTTTTTATGACACTGAAGAACATTCACTGATTTATTTTGTGTGTGTTTGTGTAACTATATACTAGAGTTGCTTTGATTTCTTTACCCTCCCCCAAACTACTCTCAGTATTAGCTCATATTTTAAAAGTAGAATAATTGTTGTAGCTCTGCCTTTGCTCCTGACTCCTTCATGAATGACTTCTCTTCATCAAGAGCCCAGCTGTGGTCTTTCTCTTATCTGGGGAGCTGCCTGCTATCTTGACCGTTACCTGAGTTCTTCCTTTCCTTGAAAGTACTGCCTATGTATTTGTAGCATAGCACTCTGTCTTTTAATGCTACGGCATTTCTTGTGGTCAAGATATCTGAAAATGGGGCTAACCTGTCCTGCCTCCCCAGAGCATTAATTATTGCAGGAAACTAATAGTCACATGAAACACTGACTTTTGCTTCTAAAAGTGCTGTACAGCCATTAAAGTAGTGAATGAAGTACTGTAGTGCAAAGTTTATCTTTGTAGTACTTTTCTCTAAATTTGCAGAAACTTAATTCTTTCAATCTTACAATTTCTGTGTAAGCATAGAAGTTTTGCCTTTATTAGGAAAGGTTGACTTTGAAAAACTAATCCTCAGAGTAATTGGGAATTTCCTTTTGTTGTCAACATGAACTAATTAGTATCACATTGTTTGGCTCTTAGCACTTGCTAAGTGAAATGAAATTAAATTGCACATGTCTATTTGTTTCCAAAATAATAATTTTGGATGTTTGACAAATGGTCTTGCCTTTGTTATCACACATTCATTCTGGGATGGTTTCCCCATTAAAAATGAGAATAAGGCTGCTTGTGAATCTAACTGGAAAACTAACAAAGTAGCTCTGTGTTTAAGTGTTCAGTAGGGCGCAATTATGTCCTTAGATGTCATTTAGACTATATAGCAATACAAGTTAAGAAAAATTTAACATTTCATCTTTTGACGTGATACTTCACTGCTTATTGAGGTAAGACCACAGCCCTGTGCGAGAATGCATGCTCTACAGTGCAAGATGGATCACAGAACTGGCTGTTAGTCTGTCTTCTGCTTTTTATGCTATTTAGTTGGATATTTTTAACTTCTGCTCGTCAACATGTGAGTCTGTAGGCCACGCAATGTGGGCCATCACTAGCAAAGTAAAGGCTTGCCTGGTTTTGAGGCATGTTTATTCAGTTGCATTGACAGCAACTAAGGAGTATATTTTTCTAACAAATCATTTTTCTGTGGTTTTATGATTCTGTGATTTATTGCTGATGTGGCTGAGCTGATCAGAGATCAGGCTAAAGTTGTATTAGTCATGAACAGCCTCACAAGAGGGGGACTAGGTGCACAGCAAATGTCAGTGGGGCAGGCATGTCTTGGCACTTCTGTGTTGAAACAGTTAAATGTCATCAAAACTGCACATAATTGATTTGAGCACGCTAAGCATAGCAGTGGAGCAAAAGCTGATGCTCCTCCTGACTGCAGTAAATTAATGGTAGAAAATATGGCTGGAGGAGAGCAATGTAGCCCATAGTTCTTGTTGCGTTTCAAGATATTTTTCAGGAATAACTAGTTCTCAGTTGCTCTCTCCCATAGGCTTGTGTGCGTCCACAGAGTAATAGCTTCCTGGCAGAGTGTGCGGTTGAGCTGGCAGCTCTGAGCGGGCCTGTATTGCCAACTTCTGCATGGTGCAGGGGATGGCCCATGGCCAAGCAGTGAGCTGTGGACTCTGGGGATAGTTCTTCTGTGGGTCATTGTGCAGGCACTGAAGTGAATTTCTGCCCAAAACGCAGCCTTTTGAATTAAGAGGAAAACTGCCATTTAGTCAAGTTCTTGTTTGTGCTGGCAGATTGGCCTAACAATTTAATTCAGCTCTTGCTCTTCATTCAATGCCTAGGAAAGATATAAATCATGTTGCATTACATGGGTGTTACACCTTCATTCTGAAGTCTTAAAATTCTCTTGCAAAAAAATTGTCAGGAGTATCTGTTCTTTGTTCAAAAAAAAAAAAATCAGGGAAAACTCTGAGTGTAATATTACAGTGTGTGTATAGAGGCTTCAATGTTGGGAACGTTTTATAAAGAAATGCTTAAATCCCTGACACAGTACTGGAAAAGTGGATGTGCTAGAGTGTAGTAACTGCATGGAATAGCTAACTGTTAACTGTACTTTAGACAATTCTTTAATATTCTATAAGCTTTATCTTTTAGATAGTTGTGGTAATGTCTACAGTATGCATTTTGTTTAAAAACAAAAGTTAAAAATCCTTTTCTTTACAGTCACCTTCTCAAGATGGAAAGGAATGTTACTAGGAAATATTTTTTTTTTTTTTTGTTCTCATAAATTAGACAACTCTGACAGTTTTGCGAAGTTATTCTTCAATCATCGGTAAAACAGGATTGTCTTAGCAAGCAATGCCTTAATTGGTAGACCAAGAAGTATATCTAGTGTACTTCTAATAAATCTTAATTTAAAGAGTATTATTCAGAACAGGAACGTTGTCAACCCACAGATAAGCATTCACACAAACTTTAGGGTTAGCATGTTTCTTGCATTTTACCTATCTTATTTTGATAAACCACTCTTTTTCTTCTTGTTTACATCTATATAAATCTTATCAGTAGTAAGTCAATTAAAAATAATTTAAAAGGTGAAGATTTGTTTGTTTGGATATGAGTCATTGGAAGACTAATACAAGAACTTGATAAGATCATGAGTAGGAGTTAAGAGGAAGCCAAACTTGGTTTTCTTGCACTGCAATGAAACTTGGCAGACTGAGGATTCTAGACTTTTCATTTCTTTATTAATACATTTCTCACGATGGATGACATGCAGTATGTTTTTCTAGGATAAGAGAAGTATTGACTGCCAGAACAGCTATTTCATTTTCTGTTCTCTCTTATAACTCTTTTTCCTATGAAAGGAATATTTTTCCATACAACTTGCTAGTTGTGCAACAAAAAAGTAGTTCATCTAATAATTTCTTTGTTGGCCCGGGACTTTTTATGCATCTGCTGTGGTATTTGGCTTTATCAAAGTACCATGTAGGACCAATGGAAAAGGAGAAATGTCTTTTTTGTCATATTAGTCAATGTTGCTGTGTAAGGTGCTGCAGAACAATAAAGAATGATTTCTCATAGTCTGTGTTAACTTCTGGAAAGGTAGGCTTCTGAGGTGGAATCTGTTTTTATTTTTAAGCAAAAATCTTATGAGAGAAAACTAGTTTGTTTCCAACTGTTTTGTTACAAAAGTTCGGTACTTACTGCTCTTACAAGGAAGACTTGTTTGAAACTTCACCTGTAAGTGCTAGTTATCTAGAAAATGAATAGGATAAATGGCATATTTTGAAGTTTTGTAACTTTTATAAGTGTTGAATATGTACTGTGGTTTGGTTTTGCCCACCGCTTCAGTTTCCATTGTTCTTGTACACAAGAAAACATTTTAAAAAAAATTAAATTCGGGGCAATTTTTGTGTAGAGGATAACATTCTCTTGAGAAAATACATCCCTTCCTTAGGTTCAGTAGGGATCGCTAAAATGCAAGTGAACTTACTACCAGAAAATTCAGTTTACTTATGTACTTTTTAAAAAAACGTCTTGCACATCCATCTTCTGGATCAGCCTAATAGGTGATATTTAATAGTTCTTCCAATGTGTGGAGAGAAAGAGAGCAAAACTTCACAGGGCACAAACTCCTTTACTTTTAAAGTCTCCAAGCAGTCAAGAGGGCTGCCCTCATGACCAAATTCTCCTTTTGATGATTCAAACCTGCTGCCTTGGCTGACCATGTCCTCACAGTACGTTATCCATATATGCTATAACATTTTTGCTGCGGTATGTGCTTGGATGTGCTAGCTCTGCCACTTGAAGAGGACTGGTGTAATTGGTCTAGAAAAACAGGGTTTCGCTGAGTGTCTGGGTTCACATATCGGTGCTTTCACGCTCTTGAGCTTCACAACTTTTAGCTGGGTCATAGCTAACATAGTTGCGCAGCTGGATGCCAAAGCGTAATGTAATGATGGCTTGAAGGTGCCCAAACCCTGCCTTTAGTGGAAAATGAAATTGAAAGCTCAAAAGTGATGCCCTGTTGGCATTTGTTAAGATATTAATAAAGATCTAGATGGGAAGTATGAGAAACTCTGCTTGAAAGTATTCTCTGATAGTTTTGACTCACTACTAGAAGAGTTCTGTCTGTCAAAGCAGAGCTCTCCTTCTTTCTCTGTTCTGCAGAGCCCTATGAAGAGCTCCTGGACAGACACGCTCTTCTCTGTGTGCCAGCTCTGCTCCTTTGCCTTTATCTCATGTATGTCCTTAGTTCTTGCTAGTTGAGTTGATCACTATTTCAACGAGCTAATCTTCTGGTGGTGGCGTGCATATGACTGAACTAGGTTTGCTTTTCTACATACTCAGAACTAGATAGATATCCACAGCTCGTTAGAAATAAACTTTAAGGGTTTTTTGAGCTGTTTTTCATCTGTAACTAAACATATTGCCAATGTGCACATGTAACGCATCTTCTGCGTGCTGAACCAATGTAGAAAGTGGATTAAGAATGCAAACCACAAAAAGTCTGGTGCAAGAGCAGAGAAAACTAATTTTAATCTAGTCCTTCATTGAAAGCCAGACACGTCCAGTTTATTAACAGTGTGGAGGAGGGAGGTGGTGGTGTTCTTCAGTAGCTCTCTCATTTGGGTTCCCTGACGCTTGATATATTTCCTGCTTCCTACACTGTATTTTTTTACCTTAGCTACAGAAATTCATGCTTTTAGTGTGTGATTGTCAATAAAGACATTATTTTCTTCAAAAAAGTTACAAGATTTCAGTATAGTTTCTAGGAAGTTCAGAGCCCTGCAACTCATACTGATCTCCAAGAAAATCCCTCATCATTAGGGATGCAGTTCCCCTTTTAAGGGGATAAAAACGTGACGACTCAAAGCTAAGTAAAAATAGCCAGTATTTTATTTCATCTCCAAAGGAATGATTTCATTAAGAAAACAAATATTTACTTTCTCTCATCTGGAATATGTATTATTCATACCGTTATATAGTTTGTAGATATTCATGATTAAGATTCATTTTGGACTTCAGAGCAGGTTTGTTTTTTCTTCATCCTGCTGGTGCAGAGCTCTAGGTTTCTTTTCATTTTGGAGAACCATTTCATATGATCCCTGCTGCCTTCCAAGAGTTTATGGTTGAAGTAATCCCAAGATGCTTTTCTCTTCCATAATTAAACCTAAGTATGCAGCTGCTTCTTTTTTTTTTTTCCTTAGATGCATGTGTTCAGATTTTATGAGTAAACAGTATATTATATTATCCTCTTCCCCCCCCCCCCCATTTCCCTCCCTCTAGAGAGTTCCAGATGAGTCCCTTTCTTCTGAAAAATCTCTTGACTCTGCTGCTGTCCATTCTTCAGGTTCTGTAGAGTTCTACAGAGTTTCCTGGAATTTAACCTTGGCAGATCTAAGTCGATACAAAGGACTAACCTGGTTGAAAAGTGAGAAGCATTATCTTTTGTTCAGGAGACAGCCCTCTTTATATCACATCTGAGGGCTGATGGGTTATATTCTCCAGATCACCTCTTGTATTGATTGCCCTGCCCCATATGCCCCTCCTATGTGATATGGTTGAGATCTTCAATATGAGGTGGTTGTTTTCTGTGGTGGTGGCAGGTGTTCCCCAAAATTATCCCTGAGAATTGCCGTCAGCTGTGTAAACTGTTTGAGAGGTACTGTGTATTTTTCTTCAGGGAGGAGGGCATGGAAGAATAAGCACACGAAATAAAAACTATTATGGGGACAGTCTCTCTCTTTTACTTTAAACCATTCCATACAGAAAAGTGGATTAAAAAAAAATCAAAACCCCCTTTTAATCCAGAAACCTAGTGGACTGCAAGATGGTAGTAAAAATCCATTAACAGGTAGGAAAACTGGGCTGAGAAATCTAAATTAAACAGGAGTGGAAAAATGTGCTATTTGAACTTGAAAGTGTTTAGTGTGAGAAGATACAGGCATAGGTTCATCCTTGTGTAAAGAGATACCAAGAAATAAAAGGTTCTGCTTGCTATTCACAAGGCTTAAAGCGTGGTTGCCAGTGAGCTATTTCCAAATACTAAATTCATTAGACAAGTCTTGAATAATTGTCGTAAAACTTCATATCCTAGGCTTAAAAATTCTACTCTGTTTTTTACTTGCAGTGGTGTCAAGGGTGTCTCACTATTCCATAAATAAAATTTTACCATTAATTAAAACACTTCTGAAAAACAGCACAAAAGGGTATTTGAAAAAATCCAAAAATTAAATTGCCTTATTTCTCTTTGGTGATGCTAGCAGCAATGGTTTGTAGTCAGTGGAGTAAACTGATGCTTAAAACAGAATCAATACCTTCTATTAAAGTGAAGCGTAAACTATAGTGTATGAGTTTCTGTGTAAGTTTATCTTTGCCTCAAGTATGTTGATTTCATAAATGCAAGATCTTCCTGTGTCCAAAACTAATCAATAAACTTATAACACATCCTTCTGTGTGCTGAACCAACATAGAAAGTGGATTAGGAATGCAAACAGCAAAAAGTCTGGTGCACTGCTTCAGGCTTACTGTAATCAAGCAATGAACCAAAGTTATTCTTGAAGTTGTTGTTTGTAGTCATGTGTTTAATGATATTCTTATTAATGTATGTGAAAAGCATTTAAACTAATAGCCTGATTAAAAACCAGTTTACTCTATAAAGGTGTTCCTTAAAAGAAAGGCTATTGTTCCCATTGTGTAGGTCATGAATTTTAACCCATATTCAATATTCTATTGATTTGCATCTACTTAAATATGATTTTAAAATTCTGAGTTCCTACTTATGGCTGATAATTCACTTATCTCATCTTTAGCAACGGGCCAGTTGTTTCAATAACTCCAGACAAAAAAGAGTATTCCTTTGGTAATATGAAAGCAGCTGATAGAGGAATAGGCCCAATAATAATTTTGTGCAACAAGTATTCCAAACCAACTTATATTATTGTGGTTATGAAGGGAGACTCTTGCCCCATTGCATTTCTCCATGTATAAGAAAGTTTAGAGTTTACCTTTATATAATCTCAGCAGTATTTCTAAATATGTGCCACTGCAACAAATGGTTAGCATTGTGTATGGCGCTGACAATGGGGTTTTGAGTATTTTTCTACTAGCGCTGATGATAAAGGATTGACAAGCACAAGAATCTGTAAAAACAGTGTTTGCTGCGTGCATGCCTTTGAAGCAGTAGCAGAAAATATATAAACAGTGTTTAGCACTGTTTTAGAACCCAGTATGGCCATCACAAATTATATTACATTTTTTTGAGGTGCAGCTAATGCTGACAGTAAGCAATTCCTTTTTATAATGCCAGCAGTCAAAAACATTTGGAGAAAGGGAAGGGGATGGCCTTCTGAAATGCAGGGTCAGAACAGGTTTTGATGGTAGGAGGAAGTAGAGCTGGCAGTTTTCAAAAGCAATGTGGGAAATCACTGCTGTAGCTTGCTCCTGTTTGTGTTGCAGCTTGATTCAGTGGTACCTGATCAGTTTGAGCATCAAAGAATTCACTCTGATTTTAAGGACTGATTCATCCTTTTAGAGGAAAGAAGTGTGAGTGCATAAGGGAAAAGGGAAAAGGTGGAGAAAGTTGGAGACACCAAGCAATATTGCTCAGGGCTGACAAAGGGTAGCAGATGCTTGGCTTTTGGAAAGAAGCATTCACTAGCCAGTGAAGTTAATGTGTCCCCCCTCCTTTCCCCTTTTAAATTATTTGTGAGTGTTGCTTTTAGCACTTGTGTAAAATTAGGAGGTTTTATCTTTCAGCCTTTTCTTTAGCACTTTGTTTTTTCAACTTTAATCTCAACATGTAACTAATATCCATCAACAGAACAGCACACACTTTAAGAGCAGGTGAACTAATCTATGTCTCTGTCTTTATCTGTGTTTTCCTGCAAGAGCAAAATAAATGAGTTTTCAATCGGTCTATATTTTTAATAATAAACCCTTTAAAGTTGCTCTTATCTGAAACATATGTATCCAGTAGTGAGAATTAAATGTCAAAGGAATACTTGCTTTGAATTGTTGCTTGGTGGTTCTGAAGTTTTCCTTCAGTTTCTCTAGTTTTTTTGCATCTGTGTGTCAGTATTATTTTAACGCTCCTCCTGCCCCAGAAAACTCTTTTGATGGGCTGTCCTGTTTCTTTTCTTCCTTCTTCCTCCTCCAGCTTTTGAATCTTTTAGTCAATTCAAAATAAACTTCAATACTTCGTTTTTGTCAAGTTCTTTGAAAGTAGACAATGTAGTAGATAAGGACAGATCAGATTATGACATCCCTGAAGGAACAGCTGTATTGTGAATTGAAATATTTGTAACCCCTTGTGGGTTAAGATTACAAAGCCTAATTCCTTATGGCCTTATCTTACAAATGCTGCTGCTTGCATAGTTCTGTTATCTATCCTAGTCTTACTGAAGTCTTAAAAATGATGGTAAGGCTGCATTTAGGCTGCAACTCAACTATTAATCTGGCTATGTGAGTCAGAATTTAAGGAATTTGACAGATCATATTTACTCATTAGTCTAGAAATAGCTTTTGAATTATTAATCTGTGTAAGTGAGAAGTATTGCTGTGTTAAGTACTACCTTTCTGAAGCTTTTTTACTTGTATTCTCAATACTTTGGTGCTTTTTTTCCAATACACGAACAAAATGGGTAAGAAATTAGACAAATGTGTGGTTTTTCTCAAATCTGGTGGCTCTGACTTTTGGATAGCATGACTGGTCTAAAAATTAAAGCCAGTCGACTATACCTGGTTTATTTATCTACACTATTCAAAACAAGTCATTTGGAAGGTAAGACAGTATCTGAGAACTTTTGGCTCATGTAGTTTGAATCCCTCCAAGTTTGATGAATGACGTGTTTCTTAATCTCTTCTCTGAATCTTTTAGGTGAAACAAACTGTTCTAGGTCTTAAGAAATATCCAGAAAAGTTGTTTTGGTTTGGGTGTGTTTTTTTGTTTTGTCTTAGACTGTCTCAGGCCTGAAAGCTAGATCCTGGATGTCTGCAGCTGTACCCTCTTGCTCTCAAAAATATCATTCAGCCTTGAAGTGAAAGGACTGGCTGATGAAGCTTGACACTTCTAATGCTTCATTGTGATGAGGAATTACGGACGATTTGAAAGAACAACGTTGAAGGAAGTAGCTTAAAAAGCCAATGATGCAGCTGTCTTGATATCTACATGTAGTATCTTGCTTCACTACTTGTTCCCTTCATCTCCCCGTTGTCTGAACTGCTGGGGCTGGACAGCTGTTTTATGTGTTTGTAAAGGATGAGCCTGCCTCAAGTTCTACGTAAAATAAAATTCTGTATAAAAGAGAGATTAAACAGTCTCTACAATCAGTAAAAGTGGAAAATACAGCCATAGCAATCTGATTGTACAGTCCAGTGTTGAAAATTATTTTTTTTTTTGGTGTGTGATGAGACGTGTCTGGTGAATTTAGTCAACACAGTGGCACTTCCTATGGAGTGTGAGTCTGATTTAAAGACAGAGATCACCTTTTTAGCCAGAAAGAAGGTTGCTGTCTTGTAGAGATGATGCCCTTGTCGGATAACAATTGTAAAAGAGTAGATGAGTCAGATTTCAGGTGTGAAATGGTGTTACTGATGTTCAAAACTGAGGACCATATCTGCAGTGTGTGAGGGCACAAATAAAATCCGTGTTTTCAGACTGATGCAAGGAAGGAAAATACCACTGTCTCAAATCATATATTCTTTTTCCTGGGTATTTTGTGGAATAGCCAATACTAAAATAATCCTCAGTCCTTTCCCACCACATCAGTTATTTCCTTCTGTCAGTTCTGTTACTGTTTTGACTGTTGCAGAAAATGGAATGAAAAATTATGAGAAATAAGAAGCAATATCCTATTAATGAAACACAAACTCTTTATGGTCATGAGTTGTGCTATTTTTTTTTTTTTAAATTATTTGTAGTGTTAGGTGCTTACTGCATTACCTAACTGTATCTTGCTTGATTGACCACCAACATATGAATGAGTCACTATGTTCACGTAGAGTAATTAAAATATTTGCAGCAGTGCAGTGATCTTTCTCAATATGAAGCCTGTGGTTGGTACAAGCATCAAACTGGTAAGCATATTCTTACTGAAGCTAAGTAAGCGTATTCTTACTGAAGCTAAGCTAAGCTCCAAATTTGTGATTTGGAGCTGCCTTCTATTGTATAGACATACCATGTCTTTCCTGAGTATCATGTAGTCCTTACTCTCTCGTCTTTTTAAGGACTTTTCTCATTCACATGACAATGTATTTTTCAAGAAGCTGAACACACCCTTTTATTCTACCACCTAAATTTGATAATGCTACTGTGGCTTGGGTTCAAGACAGTTGATATTACTATTTTTTTTGGTTGGCTGTGTTTTGGTTTTCTTTTGTTTTCTTTTTTTTTTCTTTTTTCTCCTTCTTTGGGGTAATGTATCTCTTAATTTTATTTGCTGTTGTGCTATAATCAGGATTTCAGCTCTTCTCTCATTGCCAGAGCACAAGATTTTTTTTTTCTTGTCTTCTAGTGGTAGCTCAAATTACTTACTAGGATTTCTGTTGCACTTTTGAAAGTGCACTTGGTCTCCTACCCTGTGCCTGCCCCCATTTTTCTACCACCAAGTCTGGGATTCAAGTTCACTTCTGGCCACTGATGTGAAAGGATACTTATCTCTGTGTATGCATGTGTGTATTTATTTTTGTGTGTGCATATATATGTATATATGCATGCAAACACATGAATCTCAGGAGTCTTTCTTCTCAAATCCTTTTTTTTATTTTCGCACTTACTTTGGTATGACTTCTGACTTAAATGTCAGTAGATGATGTATCTAGTGAGAGGACACAGAGCTCACTGTTGAAAATAGTGAGGTAGAACGTATTGTGGAAACTGTAGATGACAGGACTGACGTCTTGCTCTTATCTTTTTATATACCATTCATGACTCTCAAAACAGATTATTTTTTATAAATATATATATTTTATAATATATATATTATAACTCAAAACAGGTTATTGCTTCATCTTTTGGCATTTTCCAACATTTGGACTAATATTCCATTTCCAAGTTCGTAGTAAAAAACCTCGTTTGAGCTAATGAATTCTAGAAAATGGTAGCTCATAAAATCCTGAGAAGGGTTTAAATTTCAACTTTCAGAAGTTTCTAATAGTTTATGAGTTAGGCAATCTTAAAGCAGAATCTGAGTTGGAGTCATCTTTCCTGTTGGAGTCTTTTGAGCTATTAAATTCCAAGATTTTCCTTATTGGTAGGTTTGAGAGCAGCACAAAAGCTTTCTGCGCTGCACCTGGTTTAGCTGTTATGCTTGGATCAGCCTTTAGTTCCGGCTTTCCGCCTCTTAGGTCAGTTTCTATGATAAAGGCTCTTTGTGGAGGTTGTGTGAGATCTCCTCTAAGGGTGCACAGTTGGTGACCTCTTCTCTGAGGGATTGCAAATGAATAGGCCATAATTTCAGCAGACTCTAGCCCCTGTCCTCTTCTTGATAGGCCTTAACATCCAGGAGGAGGTTTCCCGCCTCCTTTTAGAATGAGCTTGACTCCAGTGTGCCTGTATAGTGTGAAATTGCCTTCCAGCTTGCTGCTTGCAAGTGTGCAGAATTCCTGGGATGCTTCAGTAAATTGCCCAGTCATTCCTAAACATCTTCCACGTGGTCCTGAAAAATTTGTTTTCCTATGAACAGGTTAGTGTATTGTTAGCTTTGTCTCAGTGAACCTAGCAGAAGGTTATGTTCTCCCAGGTCTTAGATATATCTGATACACAGTGGTAAATCTTGAAGGTTTTGCACACGGGACCTAAATCGTATCAAAAGGGCTCCATCTATACATTTGGTGTAAAATTTAGCTGCATAAAGCTGCTGCTCTCCTCTGTACCTCACTGTCTGCTCAGGGCTGAACAAATGGGATCCCAACTTGAAGGAACGAAGGAGAAAAAGCAGCGCTGTGTGCTAGGAGTAGAGCATGTACCAGCAAGGCGAAATGCCTGATTTCCTGCTTTGAAGCTGGGGGTCTGTGCATGATTGAAATTTTACTAATACAGTGCTCTGACATTGGTTTCCTGCAATAGCATCAGTTTGGGTGTTAACCTTAGTAGACAAAAAAAAAAGCAAGCTCTTTTTTCCCCAGTTGGTGCCTTATTGCAGAATGGTGCCTTTCAGAGGTATAATGTTGTATAGTTTTTTGTTCTGTGTTGAGCAGAGATACAAAGATCTGCATTACCTACTTCAGATCCAAATCTTAGTACTAAAAATTGCCAGAAAGGATTTGAAGGAAGTATAGATGTCCCTTATCTCTGTAGGGATTAGTATTTCTTCCTCCTGGTGCAGGGTTCTGCCTTTCACACTTCTTGTCTGGTTTGTGGTAGGCATTTTTTTCATGATGGGATTGAGCTTTGATTTAGTAGTCATGAACGATGCTGCCTAGGTCTGGCAAAACTGAAAGATGTTACTGGCAATTATTGTCTCCACAGTACGAAACTCACACAGATAATGTTTGGATGCATTAGTAGATATCATTTACTGTCAAAATTTTTTGGACTGCACTAAACTTACACTTGCTGTGGACAGTATTTTTCATTTTAAGTTTTAAAAAATAAGAATCTGCAGTTAAACAGTGATGCTAAATAGTGATACAACGTGTACTGTGTCATGTGCCCAGAGCTGCAGAGACTTGTCCATAAATCCTAATGTTGGGATGGAAGGGGAAAATATGCAGAGTTATTAAAGGCAGAAGTCATCTGTCAAATGCAAGCTTGTCATAAGGTTATTTAATTAGAGGAGTTACTAAGTAATTTTTCAGACTTCTGGGACTTATTCCATCTGTGTTCAAAGATGTCCTCCTAGAAGGAAATAGTTCCCTTGTTTTTCAGTGGCTCAGTTTCTGAATCTGAAGGTTAACCTTTCCCCCTTTTTAAAAAGGATAAGTTTTTAAGTCAGTCTTGCTTTTGGTTTTCCTATTGTTTTCTTAGAGAACAAAGCAATGCTTTTGCATGCTATAGAAAAGATCTGAGACACAGCAACTTTAATTCCCATGTCTCAACCGATCTTCAGTTTCCTTATATGTCTGTGATAACCTTCTGTTACAGCTGAGAAAATGTGGTGTAATGTTGTGTTACTTCATTGCATCATAATCCTGCAGATCTGATCCAGCAAAACACTAAACCTGTTAACTGCATCTCATTTTTCTTTTTTTTCCTCATCCAAGATAGTTTTCCTGGATCCTGTTTCTGTGTTGTTCTGTTGCAATAGTCACCTTGTTCGCTTTACTAAAAAACTGCAGGTGTGACTGCCACAGCAGTTTTGCCTTTACATATAGTTGCATTTCTGATAAATGTATATCCTTTTGATCTCAGTTATATTTGCAGGTTTAAATATTTATAAAACAAAAATAAGCTGAAAAGGGTTTAGTTCTAATTGCTTTCCCTTTTTGCTCTCTGCACTTCAGGATGTGTGTAAAGGCACGAGAGGGTTTTTTTTTTTCCCCATTCTGCCCCACTTGGTTCTTGTATTGCAGCTGAGGGATTGCCTACTGCTTCCTTCAGAAGTATATAGGTGGAGAATTGGAAATACGTGGGTTATTCCAATACTTAAGTTATTGGATACATCCTTTTCAGTTGAGGATACATCCTTTTAAGGATTATTTTAATTTAATTTAAGTAATTAAGTTATTGGATACATCCTTTTCAGTTCTTCAATGCTTTGCTTTTCTTTCAATTATTTAACTCCAGTTTTCTGGACTTCCAGAAAATATAAGACTTTCTCCTCTGCGTAAATATCAAAATAAAGCAAAGCAGTGTACCCTTCGCTTTCTGTGCTTCCCCCCCACCCCTTACAGTGGAAAAGCTTTTTTTTTTTTTTTTTTTTTCTTTAGAGAGTCAGTCTTAGAGCTAAGAGCGAGCAATGATGAGTTGAATTCAAAGAGGATTAGGGACAGGACTTTGAAATGCAGGCTAATTCATCAGACACTTCTGATATTGTAGAATTAACAAGAGATGGCATTAAATCATGCCTGAGCATTTGTTGGAGTAATTGCCTTCTTTCAAGCAGAAAAATATGTAGTGGTTTTGAGTGATGGGTGGTTTAATGTTGTAACTAAACTTGTAATCCTTTACTTCTAATGGGAATACCTCTTTCAGCACTTTTTACTCTGCTACCCTGGCTGCTGCTTCCCTTGCAGCAAACTACTTATATAATTTACTGGTTGATCTTATAATTTAAAAAAGTGCAACCAGTGAAACAATACATCCATACCCCTCGTGCCCCCCAGCCCACTGTCGAGTCAGCTGAATTCATTGCATCACCTGATCTGCCACACCAGTGTCTATAAGGGGAGAAGTGGGGCCCATCTAGCAGCTCAGGATGGAGGTGTGGTGAAGTGTGAACAGCCCCCTTCAGCAGCAGCTGGCCTTTAAAGCAACTGACTTGTCAGGGTATGTGGCACCAGCTACATGCTTGCTTTGCAAGTGTTGCAGCAGTTTAGTATTATATTGTCCTCTGGTTTCTTTCCCTTGCTGGACTAGTTTTTCTGTGGGATCTTTCATCTGCTGTAAGTAAAACCAACTGGGACTGTTAAACAGGGCTTTATTCTAATCTCGTTAATTTTTTGAATGACTAACGTGCCCACTGTATCTCTTGGATCTGAATTGGTGTCTGTGTACTTGTGTTAAGCTACTCGAATGTTCAGATTTCACATCTTGGAAAGCGCTCAAGCGAGAAAATGAATACGGTCAGTCATTCTCAAACAAGAGCTATGGACTTTGAAAGAAGCACAGTGGGCACATACTATTTGTGCATGAAGCCATGCCCTACTCTTTTGGGATTTGTTGCCACTTTTTCTACCTTGTCTCATTCCAGAAATTGATTGATTCAAACAATCAAACAAAAAAATTTAAAATATTCTTTGCAAATGTATAAGGTGTGGGAAAAGCAGTACGTATGAGATAGGCATGCTAAAATTAATGCTGCTGCATGTACCTCAAAACACTCTTTAACCCGTATGAGACGTGATGACAAAATGTTTCCTGAATATGGACATACCAATAAGATGCTTTTCACAAGTTGCAAATGGTAAAGTTTTGAGGCATCTTCCTGACTCTTCTTTTTTGCTGTTGAAGTTTGATTTCCTGGCATATGTGTAACAGATCAGATCACTCAGCTCCTTTTGATTGATGATTATTTATGATTAATTAATTCTTGGATTTTTTCCCAATGTAGCACAACTAAAAGAGCAATGTAAACACCATTGCTGCTGAGTGTGCACTTACTGTGGAAATAGTGGAACTATGTGTCTGCACTGACAATAATTTTGGAATAGAAGGGTGTTTAAAATGTTATTTAAAAGCCCCCATGAATTAACTATTGAAAGAAATGTCTTATTTTGTCTCCATCAATCTTTGCTTTTGGGAACTAAAATTGAGTGATAATAGACTTAGATGTTATCTTGAATTTAAGTAATCGTTGCAAATGTTTTATGATGTTTTATTTCCATAGTCTGTGGCAGGTAGTGCAGACAAGTGAGGTTTTTTTTTTCTGGGACATGATAAATTTAACAGGAAATACTGGATACTGTTTCTGACTTCCTGCTGCCATCCTTAGAGATTGTTATTCCTTGCTTTCAAAGTTACTAATGCATTTGAGAGTTTACCCTTCTATCAGCTCCAGTACCCTTAAATGTTTCTCCTCTTCTCCCTCCCACCCCCACCCTGCCATCCACCCTTATACATCTATGCAGCTTCATGAACATGAAGATTGAATAGTCTTAGAAAAAAAAGAAAAAAAACTTTAAAAAAAAAAAAAAAAAGAAGCAAAAACTTGATGGCTCCTCTGCAGTGTTTCTGTTGCATTTGTGTTTTTTCTGGTGTATGAGACTTCCCCCTTGCTTCTGCTGTTTCTGTAGAGAGGCAATAGTCTCTCCCCTGAGACAGAGCAAGATTCTGTTTTGCTTTTTGGTCCTTGGGCACTTCAGAGCAGGTGCTGATCCTGCTTCTGTCTGTGTTAGTCTCTGTGGAGATTTTTGCTTGGTTGGTAAGGCTTCTTTAGGCATGGTAGACTTGGCTTAGCTGATGTTAGAAGTAGCTTCTGGCAAGAAGATGTGTTCTTATCCACCCATGCTTTATCTGAGCAGAGATGTGTCTTACTGTGGCACCTTGACTGTCCTCTCAGATTGATGACCACTTCTGCTCTGACAGCTTTTTTAACCGTATAACTGAAGAAAACAAAGGGTGTGTCATAGTTTTTTGGGTTTGTGGGCTTTAGGGGTTTTTGTTTCCTCTTTCTGGTGGTATACTAGCTTGCCAATTTTGTAAGGCAAGTAACGTTTAGTTTTCTGGTTTCTTGGTAAATGATGAGGTTGACCACTTAGTTTAGACAGTTACTACTAGAGTGGATGAAATCTCCAGGCAAAAGGGAATGTGGTTTATTAGAGGTCACCTAGAGCTGGATACCTGAATTCTGATGGAGCTGTAAGTGTTTTGTGGGTTTTTTAATATCTTTTGGATCATGTTATATGATGTCAGATGCTTACAGAAGGATTTATCTTTTTATGTGAAATACTGAAATACAGTCTAAACTGGCATAGCATTTGTGGGCTAATCAATTAACCCAGTGTATATTAAACCAATGTGAGGATTTGGGGGATAAGTCATGCTGTTACTTTTAGGTTATTTAACAGCTTACCTGTACTTAAAAGCTTAGTGCCTGCATAGTCTTACCTGCCCTACCTGGGGGTTTCTGTTGCTCGTTGACTCTTTTCAGTTGAATAAGTTTATTGTGCCCAGAAATCTTAAATGAAGTTGAACCAGAACTTCCAGTTGATCCCATTTGCTGTACAAATAAGTCTTCTGCTGCAAAGCTGGATCAGACCTTCCTCAAAGTACCTGTATACGTGTATACCAGAAACTTCAGATAAAGCATTATTTTTCTCTAATCCATTCTGGGTTTATAAAATGTCAGGTTTTATAGTTGTTTTGGTACTTCAAATAGTGCCTGTGAGCTCTAAAATGTGTACTTTTCCCTAAGCAAAGGTAAAATTTACAGAGAAGGTAGGGCACTAAGGCATTTAATTTTGTCTGGAAACTACAGCTTATAGTAATTGGCATTTAAAAAGTGTTTTTAGAGTAGATCTAAACACATTTCCTATATATGGAGACACCAAAGTGTAATCTTAGATTAATTTTTCCCCCCCGCTTTTTGAGAATTTAAAATTGTTTTCTTGTATGCACGAGGGATGTGTGCATATGTTTGTTCCCCCCTGCTGGAAGCTTCTATTTTTGATTTGAATATCCAACCATATGAAAGGAATGTACCTTTGGCAGCAGTTTACTTAAACCGTGTAAAGGAATAAGAATGAAAATTACATCATCTTTGCTGTAATAATTTCAGACACTATGTCTAACAGTGGTAATCAAATATCTCAAAGTATGTATATTTTCAGAGTTTTTTCTGTTTGTTTATGCTTTGCTTCTTGGTGTACTTGGAAATGTTTGTTTTACTAATCTTAAGCAAGTTGGCAATCAAAGGAAGTCAGCATTTGTTTCTAGGATATTTTCTGCTCGTCTTGCCTGTAAGAAGCAGCATTCCAGGCATTTTCAGAGCATGCTTTATCTCATATCTTTGTACGTTTCATACAAAACGTTTTTGCTGACCAGGGAAGACATGGGTGCCCTATAATATAATTACATTGAACTGCTAGAGTGCTTGCCTGGCACATAGGAAAGCTGGATTCGTTTACTACTGCAAGAGAGGCTTGAAGTTGTGTTTCTGAAGAGCTCTCGGAAGGCAGTGAGCAAGTGTCAGGTCAGAAAGCAAGCCAACAGCTGGACTCTGTCCTCTGCTGAAGGTTCTCCTGGGTTAGGAGGAACTGGTGCTTCAGAGCCTGCTTAGCTATTCTATAAGCATGTAATGTCTAATTAAAAGACTGCAATTTGAATTGAGGGGAAAAAAGAGGCAGATATTAAGTGCCAGCAGGAGCAAAGAAGATTGGGCTTTGGCTATGTCCGTGGCTTAGGCAGCTGTCTGACTCTGCTTAGCTTTGAGTCGTTTTCTTAGGTAACTAAGCTCTGTAAGGAGCCTTTGTGCTTGGTTTAGGGATCTGAATTGTATCAGGCATTAAACTGTTGGAATGCCAAGTGCTGCTCTATGTAACATCAAAGTGCTTCTGTGTATCTGGCCCCAGGTACATGATCAGAGAAGTATAAGAAGTGCTGAGAGGAGTGTTGTCTGCAGTGAGAGCACCCCTTCCAAAATCAACTGATTTTACTGATCTGTACCGCATGATGCAGCGAAGCCTTGTATTAGGCCAGCTGGATCAAGTGATGCTCTCTGAAGATGCTGCCAGTATTCAGTTTCCTCTTAGAAAGTCATCAGTAGAAGAAAATCTGTCTGCAGTTGGCCCTTGGCCAACATCTTAAAAGCAAGTACCAAAACAGATATGAAGCCTTAGCATGTAGTTTGTCCCATGAAGCCACATTTCTCAACTATTCTGAGTGTATGCTACCAAGGCAAGTAGAACTCTGCTGTATTCTGTGTAATTCCCTGCTTTATATTCTGTATGAACTTCTTTGAAAAGTTGTGCTGGTACATGGTGATGAGCAAAGCAGTTGGTTTGGCGTGGGTCTAGGATAGCGGGATGGCTTTAGCCCTGGGGTAGCGCTGTGTGTTAGCCTGTGAGTTGTTTTCATCTGGCTTGCTGACATTTCCGTGGAAGACACAGGGAACAGCTGTCCAGGTAGCGCATGGTGCAGTCGTAGCTCTCAGCCATCTCCTGTGCCTGAATGTTGATGTTGTTCAGCATCTGGGTTGTCTGTGAGAGGAATGGCTGGTGTTGGAGGCACACTCAGCTCCCACTTCAGATGTTTTCAACCATAAGAGCTTTGCTGAAGTCTGTGTTGACTTGCCACTTGTAAGGAGTGTGACATCTTAATATATGTAGTGATGTTACATGTTGGTTAAGTTGTTCTCTTGTTGATAAGAAGCCAGTGTAGGACAGAAATCTCTGCTATAATGAGATCTAATACATAGCAGTTAAATGTCAAATCCGTGATACTTGAAACTTTAAAAGAAAAAAAAGTATTGGAAGACAGAAATAGGAAAAAGAGTAGTGGTTTAAAGTGTTTTTTATATAGGAGCAATACCTAGGGACTTGGATCAGTTTAATATCTTTTTTTCTGCCAAGTGAAACAACAATTGACAAAACGCTAATTGCTTTGCAATGCTTCTAAGGAATGCAGTATTCAATGGAAACAAATATACCAAAACCAGAAGGGTAAATGGTCTGGAAGATCTAAGTAATGGTAATGAAATTATCCACTAATGTATGTCTGTGTATAATTACAGCTTTCTAAGCTCAAATGGCACTAGTCTTCAATTGTGTCTTCTTGTAGATGTGTGGAAATGCTGTAAAAATGTGTTTGAATCTGTCTTTGCACTTGTACTACCTCATCCTCTCTTCCCCACACCAGTCAGAGCAGCTGCAAATGTGTAACTAATCATTTCGTGAAACAGTTTTTTCAAGTCTAGTTCTCGAAACTGGAGTTTCGTATTGCATCTTTGTCATATCTCAAATTCAATCTACGGGGTAGGCTTAATGGAGTGGGTGAGTTGAGCAGGAAAAGAAGTGGTAATAGCACGGTTTCTAAACTGACGTAAGCTTTCTGAGGTATAGAGAGTTTACCACCTCCTGAAAGAAAAAAATATTTACTGCACTTCAGTGATTAATCAGCCTAAAAAAAAAAGCTAAAAGAAAAAAAACAAACCCCAAATTTTTTCAATTTAACCATAATGAATGGTGGTTATGGTTTGCAAGGAATATTTTAACAACTTGGTAAGTAAGTGTACATCACCTTAACGTCTGAACTTTTGGAGTAACAGAGGTATTTAGACAATTCAATTAAAAAATTACCTTTAATTTAGGTTTATTTGGTACATCTAAAAATATGACTGAAATACTGTTGTAAGATTACCCTCTGAATGGAGCTGAAAGGTTTCAATTTTGTTTCTTCGCATGTCATCTGGTACTGAATCAGGAATTAGTGGGAAGCAGTGACACGATGTACAAAACTAATGTATGCCAAATTCCTGCAACACATGCATTATAGGTGGCATGTACTTATTCTGATGTTGCTATATGTGTCCTTGCCTGAGAAAATAACTGTGTGAATAATGACCACAAATGTAGTACTCTAGTGGCGTTCCACATGCATCTAATGTTTGGTTAGTGTCTCTGCTAGCTGGCCAGCTACCTTTTTATTTTTTAATAAGCTGAAAATACTTGTCCCAGGTGTATTTACAACGTTTCCATATTTAGGTTGTGACCTGGTATTGTCAGTTTTTTTAGTATGTCAGGAAAATAGTATTTTAAAGTATTAAGTACTAATAGTATTAATAGTATTTTAATATAGAAAAAGGCATTAGCTTTTTCTTTTTAATTTTTATTCATTAAATCTCCCTCTTGTGCTCTCATGATTAAAGAGCTGTGCCTCCTCTCAAATGGTTTCAGTTCCTCTCAATCTTGCCTTAAGCTTAGCTTTTTGTATGAATGACTTTTGTCGGAGCAAGAATTGTTATCTTCTGAGAAGATTACTCATCAAACGCAAGCAGCTTTTGAAGATCACATTACAAGTTGGGATTTTGTTTCACTCCAAGCAAGCTGAAAAAGCAACTCTGTACTGTGGTGATGACAACATAGGAATGCCATATGACCATATGATTCATTCGTGTATTGCACCAAATTAACATGCTGAAGCAATTTACGATCAGAGATGTAAAGAAACTGGTTGTACTTAAGTCTATGGCTTTAATGTCTGCTTTCTCCCTCTTTTGTGCACTTGAGCCAGGATCGTTTTCTTGATATGTGTTGTGTGGTTGTATGTGTGTTTGGGTTGTGTTTTCCTGTAGTCTTAAATCCTTCTTTAAGCAAAGTTATTGGCCTCCACAAGGCACAGTGGCCCAAAGCATGTACCAACATGGTGAAATGTTGTATAAGAACCTGGACAAATTCCTTCTCTCTGATATCCTCGATGCATGATGCTATGAAAAACGTGCATTTGTAGCATTTCATTTTTAAGTGATTTAGTCCTTATATCACTGTTTTTTCTCAGAAAATGATTAACAGTAACAAAAAAAGCATCAATATTTAGTTTTGCATTTCAGTATTTTAGAAATCGGTTGCCTTTTGTTCAACATATTTCCAAATACTAATTTACACTGAATTTACATTGGAAAATTCAGACGTGTGGACATGCTGAAGTGCTATCATTCATGGTTGAAATGTTCACCAACATGAGTTTGGCCTGTTCCAGCTACTTACTATTCTACCCAAAGAATTCCCCGCCGTGGCTTAGGAGCTGGGATGGCAGAGGCAGTTTACTGTATGCAGTTTGTACACCACTACACCGTTCTGGAGACTGACAGATTCCTAGAAGTGA
The DNA here is from genome assembly GCF_963924245.1 of Chroicocephalus ridibundus. NCBI lineage: Eukaryota > Metazoa > Chordata > Aves > Charadriiformes > Laridae > Chroicocephalus > Chroicocephalus ridibundus. The sequence goes on from NC_086286.1 coordinate 49,071,224, forward strand.
TACGAACTGTTCTGCACTGCTTGGCTTTGGTGCCTGGTAATGTTTCTAGGTGCACTTACTGATTAGTATAGGCATAGTATTGTATCCTCTTACATGATTTATAAAGGTGTTGTCTTTAGCAGGGTTGTGCAAATAAAACCAGTATTATAATTGGGACTTCTTCAATGCAGATGTAGAAAAGGAAACAGAATTTCCTTTGGCAAGTGTACAAGAACAACAGAAGCTGATGGCACTTAAATCAGTTGGCTAAGTGTAGTGTTCAAATCGGCATACTGTTGCTAATTATCTTTCCTTTTTTTTTTTTTCTTAAAAAAAAGTTACCCTCTTCTCCGCTTCTTCCAAATGTGTAATGGGATAATTCCAGCTTGGCGTCTTGTATTTTTGTGGTAATGAGCATACAAGAGCGTGGGATTCTTTTCTGTTGAAAGGAAAATGAGATTTACAGGTTCAGAATAAATGCTGGAAATTGGGGGAGGGGGGAGATGAAACTTTTTTCCCCCTCTTTATATGTGTATTATCAATATTACTGGAATGACAAATCCCATGGAGTTGTCTGTGAAGCCCAGAATAAGCTCCACTGAAATGAACATGTGAAAACAGCAACTTGAAGATACTTTAGAAATTGTTTTTTTTTTTTGTTTGTTTTTTTTCTAATAGTAAGAATGCCACTCTGGATATAACCTGACTTCTCTTTTTCAGACAACTTTCCAGTTTGGGCTATTCCTTGCTAGAGTAGGGCTTTCTTCAGGTTTTGGTTAATCTTTTTGCTTGCATTGCTCATTTGAGTATTACTGATTTTTAAAAAAAAAATAAAAATAAATTATTCCATCTTTCCTAATACATTTCCTTCTTAAACCTTCCTTTTTTTAGCCAAATAAGAATTGCTGCATAAATTAAATGCAAAGGCCTGTCTTAAATTTTTGCTATGTTTTTCAAGTGATGGAGGAAATAATCCTCCTTTCATTTAAAATCCAAAGTTAACTGTTTTGGACCACTTCACGAGCTTAAAGTCCACAAAGCTTTTAGTTATTGCTGTTTGCTTTGAAAACACAAAATTAAATCAATTAAGGAGATTATTTTAAAGATTATGTACTTTTTTCAGGAGGACCCAAATGATATCAACCCCAAAAGGAAAGACGTGCGTGGCAATGATGGGGAGGACAAAGCACAAAGTGTGGAGACGCTACCTCCAGGTATTGCAGTAACATTTGTTATGAAAGATCCATAGCCATAAAACAATTATCCTGGAAAGCCATAAAACACAGCAGTTGTTCTGATTCTTTGTAGTTTGGAAGTGCCAGGATTATTTTAGCAATATGTACTTCTCTTTTCTTAAAGCTTCAGCTTCCTTATATCTTACCTGCTTCACTGCTCCTTTGGGTTTAAAACCATAGAGAATGTGACTCTTTGCTATTATGCGCCATAAAATCCTCTGGTACAAAAGTAGTCGATTTCTCAATGGATGATACTGGCAGGCAACAGACAAGTCATTTTGGGACTGTGCTTCTGACTGAAGATTTAGCCAAGGTTCATACTTAAGTTTTGTCTAGCTTTTGATGTGGCAGATTTTCCTGAGTGTGCGGATGGTCTATCTTATTTTTTCATACTTGCTCAGTATTTGTCACATGCTGCCAAATAATGGAGCAACATGATTTTTGTTTTATTTAAGTGAAATGGTCTTATGTGTTGAGCATGAGCTAGAAAAGCTAAGTGTTAAGGAATCTTCACTTTATGTGACTGCTTCCATAAAGTTCTTTTGCTATTTAACTGTTTCACACCAATGAGATTTAATATATAGCTAGAGTTGACAAACTAGGGAATAAAAAAAAATAGTAAAATGGATTTGAATATTTTACACTGTATCGAAAATGTTTACCACACAAGGAGGACAACTTCTGATCAGATAGCACAACACGTTTTATTCTTCTTCTGTTAATCTGAATGTTTGGCTTAGACAAATTTGTCTAAGCCAAACATTTGAAATACTATGACGTCTTGAAGAAAGAACTAACCAAGGTAAATTTTCCTTTAAACAGCTGGAAACTTCCATTCCCAATAATGTGAGATATGATTTTTGTTTTACAGTCTTAGACTCCTGGTACAGTATAAGCTGTTTGACATTCATGGCTTTTTTCCTGTAGTCTTTGGCCTACCTCGTTTCAGCTGCTTTCTGGGGAGAGGAAACAAGACTCTGGTTATGTATGTATGTTTTTTTGGCAAAACCTTTACTTTGTGTATGAATTGGGAAATAAATGCTAAAAAAGTTGAAGAGCCTGGCTTACTTAACTTGGTTTCTGGCAGATCTTTTCAAGTACTTTTTTTTGTTAGCAGAACTTGCTGCAAATATTGTTACTGGGATTATAGGTCAGCCAACTTTGTACCTTCCAGCTACTATTCTTATTTCCACTTTTTGAATGTTTATATATTCTGTGCCAAACACTGTACGCTTCCTCTAAGACCTTCCTTTCCCAGTGTCCCTAAGTAGCCATTTGAGTATTAAGAAAGTGGGAAGTGTAACAGGTTGAAAGGGAGAGATCAGAAGCTGGAAGAGTTGAAGCTAGAAGTAAAAGCAGGTGAGGGCTTTTTTCTTTTTTTCATTTCATCTGTTGATTAGTAATCTCTTATGGCTTGATTTAGCAGGCAGGAGAATTGTTACTGCAAAGTAATATGAGAGTCTTAAATCAAATGTCAAAGGCTACACAGAATTACGCACTCTTCAATTACTATTTTGATTATTTCAATTCATGTAGGCAAACTTTTGAATCCTTATGGCAATGAAGCTTGAAATTTTTATTTCTCCAGTTTCTTTGTGCTGTTTTAAAGCTAAGTGATCAAATTTTAGGAGGGCTTTAGTTCAAAACTTTCTTGCTTTTCCACGGAGGTTGAGACCTGTAGTTTAGGTTTCAGCATTATAGAGCGTAGTATCTTTCAGAACTTCTCAGAATTAGGAATTGTTTGTTATCTTTATTTTTAAAATGGCTTTATATAAAGATTTAAACTGTTGGTGTTTTTTTTACCTTCTGAGAATCACAGTGTATGCATCCTTTGTCCTTTGGTGACTTTTTTTATGTCCTGCAAAAGTCTATTGCTTATTTTGTGAAAATAGTGGTGTTAGGTCTTGTAGTTAGAAAGAATGACCAATGAATTGTCTGCATGGATAACTAAAGCAAAAATGTATAACCAGTTCTCTGAAATCATGGTTTCATCAGTTACTCAAACAGCTCTTTTTGTTAGTTAGTGAAGAACTGGAATCTCTTAATGACTGTAAGTCAAAATAGTCATATTTATATGTATCCTATTGCTTTTGAGCTGTATTGAGTCTGTAAGAGGGAGTGCAGGATATTTAGGGGATTTTGTATCCATCTATTCCTATTCTTTCTTGCCTGCTGCTTGGTTTTGTGCAGATTTATCTGCTAGGCTTTTTTTTTTTTCCCCTCTTCTATCTCAGTTTGAGCTGCTCGTACTGTTATCTGAATTTTCCCTAATAGGTCTGATTCATATTGCACACAGTTGACAGGGCCTTCTGCTGGAGCTGCTGGAGCCAGAGCCAGGCTTTGCCTCCTTTCTGGCTCCAGAAGCCAGATTCACTTGTTCTTATATTCTGTGGGCTGTCACTGCTTTTCAGTAAATTTAGTCCTATGAAGCAGTGTCCTTCCTTTCTTCTCAAATTTACTCCATGCTTTCTGGATTAGCGTTGCATTTGCTGGTTTTAAAGTATTGGAAAATGGTAAATAATACGTTTACAATTATTTATATCAAGCTCTACTTGGATGGAAACTGTAAGGGAATAAAGTGTACCAAACTAGCACTATTTTTTAAATACAGCTACTTATTACAGGGCAAAGAAAACCAAAATGTGCCTCCTATTTAAAATCGAGTGAGTTGCGCTATTTTTGTTGATTGCCTTTTCCAAGACTTCAGAGTTGTGAAATACCTGGGACAAAGAGGAGCAGCATCACTGGATTTCACCTTTTTCTTGTTTCTGTTCAGCTTCTCAGGCACAGAACAGGCTGTAAAATAAGCACTTCTTGTCAAAAGTTTAGCAGTGCAGCATACCCTGGTTCTGCTTCAGTGATTTTTTTTAATATATTTTTTTAAATTTTATATTTTGGCTCTATTTGACTCTGGTAGCAAACTCTACAGTTCATTTACTGTTGAGTTTAAAAGATTAATTTATTGTAGTGTAGGCCTTTGTACAGGTAGACACACATTTGCTTGAATTTAAAGTTATAAACATGCTTAAGTTAAGTTTGTAATAATATAGCTGCATTTTCTGATACTCATTCCACCTGGCAAGGTCATTGAATCTCAGAAAACTAGAGAGCCAGCTAACTCTCCAGAAGAAATTAAATCAAACATGCTCATATTTGTGTACCCCAGGGAAGTGTATAACAGAAACAGCATGTATTATCAGAAAAGGTTTGTTAAACAACTTCTGACTTCAAAATTTAGTTGATAAATTGTCAGAAAGGCAAGCCTTTCATCAAAAGTAAGGCTGGACAGTATACTTAGCTTTGGATCAGCCCTTCATTTTCGTAGAATCGTAGAATGGTTTGGGTTGGAAGGGACCTTAAAGATCATCTAGTTCCAACCCCCTGCCATGGGCAGGGACATCTCCCATTAGACCAGGCTGCTCAAAGCCCCATCCAGCCTGGCCCTGAACACTTCCAGGGATGGGGCAGCCACAGCTTCCCTGGGCAACCTGTTACAGTGCCTCACCACCCTCACAATTTCTTCCTATTATCTAATCTGAATTTCCCCTCTTTCAGTTTAAAACCATTACCCTCATCATCTTGCTACACTCCCTGATGAAGAGTCCCTCCCAATCTTTCCTATAGGCCCCCTTTAGGTACTGAAAGGCTGCTCTAAGGTCTCCCTGGAGCCTTCTCTTCTCCAGGCTGAACAATCCCAACTCTCTCAGCCTGTCCTCATAGGAGAGGTGCTCCACCCCTCTGATCATCTTCGTGGCCCTCTGCTGGACCCATTCCAACAGGTCCATGTCCTTCCAGTAGTTAACTTGAGCCATTAGCACTTGTAAGCATGTGGGCAGCCCACATGACATGTTGTAGTTCATGAAGAGCACAACCTGTTTAAGAAGAATACTTGCAATGGCATCACCTTTATCACTGATGTGGTGCCCTTGTGACCTCTTGTGTATTAGCTGTTCTTTGCACAGGATGGAAGGCAACTGGAGGAGTGGATGGGGCTGGCAGACCCGAAGTCAGGCATCGCATTAAAATCCATTGGAAGCTGAAGTGTTTGAAAGTTCAAAGTCCTATATAAATGCATTTTTAAGTGTACATTGCATTTTCTAAAATGCACTAAAATCTTTATTTTTAGACCAGAAAAGCAGTGACATGACATGTTCTGTATTTCAGAAAATATTCAACATATGTTCCAGATTGAAGTTATATTATAAATTAGAAGCAAGGGTGGTAATATAGTTTAGTTACCAAGGAGTTTGCAAAAGCATTGGGAAATGCTAAGGGAGAGAGTTATACAGGGATATGATCTTGTGATCTCTGCTGTTTCTTCCAGTTTCATGAATCGGCTGCTCTTGCACTTTGTGTAGTTTTGTTGCAAGTGAGGTTTAGTGTAATATTTGTAAACAGTTCCGTATTGGGTTATTTATAGTGTGGTAGCTGGCTGAGGTGTAAACTTGTTTTCAAAGTTCCTGGAAATATTCTGAAGAAAGAACTTGAAAGGCTAAGGAAAAACTCTTGGCAGTCTGTGGGCTACCAAAACAGCTGGAAAGTTTCTTTGTAGTGTTCTTTCAGTAACTGGAATTTGAAAACTTGTATTTTTCCCTCCAGTCATTTTCCTATAGTTTCCCCTCTGGGCTGCTTCACTGAGTGTCTGTTAAATGTTCTGCAGTCTGTTTTTATTTAACTCTCTAGTGCTGGCTTCTGTGTGTGTGTGTGCATGTTTTTGCATCTGAATAACCATCCTAAAGAAGTTAAAATAGTAGCTTAGTATTAACTGGCTAGGCTAGCTCTTAAACCAGTAATCCAAAAGTATGGGCACTTTTCTTTTACTCTGTGACTTTATTTGGATGTTGGAAGTTTCTTAAAAACAAACCTACCAACCTGAAGCCACCTCCCCCTGACTTTGATATTTTTGCCTTACAACCTCCACTACCATCTGATAACCAAGCCACGCCTTGGGTCAAAGTTGCTTTTGGAGATGAGCTCCTTAAATGATCCTAAGATTATAGAGAATTTTTAATCAAGTTGGTAGTATTTGTCTGGTTAAACAACAGACCCTTATTTTGTTTAATGCTGGAAAGTATTCTTTCAATACCAAAATCTCCTAGTAGGAGTTAACGCACCATAGTTGGGGCATGGCTTATGGATAGAAAGCTGTAAATGAGGTCTGCCTTAGTTTCCATGCTGTGCAGGTTGAGAGACAGAGGAAAGGCAAATCTTGAAACATCTGAGCAACCTCTGACTCTTGTTAATTGTTGCTGGAGTAGTATTCCCTCTATGTGTATCAGCTTAGTTTAGGATATGCCTGAGCTTATATTTGTCTAAAAGTTGAGCTTGAATGGACTGACATCTCTGCAATCTGCTACTTACTGAATTTAATAGAAAGTACCTCAAAAACTTGTTAATTATGAAAACAATATTAACTCCTCTCATCTGTAATAAACAGTGACCCCCAAAGACAGCCTTTGCTTTCCATCTTTTTTTTTTTATGCCAACAGTATGCTGTGTTCACCACACAACATACTTCTTGTTTTAACATGGATGTATATGAGAACATCTGTATTGCATTAGAACTTGAGCTCTGATTTTGAGTTAAAGATGGTATAAATTTACTGTAGCTAGCATAGGTTTGGCTGTCAATAGGCAAAAAAGGTAAATGTTCAACCAGAGGTAAGAACTGGTAGTTTTAAGATATTTGGTAAATATCATACTGTTGTTTGACACCTGAAGATGGTGAAAGTCCTGAAATTTCATTCCTGATGGCTGGATGCTAATGCGTCTTTCTGTGTTAGCGCCACAACCAGTCACATAATAACACAGTCCTTGTTAAGGAGAGATTAATCTGTGAATCAGTTCTGATTGTGAAGGAGGTTGCAGTTATGTCATGTTGGAGTGCGATCTAGTACTCTGCCTATGTGAAGTGCTTGTTTTTGAGAATAATGATGCCTTGTCCTTCTAAAAGGCCTTGTCCTCAAATGGTTTGTTTATGACTGTTTTTACTTATCTAATGAGACAGTAAATTATAATGTCTTTGAAGTCTGGACTAAATCTTAAAAAATAAATGTTACTTGGATAACTTTATGGATAGATCATCTGCCATATTAATGTCTGTTGATACATGCAGGGTTTTTTTTTTAAATGGAAATTGTGGTAGTTGGGGTTTAAAAAAAACAACCCAAAACCAACAAACAACAACACACAAAAAAAACCTCACCACAAACAACAAACAAAAAAAACCAAAATGGACAAGCTGAAGCATGGTCTGGTGATTACTTGGTTCGCAGGGTATTCTAGAGTAATTTAATAAGCAAAAATGACTGTTGATGTTACACTGTTAACAGTGCTGTTGAGGATTAATTACTTTGTTGCAAAATTTAAAAAAACAAGCTAGTTCATTGGTTACGTTTGGATTGCTGAATGCTGTTCTTCAAATTGCAAGGATTAAATTAGATATTTTCCTGGTTTTTTTGTATTGTAGGAAAAGTTCGGTGGCAAGACTTTGATCAAGATGCTTATGTTGGCGCTACCATGGTGCGATCTGGTCAGGATCCGTATGCCCGCAATAAGTTCAATCAGGTAGAAAGTGACAAACTACGAATGGACCGAAGCATTCCTGACACTAGGCATGATCAGTAAGTGCCAAACTGAGCCATGTTTGACTTTGGGTTAACCTTTTTATATTTATGGCTTTTGAGCATCAGGTGTTTTTTCTAAAGCAGGAGCTCTCCAGCTTTCAAAATGACAGAACACTAAACTGTGGTGTGAACCTTGAACAGTGGGTTAAACAGCAATGAATCTTATTCAAGTTCTTCTGTTCCCATGACTTCCATCAGTATGTATTCTATATCCAAACTGCTACTGCATTTCAGTCTCTTTTTGTTCCTGTTTATCTGATGGCTTTTCTTGGTTTCTACATTTGTAAGTCTCTTTCACTGTGAGGATGATCAGACAGTGGAGCAGGTTGCCTAGAGAGGGTGTGAAGTCCCCAGCCTTGGGGATATTCAAAGTCCAATGCGCACCTGCTGTGGCTAGCCCTTCTTTGAGCAGGGAGTTTGGACTAAAAGATTTCCAGGTGCCCCTTCCAATCGCAGTTGCTCTGTGATTCTGTTCTTCTAAGTATATGACGATTGCTAACTCAGACCTAAAGGAAAACATTTATGCACACCCTAGTGAACACAGGACAGAATTACGCTTGAGATGCTTAACGAATGTTGCTGTGTCAGGCTGCTTGTGCAGATTCAGGAAATAGTACACTTCAGAGTAAGGAGAAGCATTATTTTCTTGTGGGTGGAGATGACTTTTGTTTAGAAAGGGATTTCAGTGACTTGCACTAATCTTGTTTAAGCAGAATTGATTAATATTAAAACAGCAGTTGCTCATTGGGACTTCCATAACTTAAAAACAACAAAAGCAGGTTGAACTTGATTTTAAAAACTAGTCTCCAAGCATAAAATTAGCCAACTGTGTATAGTTAATTTGCCTAACTAATTCTGCAGTTAGGATGAACATACATTCACAGCTTTGTAGGGAGAAGAAGCTGGAGGAGACACCAGAGGGACAGAGAAAAGGAAGGTGCCTGTTTTTTCTCCAAAAAGCTCTTTAATCAGGAATGGCACGGTGAAGGAGATTTGTATAAAAACTCAGACACTTACTATGTCATTTTTGAATACTTTGTATAATAGCATGGGTTTAGGTTCCTTTAAGCAGCTGACTTGTAGATAGAGTAAAGCAAGTTTTGAATAATTTGCTGTTAATTGAACCGACAAGTAGGAAGAATCTGGTATTTCACTTGTTGCCAGGAAAGCAGTGAGAAGCACAATGCCTGTGGTATACTGAGGAGTTTAAAATGACTTTTGAATTTTCTTCATCACACATACTTTTTTTCACAAGAAATGCCGGAAGGGCCAGAAGGAGGATCCAGGGAACTACAGGCCTGTTAGTCTGACCACAGTTCTGGGGACATTATGGGGCAGATCATCTTGAGTGCCATCACATGGCACAGGACAAACAGGTGATCAGGCCCAGTCAGCCTGGGTTTGTGAGAGACAAGTCCTGTTTGATTAACCTGATCCCCTTCCGTGACAAGGTGACCTGCTTAGTGGATGACGGAAGGGCTGTGTTGTCTACCTAGACTTTAGTAAAGTTTGTGACAATGTTTCCCACGGCATTCTCCTGGAGGAACTGGCTGCTTGTGCCTTCGATGGGTGTACTTTTCGCTGGGTGAAAAACTGGCTGGATGGCCAGGCCCAGAGAGTGGTGGTGAATGGAGTTAAATCCAGTTAATGGCTGGGCACAAGGGGTGCTCCCCAAGGCTCAATATTGGGGCCATTTCTCTTTAATATCTTTATCAATGTTTTGTACAAGAGGATCAAGTGCTTTCTCAGTAAGTTTGCAGAAGACACTAAGTTGGGCAGGAATGTTGATTGGCTTCAGGGTAGGAAGACTCTACAGAGGGATCTGCACAGGCTGGTTCAATGGGCTGAGGCCAATGGTATGAGGTTAATCAAGGCCAAGTGCCAGGTCCTGCACTTGGGTCACAACAACCCCATGCAACACTACAGGCTTGGGGAAGAGTGGCTGGAAAGCTGCCTGGAGGAAAAACACTTGGGGGTGTTGGTCGACAGCCAGCTGAATATGGGCCAGCAGTGTGCCCAGGTGGCCAAGAAGGTCAACATCATCCTGGCTTGTATCAGGAATAGTGTGGCCAGCAAGACTAGGGCAGTGATCATCCCCCTGTACTCAGCACTGGTGAGGCCCCACCTCAAATACTGTGTTCAGTTTTGGGCCCCTCACCACAAGACAGACATTGAGGTGCTGGAGCATGTCCAAAGAAGGGCAACAAAGCTGGTGAAGGGTCTAGAGCACAAGTCTTAGGAGGAGCGGCTGAGGGAACTGGGGTTGTTTAGCCTGGAAAAGGAGGCTGAGGGGAGACCTTATCACTCTCTACAACTACCTGAAAGGAGGTTGTAGCGAGGTGGAGGTTGGTCTCTTCTCCCAAGTAACAAGCAAGAGGACAAGAGGAGAAATGACCTCAAGTTATGCTAGGGGAGGTTTAGACTGGACATTGTGAAAAATTTCTTCACCAAAAGAGTTGACAAGCACTGGAACAGGCTGCCCAGGGAAGTGGTTGAGGCTCTGTCCCTGGAGGTATTTAAAAGATGGGTAGGTGTGCTGATGGATACGGTTTGGTGGTGGACTTGACAGTGCTAAGTTAGCAGTTGGACTTGATGATCTCAAAGGCATTTTCCTACCAAAACAATTATTCTATTCTATTAAATACTTGTTTCTGCTTAAGCAACATTTTACTAATTGTATTGATGTGTCTAAGAGGTTGTGTGACTGTAAAATAACTGCATAATAATACTCTTTAATTACTGAAATTGTCTAGGCTATTTAGAAACAGTTTATCAGGATTCTACGTTAGCTATGTAAATGTGTGTGTAATTATGCATCTCTTTCAATGCTACTTTGTTTAGTCTTTTCTGCTCTGGACAAACTTTTACTAGCATCAACCTAAGACCAAAGTTTACTACTTGCTTTTTCAGAAAGCCTGCCAGCAGCAATAGAAAACACTTTGGTTTGCCTGTTTGAGCTTCTTGCCTTTATTTTAAGCAAAAGGGAGAAGTGAGAAACAGGCAGGTACGACATAAGAAAGGAAGTAGAGAGAGGAGGTCTGAGCAGGAATGCAGATTCCCATTCCAGCTGATGTTCACAACTGCCACTTCCAACAGCTGTGAGAAACCTGTGGGTTGCCCTCTTGCAGTGTGTTTACAAGGAGTAACGGAGAGCTATCCGTGTCATAGTAGATTTTGGAGATTGAGAAAGAGAGTGTTACAGTTGCAGTAGGAAACTTCCAGATCTGTCCTGTCAAGGTAAAATAGTCTCCCAAGTGGGATGAAATGTAAAATGCTCCGTGTTTTTTTTGTGGACCAATGTCCACCATGCTTACTTTGGACCAGCGGTTTCTCATCACATCTCTTACCTGATGTGTTGGCTTGATTCTTGAGAATTGCTGCTAAATGTTTTAGCTGGGCTAAACTGTTTTTTCTTTCACATTTGGCAACTAATCGAAGCTTCTGACCTCACACAAGTTTTACTCTTAAGTAGAGAACAGACAAACTTTCCTGTCTCTCTGATAACCAGGTATCTGTTGAGGTGAATGTACTTTTTGCACTAGTTAAAGTGGATATTTCTGTCAAAAAATGGTTTCAATAAACCATGGACATTTCAGAAAATTTGTTAATGATGTGAGCTAGTCCAGTGGCTCAAATTTTTGGGGGAAAAGAATGTACTTTCCATGTTTTAACTGGTTTTAAATACCTATGCTGAGCATTGAAGCTCTAAATTGAAGTTTTCAGTTCAAATTCTATTTAATCGAAATGACTCTTCTCTTTCTGCATTAAAAATTAAGTGCTGTAAGTTGAGGAAAGAAAGTCTAATTTCTGTGCCAAAAGTGATGACATCGTTTCTTTGGTTTGATTTTTAACTGTGGCGCTATTGACACAGCAGAATGGGAGGAGGACCACTACTAAGCCAGTTAAAGCAGGGATTTTTGAAGAGCAGAATCATTGGTTGAAATATTCCTCCAGTTCTATTTCAAAGCCTAAAGATCTTAATTTCTCCCTCAGAAATACATAGGAGTGCTCTTCTCTTAAGTTTTCTTAAAATTGAGAGGCTTCATTGCCTTGAGTAATTCTACCCTAAGATGTGCTCTGCCTCAAGTGCTCTCTTCTGCAAAGAGATCAGTATAAGTTTAATGTGACTTTTAAAATTATTCTAATGCAAATGCTTCATGTGATAACTGCATGTACAGTAGGCTTGTCCTCTGTGGGCAATTTGAAAGTTAGCGGAAAAAATACTATCTTTTTTGGCACTGTAGGCTTTGGTGTATAGTAGCTGTATGTCTTGCAGCTGTCTAGATGAATTGCCAGAAGCTTGCAATAGGGGAGGTCTTAATTCTTTGCTTTCCAGGAATGCATACACGTTTGTGATTTATGGCTTCAATGCTGGGTGCTAGTGACGAAGCCATCTTGTACATCCACCATTTGAGAAACAGAGCTAGATAAGGACTTCCTAATCTGATACAGCAATTGTAGGGTTGGCATGGGCTTTGTTTTTCTTCAGAGTGAATGAGGTCAGCATGGCACAATAATGTTTTGTTTCACAGCAAGCACTAAGTGTTGATGTTATGGGTGTGTTATATCGAAAAAGCTGCAGGTCCTTGGGATTTTGTAGGGTGGGCAAGGGAAAGCAGCACGTTGCTGTTTGCTCTCTGATTCCAAGAAGATAAAGGTGGTGTGATTTACGATACACGTTGCAAATGTTTACTCAAGTGTAGAGAGGCCTTTTCTATAGACAGAGGCCTAATTTTAGAAGTTTAGGTAGCAATGTAACTTACCTCTCTTCTTCTAGCTCGATTAATGCTGCACGGAGTACAGAATTACTTGCTGAATTTGCTACAGGTGTATGCTAGCTGGGTTTATCCCCTCTGAAGACAATCAGGCCTGTTCAGACTCTACCCCTAATATTAAATAAATGATATGTGAAGAAATCATCACTCCTGTATGTTACTGCGTAACGGTGATCAGTATTGTGACCTGTCAGACTGTAATGCTTTTTCAGCATAAACTCGATATACAGTGTTTTCTAGTACTGTTAGTTTCTAATACAATGAGAGTAGTGTCTTCTTTAGGTTTATTGTCATGGATTCGAACAGCTTAGCTTTATGTAGTCCTGAAGGAATTCCTTTGGGATTTGTTTTTTATTCAGGCTACTAAAGGTGATGAAAAATGAGTTGACATGGATGGAATTTTTCATTATCTTCATGGTTTGGTAGGATGTGGTTCTGTGTTTAGCTGGCTCAATATCATCACAGCTAGCTTTATTTTTCAAATCCTGAATGTTACAATCCTTATGACTTCTCATTAGAATAGAAAGCTATTTTTTCTATGAGCAAGACCAGGATGCTACGGGAGCTTTAAAAATAAAGGGAGAAGTGGACTTGTGCCATGCTAAAGAGGAGACATATGGTAGCCTGTTAGCCTGTGCATTTTCATTGAAAATATGCTCATTTGCTTAGATTTATTGAATGCTTTTAATGTAAAATAAGCACTCTGGTTCCTTATTCAGTTGCATAAAAGGTGTTTACGACATACTGCAGTGATGATAATCCAGTGACTTTTCTGAACTTGCCTATATTTTACACTGACTTCTTAGGCTGTTGTGTACTAAGACAGCTACCAAAAGTGGCAGGAGTTGATTATAATCTCACCTTCAAAGAAGATATTTCATTCTTCCTAGGTAGATATAGTATGTATATGAATATAACAGATAACTGCTTCATGATGAAGGCTGTCTGCTAAGCATGGGATGTAAATACTATGTTTAAATGACAGGGTATTATGTCTTTCAGATGTCAACGGAAACAATGGCGGATAGATTTGCCAGCCACTAGCGTGGTGATCACCTTTCATAATGAGGCAAGATCTGCTTTGCTTCGAACTGTTGTCAGGTATACCTAAGAAAGACTTTAATTATTTTTATTTTATTTTCCCCCTAAAGGCCATTCATTTGTGTCAGATAATACCTTATGATAAGCAAGGGAGGCAACAATCCATTATGTTTTTCTGAACCGTTTGCAGAGGGAAAGCTGAGCCTTAATTTCCTTCATGCCTCCGGTTCTTACATTCTGAAATAGCAGCATTAAACAAATAAAATCCCTCCTGTTAACTGCAAATGCATGAAAATGTGGAACCGATTACCAGAAGATGTTTGGAAGTTGGCTGTGTAACTTGTTTGAAGAAAAACTCGGGGAAGATGGATTCTCACGGGATGTTTGACCTAAAGCATCTGCAGGACTTCCATGTTACAAGTTGTCTAATCCACTCACTTCTGGAGGCTGGAATTCTGAGGGGAATGATTCTATGTGTGCCTCTCTTCACGATTCTTTTCTGTAAGAATAAGCCAACATTGAAGATAGCATCCTTGGCTAGGTTCTACTGTGGTTTAATGAAGTAACTGCTTTTATGACATTATTGTAGAAAATTAAGACTGCTTGGTTTTGAATACTCTTATTTTTAATCTGTTTCAGTGTCCTTAAAAAAAGCCCATCACATCTTATTAAGGAAATCATACTGGTAGATGACTACAGTAATGATTGTAAGTACTTTTACGGGATTTTGACTTTGTTTATTCTGGTAAGACTTTCTGTAAATGCTAGTAGGTGACTTGGTTAAGAAAGGTTAACGTGAATAGGAGTTTGCAGAGACTGATCTAAAACTAGTTATCAATTCTTTCATATCTGTCATTGTGGAAATGTGAAGAGTTCTAATAAATACTTCAAGTGTATTTTATTGCTTCCTGCTAGCTGAAGGAGTGGAGTATGTAATTGAAAATAGCCTTAACATACTAAACCCATGGTGCTTGCGCCAAGTGTTTTTGTAGCACTGCTTTAAATGAATGCTGGTCTCCATCAGTCTCTTGGAAAAATTCTTACTGAATCTAAATTAAGTTAAGGTTTTATAACTACTAGGGTATCATAATACAAACTTCAACAATTGAAATGGACCTCTGAGTAATATTTCTTAAAGGAAGTTAGTGTCTACACTTGCATTGTTAGCTTATAGCTAGCTTAGGGTAGGTTTAAGCCTTAATGCTGTTAAAAAGAGAACTTTCTTATGTGCAAAAACATCAGTTTGTTTATTTTTTTTAATCCTATAAAAGTGGTTTTTTCCTTATGCAATGTAGAAACTGGCTAAAGTAAGCAAAGAGAATACAATCAAATAAAAATTTAAAGAGTTTAAAATTAAATTATGTTTAAATAACATAATGAGGGTAGTAATTTCTTAGCCTGGTGACTTTCCTTAATTTCTGGTGAGACAAGCAGGTGGGTTTTTTTTTTAAGCATGTATTTTATATGTAACTATTTATGACCATAAATATTTTCCACTACAAAGCTTTTGTTTTTCTTTGAAGACAGCCTCCCTTATGGTATACAGTGTTGGATATTAAACTGGTTCTCATAACTTGTTTTTTTTTTCTTAATTTTTTTTTTTTTTTTTTTAAAGCTGAGGATGGTGCTCTCTTGGGAAAAATTGAAAAAGTGCGGGTTCTTCGAAATGATCGCCGAGAAGGTAGGCTTTATCTGGGGGAAGGAAGATACAAATTCCTCTGTGCTGCCTTCTCTGTTAATCTTCATCAAGTCTTTTTAAAGGAACATTCTGCTATATATTCCATATTGGAGGGGCAATTTTCGCTTTATAAATCAACTTACTAATGTAAGGAATAACAACAAATGCATTTGTGCACATCAAAACAGTAATCCAGATTAATTCCATACTGTTGTGTGTGCAGTTGCCCGTTGTTGGCTTTTCCTGACTGGAGAAATTGCTTTTCACCCTTCCCCTCTCCTTTTTCTTACTGTACTGAATCCTCAGTTAACCTGCTTCTGTTGTAAGTAAAGTCTCACTGTAAACTGTATGAATGTTTGAAACGATCCAGTTTAAAAATAGCTCTCCTTTTTTGCTGGTTCCATTACTAGAGATCATTTTAAGGATCCAGTTGATGGACAGCCCGGCACACAGTTTGTTTGGCAGACTTGAGAGTGTTTGGGTAGCCAGGAAGGCTGGGACCATATATGCCAGTTTTGCTGAAGCCAGTCTGCCATGTAACAAACTTGCCTTATGTTTTTTTGTTTTCCCTTTTGTTGCTTTGTAAATTATTGTCCCATGTCACTGAGCCCTTCAGTTAGCAGCTTCCTGGCTACGGAGCTTAAAGTATTAGATACAGGCAACTGTTATTCTACAGCTGTTTGAAATAATAACTGAGAGTTGACAGTTGAAATAGCTGACTGAGTTAGCAGATATGTGCTTGTTTATTTTTATAGGTGCTGTATCTCCTAGGCTGCCAGCCTGGCCTAGGGAGCAGCTAGAATCATTAGATTGTCAGAAATTGGAAATGACATGCACAAAACCTGTGTTGTCCTGTAATTAGTAATTGCAAACTGATGGGCTCTTAGTGTTTAAATATTTTGTTTGGGATGGGATATACTTGTGAAAAAAGGCTTGTTAGGAAAGCAGGCCTCTTAGGACATGCATGGCTGCAGGGTTCTGAGTAAGTTGATATCATTCCCCTGATCAGTACAGCACTTAAAGATGGAGATAATAGTACTGGAAAAGTGGGATGAAGTAACAATTTTTTTATTTTTATTTTTTAGTAATTTTTGGTAATTGTAAATATTACCTTTATAATGTATACACAGATGAACTGAATTTTCATTCATACTTAAAAATATGCATCAGTGTATCTGAAAATGAAATTTTCAAGGTAAGTTTTAAGACAAAAACCAAACGCCAAAAACTCACCAAACCACAAAACAAGAGAGTCACAAGAATCATAGGAGAAAGACAGTTGAAAGAGGTGGGGGGAAGGCTCTCAGAGATGAATTAATGAAGCATGGTTATTTCTGGAAGGAGACGATAGAAGAATGGCCAGACTGTGATGAGAACTGGGAGACGTGGGGTAGGGGGGGCAGCAAAAAGGTGGGGGGGCTGAGTTAATGATGGTGCTTTCTGCAGTTCTGTTGTAGAACTGTAGGAAAGGTGTTTGGGTTTAGGACTCACCTCGAATAATGTTTATAAGTATAAATACTGTTTATTGTAATGCAGACCCGACTGTACTTGTGTATCACTCTTTTCAAAAAGGTACTTTAATTTTTCTACTTAAATCAGATTGAAACCTGTAGGCTAAGGTGCAGCAGGTTGGAAGCTTGCAGGCTGTTTGTTGTGAAGTCATTTCACTGAATTGTTAACTAGATTCTCATTTTGACACTGGAACTTGTGTGTCTGTCCTGTCTGAGTTAAAGTAATTTAATTCATGATTAACTTGGAATGCAATAGTTTCTCACTACTGTAGATTGTTTTCCTCAATAAATACTTTATACATTTTATCTTTACGTCTCAGGCTTGATGCGCTCCCGTGTCAGAGGGGCAGATGCAGCACAAGCAAAAGTACTGACCTTCCTGGATAGCCACTGTGAATGCAATGAACACTGGTTGGAACCACTTTTGGAAAGAGTAGCTGAGGTTAGTAGTGTTCTTCTAAAGTAATTTCCTAAAGGAGCGGCTTTTAAATTTTAAAGCCATCTGGTTTATACTACATTAATTTTATGCATTTTTCTAAGGAAGCTTTTTCTCTGAAGTGAGATGATGGAGATGATCAGAGAGTTTCGTGATTAAAACCCACTTTTTGTTCATTTAATCTGTGAACACAGGAACATAAAATGTGAATATTTATTATTATCTTTACGTGCAATTCAAATATAGGCTTCTTTGGTTCTTTAGGGACCTCCTCTGTAAGCGTTGAAGATCTTTAGAGCAAAGTATATTTCTTCTCAACCAATATTATCTCAAAGTAATTCAGTTTACCTGAGTATTTATGTCTCATTAAGATTCAGTGTGATAATAGGAGAGAGGCTGAGCTGTGAAACTAAAATTTTCATGGAAATTGGCAGGGACTGTGGGCTCTCAGCTTCTGTGAAAATGACGCTTAATCTGTGTCCCAGAAAAGCAATTGAGAGTATTGAGAGTGAAAGTATACTGTTTTCTCCAAGGGTTGGTTATACTTCCTCTGGAGGATCTAGCTGAAGTGGTAAGTGAATCAAGTGTGATCCTAAGAAGCACTGGGGAAGACTCAAGACAACAGGGTTTTTCTTCTTTCTTTATTGCATTCTCTCTCTGGTAAACTCCTCTTCCTGGAAGGGCTTTCTTTCAAAATGCTCTGGTCAAAGTGGTTTTGCTAAATTACTCTGTCTTGTTAATGCCCAGTTCTTTGCTTATCCTCCCTACACTTCCCTTTGCATTTCCCCCAAAAAGGAGGGGAGGGGTATAAGGAAGTTAAATCCTTATACTCAGTAGGTTCTCCATTGGCATATCAACTGATGACTGATTTTCCTTATTCTGTTTGGTTCTATGATGCTTTACTGTGCATTCCAGAAATACTGTAAGTCACCTAAGACACATCAGCAGTTAAAATCCTATTTTGGAGTAGAAATAACTTTAATCAGCTCAAACCTGGAGACTATTAAAATACCTAGAGCCTACAAAGCCCTTCAGCATGAGTAACATAGCACTTCTATTTTTGTGGCCCTGTAAAGTGTTGCAGTCTCAGAAGGGTTGGGGAAATTTCTCTATAATTATTAACTAGGCAAATAAACTTGAAGGCATTAAATACATCTGAGAAAGAAGTGGAGAATGCTTGAAGCTAATTCATAAATGGATTCTAGGATGTGGGAACTGTTTTCAAGCCTTTTTGTGTAAAAGGTTTGAAGCATCTACCCGTTTGAGAAATCAGAAGAGAAATGGTAGTTCTGGTCAACAAAACCCTGCTTTTAGTAAGACAACTGTGTTGCTTGTCAGGGCACACTCATTTAGCTTTCCGAAACTGATATGGGATATGAAAAAGCATTAACTTTTCATAATAACAGAATGTAAAGCCTTTTATTAAATTGCTGACAACTTTGTGAAGATCCAGCATTACACATGGTATACTTGGTGGGAGAAACTGGTGCATGTTTTGCGTTGTGTAGCAGCTACTTTTTAGCAGCACATGAATTATTAGATCTTTCAAAACTTGCTCCTCATAATTGTCACTGTGATACATGCTAATCTTATGTGCTATTGAATAGTTTTCATCTGTATGAATACAGTTTTCCATTGCTAAAACTTGATGTACTGTTAAATAATTGATGTGGAATTCCAGTTTACCTTCATCTGGGGAGATTCCCAACCAACAGGTATGGGGTTTGATAAGGTAGCTTCTAAGCTTTCTGCTTGTTCAAATAACTAAGGCAGTGACAATGTTTATGTATAGTATATGATAGTTCTTTGTTATTTTAAATGGATTGGTTTTGCTCACAGTGCAGACGGTATGTTACTTGATCTTAATTGGCAGCATTTTCTTCATAGAATCATAGAATCGTCTAGATTGGAACGGACCTTTAAGGTCATAGAGTCCAACCATTAACCTAGCAGTGCCAAAACCACCACTAAACCATGTCCCTAAGCCCACCTCTTAAATACCTCCAGGGATGGTGATTCAACCACTTCCCTGGGCAGCCAGTTCCAATGCTTGATAACCCTTTTGAAGAAATTTTTCCTAATATCCAATCTAAACCTCCCCTGGTGCAACTTGAGGCCATTTCTTCTTGTCCTATTGCCTGTTACTTGGGAGAAGAGACCTACCTCCACCTCACTACAACCTCCTTTCAGGTAGTTGTAGAGAGCGATAAGGTCTCCCCTCAGCCTCCTCTTCTCCAGGCTAAACAATCTGGATAGTGTCAGTGACAAGAAGCTGAACAGATACGAACTCATTTCTGCTCTGACCTCAAAGGTAACTTTTTCAGGTTAGGGCTACTAGACACTAAGAGAGTATTTTCTGATGAGCTGCTGCATCTGTGCTATATGTAGTGGAAAGCGTGGGGAGTTTTTTATCTTTTCCTTCCAGAATTGCCCACTTGGCATTTGATTCTGTCAGAGTTTTCGGGGATTAGTTGTGTGTGTTACAATATAAAAAACTTACAGCATCCAAGAACAGTCTGAATAGAATCAGTTCTACAATACTCTATGTGCTGTAACCACTTGAGAAAGCTGTGTCTTTGACCTCTTGCTTGTGTTAGGAGCCCCTGAGGCATCACGCGCTCCTCTTCAATTGAAGGATGAACCATCCCACAGTTTTCTTCAAGATGATTTCCTGGTTATGTATCTTTGTCTATTGATCATACTTGCTTAACATTCCTAGAGGGGTCTGACACTGCTAAGGATTTTTCTTCAGCAATTTGAGTAAAGGCTTAAAGCAGAAGCAACATACATACAAGGTGAATATTGTAGAGTTCAGAACATACAGATAACTGTGTAACCTGGAGCTGATATATCTTCTCCCTCTTTGCTCCCTCCTGGAGAATGATTTTCTGCCTGATTCCCTAAGGCTATATTTTAGGACTTCTAGATTTTTTGTGTGTGTGCATTGGTTAAGGAAGATTAAATGAGGAGCCATTGGAGTTTAACCCTTTGATTGTCCCAAAATTTCAACATAGTGATAAGTACACACAGTCTTGAAAACATTGGTAACAACTAGCTATTTCATGAGCATTTGTCTACTTGGCTTTTTCCACTTGCAATTTCTAATCACTTTGATGTTCTATTCTTATAATGCATCAGTTATATGAGAAAAATAAAAATTGGAAGATTCTGGTGCGGAACTGAACTGATCTGTTTTCATAGCATAGCTGCAAATCCTATATCACTTTTAGGAAGGTATTTTTAAACAAAGATGATCTTAAAAGGAAGAAAGACCTAAAATTAAGAATTGAGATGTGGATTGCTTTTTCATATCTGTCTCGGATTTTGTGACCTTGAATGTGTCAACCTTTAAGTGGCACAATGCTGAAAGGGAAATATTTATATTTTCCTCTTGAGACTGTTGTGAAGCTTAATCTTTGAAGTGTCTTGAGATTTTTAGAGGGGGGAGGAAGCAATGTATTCAGAATCTTGAGGATAATTTCTGATGGTTTATGAGAATAATATATAACAGTCAAAGTCTCTAGAGTATACATAACCTCCTTATGAAGTATTAAAATGAAATATTCTGCTACAGATTTCCAGGCACTACAAACTTGCAGTATTCACAGGCTATTTCTTTCCGTTATCCTCACCAAGAAGCACATGATTTTCCAATTGTATGTTCCATTATAAATTATGGCATCATCCCCTCAGAACGAAACAGGAGATTACAAAGAGAGTTCCTTTTTGCTTGTGTTTTTGTTCCTAAAATGCACATAAGACTTCTACTTTAATATCACACTATGGATAAATAAGTATCTGGCTTTAGGATAATTTAAAGGGAACATCTGCTTTTTAGTATTTTAAGTGAATGAACGCCCTGTACTTTGGAGCCCACAAGCTCTTTTTGGCAGTTTCTGTGTTAACAACTTTGTAGTGCCCGGCAAAGCATCACCTTAAGAATGTGCAAGTCTTGTCTATTTTGCTGCTGAGCAAATCTGTTATTTCAAATCATGGAAGGAACAGTATGTTTCCAAGCTAACAAAGTGGTGGTTGTACATCAAACTGAATGCTCACAACCTGGCTCTTTGTCTGTTGGAGAAACAACTGTAAGTTGTTTAAATAATACGTTAGGTGTAGCAAGTGGTGTTACTGTGGTGTCGCACTGACATTGTTAGAACTAATCAGACCAGCAGTAAAAGCCTGAGGAATTCCCAAAGGTATAGAGACAGCATGATACCCGCTTACTCAGCACAGTGGACAGAAGTTGGAGCCTAACTGAAGCTCCAGCTAATGTGATACCTGATAGCTTGGGCAACTTTTACCACCACATTCGACTGTGTGAAGTACAACCACCTGAGAAAATGCACACTTTTGTCAGAAAAGGTTTTTAGAGATGGGCATAGATGTATAAGATGTCTCAGTTTCAGCTAAGGAAAGAAGGAGGAAAAAAAGGAAGGGTAGTTTCATTTTTGTATTTCATGCTGATGGATATATAGTGAATAACTGGATATCTTCTAATTCATCAGTCTTCAAATAAAGGAGTTTTTTAATTCTGTCACTGTACATAGAATGCCTACAATAAGCTCATGGGTGCATCTGAAGTGCTTTAGTGGTGTAGGGGAGGGCACGCACACACAGTATTTTGCAGTTAAGGTGCAGTAAGTCATAATTGGCTCTCAAGTACAACACAGCAAAACTGTATGCTTGCCATTAAAAGCACAGACTTGGGGCTACAGCTAACAAAACCATGAGCTAAAGATGTGATCGATGAGGGAATAGGACAGGTTGGTCTCTTTGTCTGTGTTTCCAGTTTGCTTTAGACCAAGCTAATTAATACTTAGTAGCAGACCTGATTAGATTTTATGTTGTATCCCTCATAAATGCAGATATTTGGCCCAGGTGATATAGCTGCAGTGATACTTAAAAGGAATATAGAAATCAGTAATGAGTCTTCAGCTTTTGGCTTAGTCTTCAGTTTGGATTCTCTTGAATTCGTCTTTTGGCTGATAAGAAGTTAGCGGCTTTTTGCTGACTCAGGCAGAATGACCTACTAAATGCCAACTGTGGAATTAGGGCTTATTAAAATCAGCACAAGTTGAATAGTTAAGATTCAATAAATGACAATGGGCGTTTGATGTCGTTATTGGACCAAGCAAAGCATTTGACTAAGAGTGGCTTATAAATCTCACGTTATGAGCTCAAGCTATTCTTGTACTAGTTTGGTTCCAATCTGTTCTGTATAATACTGATTAGCAAGAGGGATGCTTTGCTTTGCTGAGCCACTACTTAGAATATAAGTATTGTTGTTTGAAGACATACTTATGAAGTAAATTCTTAAAATAGACATGTTAAGGTTGGTATGGGTTTTTTAACTATGAGACCTGTTTCTCTCTAACAGTTACCAAAATATCTCCTGTTTATTCAAAACATTTTTTTACATTCACACGTTTGGTGTTATACTGTTCTGAAGTTATCTGTGCTCTCTGAATGATGTTGAATTGTGGAGCTCAAACTTTTATTTTGAGCTCAATCAAAATGTTCCATCAAACTACCATAGAAGTTATGCTCCAGTGTGTAATTGTAACTTTTTTTTCCCCTCTTAATAATTGATGGAGACAAACTGGCTTAACCATGATACTGCATTTCTAATATTAGATGAGTCTTTTTTTAGAGTACTGATGTCTTGTGATCCTACTGGATGATGCATGTGGAGTTGTTGGAAAGATTTTTATTTTTTCTTAAACTGCTTTGCCAAAAACATCAGCTGAGGTAATTAAAATTGCTCAGAGTAGTATACGAGACCATGGTTCAACAGAGGAATGTAGTATCTGTACCACTGGAATCTTGGCTGCTGGAGATTAATAGCATTCATTAGTTTAGAGGGGAGGGGGTTAGATTGTCTTTCCTATCTAAGTATCCGATTGTGAAGTGTGATTCTTCTAGTGCAAAATGGGTTAGCATTAACCTAAGACTTTTCTGATTGCAGAAAGGCCTAAGTGTTCCTTAAAGGTTGAAATAATAAGACCGTAGTACGCTGCGTGGCTAGAGATTTCCTGTGGAAAATATGAATTGGCTGGATGCTTCTTTTCTTTGAGCTAGTTTTAAAACTAAGAATGGAAGTGCTGTTTGCTTCACTGCCTTTAGAACTTTAAGTTTGCTGCCTTCTTCAAGAGCAAGTCAGAAGAGGGGGATTACTTGAATATAAGTAGCCTAGAATAGAAAGAGGATTCCCAGCCATATCGTGTGGCTTCTGCTTTCTGAAGCAGAGCTGAGTAATGCTATTCCCAGCGCTGGCTTTTCAGACCCATAAGGTGAAGGGATAGCTGGGGGAGACGTGCTAATGAAATCCTGCTGCACTGTTCAACATCTCATCTTGCCTGAACCTTTATATATTGATTTCATTATTTCAATATTACTTTCTAATATTTATTTTAGGACAAGACCAGAGTTGTGTCTCCTATTATTGATGTAATTAATATGGACAACTTCCAGTACGTGGGGGCGTCAGCTGATTTAAAAGGCGGTATGTACCTGTACTGGAATACAAATTTTTTTTTAAAAAAGCATCAGGAATCAAAACTCATGATCACTGCAGTTGTGGAATGGGCACTTAATGTACTCTTCTTCCCTTTCATATATTTAGTTTAAGTTCTATAGTTCAGTTGGTTTTAGGCTTGGATTTTAATTGGCCTTATTGTCTTCTGCTTTAAAACACTTCATCTTTATTATACTAATTCTTGTAAGTTTATGCTGCCTTTTTATAATGTGCAGTACTGAATCCAGTCTTTGTAGGATTGTGTAAATGTGTCAGAAGAAGCTTATGGCCAGAGCTTATGATTCTCTTTTTAGATAAGATAGGCTTTAATTGCTCTCTAGCTTAGAAGCCCATCAGCAATGCAGTGCCTATGAGTTTTTTTTGAGATGCTGGTTTGCTTAAAAAAATTAAACTCTTCTAAATAAGCAGAACGTTTTGGAATGTGTTTTAAAATTAAATGTTTTTGTTGGCCATGATCTGTAATTGTGAAGAGAGTAACATGTGACTTTGAAAATTTGCAGTATTTATACCTTTACAGTTACAAAAATTCCTGTTAAATTGAATTTAGAAGTACTACGGTTTCACTATGTCTAGCTAGTGTAAACTGTTGACAGAAAATAATAAAAAGACTTGTGAAGCTCTCTCTCAAAAAAAA
This sequence comes from Chroicocephalus ridibundus, assembly GCF_963924245.1. Lineage (NCBI taxonomy): Eukaryota > Metazoa > Chordata > Aves > Charadriiformes > Laridae > Chroicocephalus > Chroicocephalus ridibundus. The sequence goes on from NC_086286.1 coordinate 49,095,677, forward strand.
AAAAAAAATCCTTCCCTGGTTTTTGTCACTGTAAGCAAGAATCTAGCATTTAAAACAGCTGTTCTGTGCACACACACCCTTTCTTTTTTTCCTGAAATAATTGTTCCACAAACCTGGAAACTGAACTGTCTGCTCAAAGGTATAAGGTGAACCACAATGTAGAAATTACGCATTGCAGTTGCCACAGTGTTTCAGCTTGTTCTGAATGAGTGAGGAAGGAAAAACAAATTTTGAGCCTGTTCTATCAGTTACTAGTCCCTAACTGGCCACCAAGTGTTGTTCCAGTAAAATAAAATAAAAGTGATATTGGCAAAATGTCACATATGCTTCAATTTTCAGTCAGTGATCTGAAGGTGAGAGCTTCTAATCCTTTTAATTAATGTTCTGAAATAACACCTACAGTGCTTATATTCACAGTATGCTAATGGATAGTTCTGTGCTATTATCTGTGTGCCAGCTTTATTAAAACCTTAAGGCTTTTACCCAATCTATTCACTATGCCTTGAGTATGGAAATCTCTATACCATTATGCGGCTTTTATTGTTTGCAGTAGGAGGAGGAATTCTTTCATTGAAACCTTCGATTGGTTCCTGCGGGGTTCATGCTCTTTAATTCTTCCCAAGTGAAGTGGGAGAAGATTGAGAGATCATTTCACTTGTTGCTTTTCACTTTTCATCTTTGGAACGGTTTCACAATTTACTTATTTATCTTTTTAACTTTTGTTTTCATTTTGTCCCCTTGCACACAATAGAAATAGACTATTTTTTTGAATTTTGTTTTTCTTTTTTTTAAAGTACCTGGAGCCTCCATACTTCTGGACTAAGTAGTGAGAGGCTGCCTTTTTTTAATGTTAACAATAGAAATGTTGCGCATACCACTGTTTAAAGCTATTTGGGGGTCTGTTGAAACATGAATAATATATTTCTTTTCAGTTCCCAGAGGACAGATTACCATGTTAGAGGCACTACAGCATTTGGCATCACGGGACTCTTGCTGGAGCCAAATCTAAACATGGAGACCAAACTATGCTTTCAACCTTAGATACAGTATCTGTGTGGCTGAAGCTGGGAGAGTTGAGACAGCTGGGACAGCAGTTGTGCCTGGCCTGTTTTGAAAGGACTTAATCACCCAAGACGAGCAACCTGGCAAATGCTACAAACATTTTAAAACAGCCAGTGCTGAAATACTTCCCAAGTCTGGCCAATACTAAATCCATGCACTTCATGTTAAAAATACTTTTTTTTTTTTGAGGGTGGATTTGCAAAAATGTTTATGCTGCCCTGAGAAACACTTTAATCACTGGAATAAACTATAGTTAACTGAGATCTAATAATCTAGACTATGCCTATGATGCAGTTTACACTGGATAGAATTTCATATTGGATATGCACTTGTGTTTAAAAATACTCCTTTTACAGAGTTACTGATATTATCTCATTGAGTGCAGATTTTTCCCAGAGTCAGTGAAAATGGAGGCAGAAAACCAGTTTTTATGGGTAGATAATTTATACACTTGTTCAGACTTTGTAACAGAGTGCTGTGTTCCAAAAGAGACCCCTTGTGTTCACTGGAGTATACGTAACAGTATCTCTACCGCTTCTGCCAGAGAAGAGTAGGTATTTTCAAGGTCTCCCAGATGCAAGTGATTTTGCTGCATATGTATGATGAAATGTGACTTTTTAACTGCATGGAAATATTGGAACTCATTTTACTCTTCATGCTGGAGGCTTTGCAGTACTATCGATTGTAGCCATTTTACTGTTTTGCTACTTGAGTTTTGGAGTAGTTAGACAGTCTTTCATTTTTACAGTGCAACACTTCATGAAATACTCAAACATGGAGAGAGAGAGTTGGCATGCATGCTGTAAAGCCTGTTCGGGATAATTTCTGTATTGTGTGTGATAAGTATCTTGTGACTTAAAATGAAAACTGTTTAGTTTTTAACTCCCTGCATCAATCGTTACTGTGCACATTTATGGATGCAGACAGACAGTTTGTAGAACTGTAATTGTTGTCTGTTTACCTTAGCTTTTTCCTCACTTCCCCACAAAGTAATTGCTTTATCTTCATGCTGGAGAAAGAAAACTATTGACATCTGTGCACCAGAAATCTGGAAATCATTCGTTATATGACTTCATAGAATCTAAATGTGTTTTGCAGCAGGCAGTCTGTATAAGGCTGGTTTGCTAGGTGTACTGGGAGAGGGCTATGGACCTTCTGTAGTTTTTTAATAGATGTTCATGCTTATGGGCATAACCCAGCTCAGAAACTGTTATGAAAGTGTTTTCTGTAGGAAGTTTGTCTTATACCAGCTGCGTTATCATTGCCTAAAGGAGTTAATTCAAATGGTTGTCAGGTAGAAAGCTGCTGTAGGTGATCCGTTGGTCTTGTCTATTCTAGTGATCTTTATGTTCTTCTGTGCTAAACTCACAAAAGGACCAGGCCAGCTGTTGCTGTGTGTGTACACACATATACGTGCATACATAAGGGAAGTAAGATTTTGGTGCTCTAGCGTTTGCCTCAGGTTCAAAAAGTGATGTACTTAAAGTACGCAGTGGGGAGGCAGGAAGTTAAATGAACGTTAATGAGATAAGTGGGAGCTACATAACCTGTTGTGACCTTCACGGTACAGAGTTTCTGCTGATAGAGGAGTAGCAAGAGTACTGCATAAAGCCTGTGTAAACACAAATATGTGATCATTTGATAGGAGTTGAACAGTAAAGACTGTTAGGAGCATTTGAAATGGCTGGAAGATCTTCATATGGTGTTCTACTTGATTTAAGGATATGAGACACTGGATTCATATATAAGGCATTTTTTTCACGTGTTGACTGGGTTTCTTACTTCGTGTAATAGATGGCAACAAGAGAAATCAAAGTTATTTTGAACTTGAGATTACTTTTTGTTTTATTTTCCTGTCAACTTCTTTATCTTTCATCTGGACTCCTACTTGTTTGTTTTTTACCGAGAAGCTTTTAAAAGTTTAAATTTTTCCTTTAAGTAACAGATCCTATTTTTTTCAGTCAACATTATGTTATTACAAGTTGAATGATGACCATAATATTTTTAACGTCCTACTCTTTTTTTTTTTTTTTTTTTTTCCTTGAAGGCTTTGATTGGAACCTGGTGTTCAAGTGGGATTACATGACACCAGAGCAAAGAAGAGCACGGCAGGGAAATCCAGTTGCTCCCATAAAGTATGTCCAAACCACCATTTCTCCCTCTAAAAGACTGTAGTTTGCAACTGACCAAAGTTAAAAATCATCTTCTCTGAGTCTGAAAGGGGATCTTTACTATAGCTTTCATTAATATTGAAATTTCATTCGTATTTGTGTGGCATTATGGGACTTTCAGAAATAAATTGTATTTGAAAAAAATACTTTAAAGCACACTAGTAGATTATTTCCCCTAAACAGAGTGGCATCCGCTTTTTGTTAAAAGTTGGCATGTTTTGAGGGCTAAAGATACGGCATCAGTTTGAATGCTTTATTGCTGGCACAAATTGCCACCCTTTACATAAGGAACTTGTGAGCCAAATGGAGATTGGGAACTGCCTCTGATGGTGGTCATAGCACTCTATATGCTATAGAAATGTGTGCAGACAACATTTGAAGTGGTAGATGCGAAATTCATTGCATTTGAAAGCATTGCAAATTTTTTCAAGGAGATGTTAATCTTGAGGTGCAAATAATAGCTACCTCCCAGTTCATGGTTCTTTAAGTGTTTAATTTATTTTTTCTTGTTTGTTTAGGACACCCATGATAGCTGGTGGGTTATTTGTGATGGACAAATCTTATTTTGAACAACTAGGGAAGTATGACATGATGATGGATGTTTGGGGTGGAGAAAACTTAGGTATGTATATTATTTACCTTCGGATCAGTCTTGAAAGCAAGCAAGTTTTCATCATTGCCTTTACTGTCACGGATTCATGTCTCCTTGATTTTGTGCCAAAAGGGTTAAAACCAGAGTTAAAACTTCACATATATCATTGGCAAAATACAAAAAGTTTGTTTCAATTAAAGGATTAAAACAAGGTAGGAATTATATGCTAAATATGAGAGAATAAAAGTATTTGTTCATTACACCGTGTTTTTTTTTTTTTTTAATGGAAGTTGGCTGATAAAATAAAAAAATTACAGGATTTTTCAAAATCCTTTCAAAAGGATTTTCAAAAACACTATCTTGTTTGCAAGTCATCTCCTTATCTAAGGTTATTGATTAAAATACAATAATGTTTAAATGCTGGCAATCTAAGGCATGTTTTAAGAAGTCATTGAAATTTAATCGTTGAAAGTAGAACACAGGAGTTCGAGTTTAATGTTCTTACAGCTTAAGAAATCATTTAAAACTCTGACTGAAGAATAATCTGTTTCTTAACTTTAATAATACTATACTGCCTGACATCTAAACTTAGTGACTTTTTTAATTTTAAATGCCTACTTTAGCCCTATAAGATAATTACGGTTGAGAAGGCATTTTTGCTGTAATTCCTTATTTTCAGATGTTTAAGTGAGTGGGATTTAGGGAAGAGGGAGCAGGGGCTGAGAGAACTTGTGCTTTAGCCATCTCTTCTTTGACCTGGTGGTTAGATCTGACTTTAGTACTGTTTTGTTTGGGTTTTTTTTTTGTGCTTTGCATTACTGTATTGTGCAATTTTTTTCTCCAGTTAAGACTGGTATACTTGTACTAAAACAAAAAAGATTTGAGAGGACCAGAACTGTCTAACTTCTCAAGACTTCCAGTCTGTCATTAATTTAGTTTTTTTAGGGTAGGGATGGTTCAAAGTAGTGTGTTTTCAGGACCAGTTCTAAGGATAGAAACTTCTCTACTGCACGTGCTAGCTGCAAAATCCTAAAATATCTTGAACTTGTAAAAACCCATGAGTATTTTGAGTTACTGATATATTCATATGCATTGAGTGTATGCTTGGCCTACAAGGAAACGTCTGCTGTATAGAGCACACAAAGCATGGAGACGTGGTAACCAGATGTTTAACACTCCTGTAAGGATTTTAAAGGCTGGAAGGAGGCATCCTTACAGTCCAGTCTCTGACCTTTCTATGCAATACTCAAAGAAAGCTCTTATGTATTTTCAACAATAGCTTTCTGTGTTTCTGTTTTCTCACTATTATGGCTGTATATTGCTAAATTGTATTCATATGCATATCATAATTTTTCATTTTTTAAATGTACTGGAAAGTTATTGGATAGACTTACTACAGCAATACTCGCATTCACTTTGAAAACCTCCTTTGCCACTAGAGCACTTAAATATTTGATTAGCTGCAAGCATGTACGTGAGCGACAAAGCTTTTTTTCCTGAAAATTTAGCAGCTGCTTTCATAATTGAGAACTGGATAGCAGGAAGGGGCACAAGCAACAGCTCCTTACTCAAGATGAGAAGACTGTTTATGTTGCTGCTGCTGCATTCTGTTCCCCCTTCTCCGTGGAAAGGAGGAGATGGAGACTTTGGGGTGCCTTTTCTCTGCTCCCTGAAAAGGCAAAGTCAGTCAGTACAGCAAACAGCTAATGATTTGTTCATAGCTGCCAGACTAACTGAAGATGAGTAAAAAATCATGTGACGAATGATTTTATTGGCAATAAATGACACATGCACCAGATACTGGAAATCTGTGATGTGCATTTTAAAATTCAACATGTGTACTCACACGCTTCTTTGCTCTCAAGCGTATCTCTGGATCAGCAGCTTGATATTTCATGCAAATAACCTGCTAGATGGACTTGCAAAATAATTCTATACATTATATTTATGCTTTATAAAACTCAGTATTTTTCCTTCAAGCACGTACAGAGCAGCTGTTGTATGAGATTTTGTTCACATGTTAGTATAGTCCCAACTTCACAAATTTCAAGATGGGCCTGCAGTATTTTCCCTAAATTAGCTAAGAGACAGCTCTTACCGTTACCATGAAGACCCAGTGCATTTTCAGTTTGTTGCTAAATGTGACTGATGACACGTGCTTGCTGTACAAAACATGGATCAGGGTTTGTTCAGTCTTGTCTTGAAATCCTAAACTCTAATTCTCAGAATCTTTACAATGCTTTTTAATAAGCAGAGAAGGATTGGAGTACACTGGAAAGCTGGAGGGACCATTAGAAAGTTTGGGTCTAGTTTGAAAACCTGGACCTTTCTTAATTTTGCTAAAATCAGGGAGTGAGAGAGACATTCCCTATCTTTTATGTTGATGACACACTACAATAAAAAGAGCAAATCTGTTATTGAGAGGTGTAACGTAACCTCATGCAACTGAAGAATGTTTGATGTGCTGTTTATGCCTTTTTAATGAAAAACTGTCCATTGACATTGATACAATAGTAACATTTCTTCTCCCACTATTTGAGTATGTTGAGAATTTGTGGGGTGTTTAAGTCTCAGTTGCTGTACATTCCTTTTTCTTTAAAAAAATCCACATAGGCTTTAGAAGCCATGTTGGTGCAAATAAGAACTAGTTTGCTTCTCCCTATTTACTAGTCCCTTGCTCTTTTTTCTATAGAGCTGTTTTTCATCATTTTCACATTTTTTGAGAATCTTCAGAATCTAAGGTGTTGGAAAGTATACGTGTAAGTTTACATTTCTGGGAATTTATGGAGGAGAATTAATCAAATTAATGTACACGGTAGAGGAAGCTATGAATAATGAAAAAAGTTGACACAAGGTATTTCAAAATTACTTATTAAACAACAATAATTTTTCAATACCCACATACATTTAATAGATGACAGTGACTTTTTGGATTAAATGTTCAAATGAATCATTTTAAAATGAAAGAGCTTTAGGCATACTGCATTGACCTTCATTTTTAACCAGAATCTCACTTTACATCATTTCAGAGGCATTTGTTTCCTAATACTTAAATAAGTCTAATAGTAGATTTCAAGCATTTAGTCTGCACTTACTTGTCTAACGCAAAAGCCTTTATCTTTGATAGATCTCCCTGTCTTCTGTCACTAGCTTGTCCTCACATTGGGCTAATAACTATATGAACTTTCTAGCAAAACTCCATAAATAATGCTTCAGAGTGGTACAAGAAAACTATTACTCCTCTGCTTTCACAATTTTAGAAGTATGGGATGAAATTTGAGCTAGATATGGGAAAGCCTGAAATCTTCTATCTGTGTGTAATTTATTCTGGTAGAAACATAGAAGTGCTTTTGTTACTTGTTTAATAGAAGCAGTGACCAGTCATTTACTGCGATTCTCACTTTTTTCATTCTAAGTTCAAAATAAGAGGTGTAAGAATGAAGTCAGTGCCGTGAAAAATGTATGCAGAGAACGTCATGTTCAATGGCTTTAAAAATACTTTTGCCTATTTTCTCATATTAATTTAAGTGGAAGATCAAGACCAAAAATTACTGACAAGGACAATATTGTCACTAATATTTTTGGAGGATAATCTGTCTGGAGATTGGATTATGTTGACTGTCTAGGACTCATGAATATGCTTAATTGGCCCTGATGCAACAGAATTTATCACTGAAGTAAAACAAACAGGAAATTATCCTTGTAAAAGTAAAGGCTATTCAGAAGAAAGGCAGTTGACTTGCACTGTCAACAGCTGAAATCACAACACCTCTTTTTTTCTTTCTTTCTTTTTCTGTGGACAGACCATCAAGAAGACATGCTCTCTAATGTTTGGGGTTGTTTTTTGGTTTTGTTTTGTTTTTGTAAATTTAATTTTTGAAGTAATGCTGTTTTTAAGATTAATTTTGTGTATGTGAGGGGAAGACTTATGGGAGATGGAATGGCACTTAAAAGTCATAAAAGGTAGACACTGAATTTAAATTAGAGGCATTTATTACTATCATTTTTAATTTGTGGAAATATACTGAATGATTATGAAGAGGCTTGAAACTAAAGGTAGCACTCAATAACTGGCAGCACCTGCTGGACTAAAGGGGGAATCATCAAAATTGCATCCAGTAGCACTGTTTCACTCTTCTGACTGTGCTTATTTGGAGTGAATGAGGAAAAGCTCTCTCAGCACCAGGTGACTTCTGCTGCCAAAGGTCTAAGTTGAGAAAGGTGTATAAATATTTCTAGACCTTCTTGTCCTCACTAGGTGGGTAAGCTCACTAGTGTGGCTGAGAATTGTACTGTCCATAACCTTCAGCTTGCAGAAGTTGCATTTTTATTCAGTCTGTCTTCAAATAAAGATTGACTTGATATAACACCTTCCATGGCCAGTGTTTGGGACTGTTTGGTTATCTGCTATAATAAGTTAGCAGCTCATATCTATTGATTGTTTTATCATGCCTTGATTTTTTTTTTTTCCACTGTGTTGTTCCATCTTTAGCTAAAAAATTCTGCTATCAGCTAGAACATTAATTTGTCTGTTAAGGGTACCTACTGTTGCTTACCCTTTAGATAAAGCACAGGAATAGTACATATAGACCTAATGTACTCTGGCAAATTGCAATGTGGTTTATGAATTTGGGGAATGCTGGTAACCTCTGATAAGAGAAGACATACAGGTTTGCTTCCAAGTTATTATAATTATTTCTCTCAAGCTTGGAGAATAATAAATGCTGAAATATGCCTTTGTTTATCCTATAATTTCTCAGAAAACCATCTTATTGATCTTCTCAGCAATAATCACTGAAAGCCTTCTCTGTAAATAATATACTACAAAATTACAGTATTTTGTGATGTTGGTCTTTCATGTTTTTATTTCAGAGATCTCATTCAGAGTTTGGCAATGTGGTGGGAGCCTAGAAATCATCCCTTGCAGCAGAGTGGGTCATGTATTCCGCAAACAGCATCCTTACACGTTTCCCGGTGGGAGTGGTACCGTGTTTGCAAGGTAACTGTTAAGTCTTCAGCTAAATAGCAATATTTTGGATTTCTTCAGATGATCAGAAGGTGGCAGTAATTTCATTTTAAGGATCTCTTCTTTAGAAATATTTGCAATATTATCTAGCGTGGAAAAAAATTAAAAGGAAATTAATGACTTTGAAGCAACTATGCAGATTGAGAGAAGAACCTGAAAGTTGAAAAAGGGAAACTTCTAGTAGGCACAGCCTGAGAATCTAGAAAAAAAGGGAACGCTTAGCTTGGCATTCTATCGATTTTGAGAACTTTGCTTAATTGGTTTTAAAGGAGGCTTTCTTTTCAGAATTGTCTCATAAATCTTTGTTTTATAGAAAGGTTCATCATTCACTAAGAGCCAGAATACACTAAGTTATGAATATGCTTTGTTTGCTTTTTGTTAATACATGATCAGTATGTGATATGCAAATGATTATGTAGACTGATTCTGGCATTTGTGCCAGTCTGTTGGCAACTTCATCCTATATCATATTTGCCTTTCCTGTGATATGTTTAAAAATGCTTTTTCTGTAGACCTAAGAAACTGAGGTATCAAGGGTTTAGATTAATATGCCTATTAATTTTGCTGTTGATACAAAGTTCAGCAGTAGCTGAAATACTGAGCTCTTTCCTCATTTTCTCCTCTGTAGAAAGAGAACAGTAATTCTGATTCATGTTCATAGTGTTTTTTAAGTAATATGGATGAAGGTATTGTATAAGTGTATGGTGGAGGTTTTGACCAAGGCTATATCAGTTGTGGCTGAAGAATTACTGTAGGTTTTGGTTTAGAGAATTGGACTTGATTCTCAGGGGGCTGAAGAAGTACAAGTCTCAACTAAAGGTTCTGTGTGTTAAGAGCTGCAAATAAAGTTGTTTGTTCACCCTTGAAAGGATATGGAGCCCAAACTCTGTTTAACATGAAGCAACACACAGAGCACAGTTGTACTTAAATTCCTAAAAACGTTGTAAGCTGCCGATGCATTTGGACTTGTGTTTCACCTTAGATTGAGGAGCTTCCTTAGGGTATAATTCTTCTCTTCCACTCTGGTTATGCCACCAAGATGACTCTCATTTAATTGTTTGCTAAAATAAAGTCACTGTCCTGTTTCTTCCAGTAGTTATAGTAGGGATTTTTCTGGTCTTTTTCTTTGAGATCTGTATCTTATACTACAGTGAAATGAATAATAGTACTTATAGGAAAACAAAAGCTAGCAAAGAAATCTACATCTTAATACATCACATCTCTATTCCAGCCAAGATTCTGCTTTTCTTGGGGTTTTTTTTGTGGTGTTTTTTTTTTTGTTGTTTTTTTGTTTGTTTGTTTGGTTTTTTTAAATAGGTACTTAAACATAGCTCAACCAAAAAGAAGGAAAAAGGTGTGGCTGTATGCATGCAAGCATACAGCAGACATCAGAAATGCATCGTATTAGCAGGGACTGAAGATTCTGCATTCATACTGGGATTAAAGCTTTGGGATTTTGTGGTGAAATCAAATCATTATTGTGATTTGATCACTTAAACATCCTGACGATTACTATGACGGCCTTTTTAAAAGGCACATTGTGTTTTGCAGTCATTTGTATTCAAAATGACTTTGAAACGAGATCCCTCACGTACTTGAATGTTGAGAGCAGCTGAAGCCTGCAAACTGTGTCTTGGGTACTTACATCCCTTTCCAGCTCTACCTTTCTCTGCAAGTAGTTTATTACCTGTGTCCTTAGCTGTCCAGCTGTCTCAAATTCTGAAACGCCATTAAAATTCTTTGTTTCATTGGAATTATTCTTCAATTGACCTACAAAAGTTGCATATCACCTAAAAGCAGGGTTGACAGGTTGCTGTATATTTGGTTTCCTCATCGGTCAGCTTTCTTGGGTGTCAAACCCAATGTAACAGCAATGTAACAGAATGCCTTAAAATCAGTTTTAGCAATGAGAGAACGAGAAATGTAAGGTAATGGGATACCCATGTAATACAGGTATTATCAGATATGTGTAGGACGATGGTGCCAAGAAACTTGCTGCATGGAATCTGTGCTAGTCTTGCAGTCGGGACTTGTTAGCTTATACCATCATCTGTCCCTTGACTGTATGCAATTTGTTCTGGGGTGCTCTGGGTAAGCGTCCTATTTTTAGCTGACTAGTCAGTATGCACTGCCTTTTGGCAGCCAAAACAAATTGGTGGTTCTGGATGAGTGGCTGGGAGTCCTGTTTCATGAGAGGGGAGACCACATCCTGGCTCTGTGGTGTGGGCGGACACAGCTTGTGTCTGGCAGGATTTGTTAGACCATTATGCACTACCTTAATACACCACTTCAGACGAGCTCATAAACCTTGCAGACCTCAGTCTGCTCCGTGCGAAGCTGCCTCGGATTGCCCGGTGCTAGGTTTCATTAACTGTAGCTCAGCATTAAGTGCTGAGTGCGCCCTATGTTTTGTTCCTCGGTACCCTGCCTTCTTTGCGGTCTTACTAGTTTAGGCAGTTCTCTACATCTACACAGTTTCTGTACGCGTGTCACACTAAACCTGAACTGTTCGTCCCTGAGTATGGGGAAGCGTGATGCGGGCATGCATTCTGGCCCTGACAGTGCCTTTGGAGTCGTTAAACCCTGGCAAACTGAATAGTTCCTCTCCCATCACTAAAATCTGTTTGGTCTGTGGGCAGCCAAGCTGATTGCTGAGCAAGCCACAGGGGCAGGTGCTGAGTGGCTGACTCTCACTCACGCGAGCCTGAGAGACTGCAAGTGCAGATAAACTGAAATAGCTCTGTAATCTGTATTGAATGGGATGTTGCTTACAAAAAGCTTAAAGGAATCTTTGCAAGGAAAAATCAGTCCTCAAACAAAAAAAAAAAAACAAACAAACAATTGAGGTCTGTCCCGTGAGTTTTGTTTTGGTTTGGTTTTTTTTTTCCTTCCCCACGTCCTTCCTTCCTCAGCTCCTGACTAATTTTTATCTTTTGGATTGGAAAATCATATTAAAGAAGTTATTGGCTGACTGAGTTTACTCCAGTTGCTTTAGATTAACTTACTGCCAAATGTAAAATAAGTTCAGAGCATGGCAGTTGCAAGTGAAATAAGACTTAATTTTCTAAGCATAAAACTACAAACAATAAAAGTAAATGAGTTTTTCCATCCCCTGGCTTCCATGTAAAAGGCATTACCCTCTGGCAGTCCAAAAGGAGATTTAAAGACACCAGTTACATAAATACAGGAATTTTAGTTAGAGATGTGTTTGATTAGAACTAAAGAATTTGGGTTAGTGTTTTTCACATTTATTGCAATAATTGATCTTTTGAATTTTAAAACATTAAAAATATTTTCTAATTACTGGATTTCCTCTGTTACCTCAACTACAGCAGACTTGCTTGGCTCATAGCCTTAAGTGTCATGACAGCTTCTGTCTTTTGGGAACTTTGAGTGACCTGCTGGTAGGAATAGGACGAAGACTGAAAATAGATCTTACCTCTGTTAGCGTATCTGCTTTCAGAAAGGTAAAAGATGTTATTAGATATTGCCAATTGTTGAGATTTTTATGTTTCCAATTAACTCGCTTATCCAGGTGAACACTCACTGAATTTGGCTTCTGACAAGGTACTGTTATAAAAAGAAAAAACCAAACAACAACATAACAACTTAATGAAGTTTGCAGAAAGAACTCCAAGATGCGTATTAAATTCTGGATGAAAGCTTGAAGTAGTGATGTGTGTGGAAAAGACATAAATTTCATTATAAACGCATTGATTTCAGTTGTGTTACTCTCTAATGGTTTTCTATTACTTGGGTCTTTAATAGGGAATCTTTTGCCTGGCTTGAGGCAGCTGACTATGTAGTACTAGGAAGGATTAAAATCAACCCAAGGATAAATGATATGGTTTAATTGCAGCTAGACAAAATATAACCTGTGTGTTTCATATCATTGTCCCTAGAAATACACGCAGGGCAGCAGAAGTCTGGATGGATGAGTATAAAAACTTCTATTACGCCGCAGTGCCTTCAGCCAGGAATGTACCTTATGGCAAGTAAGTCACAAGTGCTTCTTTGTCCTATTCATTTATTCCTCATGAGACAGCACCTTCTGAGGTGAAAGCAGTGCTAGGTCTCATGTTATCTCTTTAAGAGATAGTTCTACTGTTCTTGAGTTTTCTGTGTATTCCTTAACGTATATGAAGACAACAGCCTGACTTTGAAAACTGCTCCTTTTTTTCCCCCTCCAGTATTCAAAGCCGAATGGAACTCAGAAAGAGACTGAGCTGCAAACCCTTCAAGTGGTATCTTGAAAATGTTTATCCTGAGTTACGGTGAGTCTTGGCTGAATCGGAGATAGTATGGAGTTCTCTTTTCTTTTTTTTTTTTTTTTTCTCCCTTCACCAGAAATCATCAGTTTCTCTTTCCCCTTCCTTGGATGTAAAAGATGTTTTTTAATTTATTCGTGAAATCAATGCCTCATGCAGGCTTACTTGCTTTTGTTTTTATTAGTTCCATTCATAAAGAGAAATTTTTCCCCTAGTAAGCTCCTTTTCCTTTTTCTACTTACCTGCTACTGCAGCTGTAGTCGTGCTATTTTAGAGAACACTGTCCAAAGGACCCAACTTGCCTGAGCCTGAAGTTAGTCTCCTACACAAGCTGTTTGCTCAGAGATGTTCTGTATCCTGTTGTCATCCCTTTAAAGCTTTCGCCTTCACCAAAGCACATGCCTAGTTGAGTGAGGAGACTGAATCTCAGTACAGTACAATTTAACGGGAGTCAGCAGACAAGAGGGCCTTCTACATTTGGCAGACAAGGGCAGATGCCTAAGACTCTAAGAAACTGAGTCTTCTGCTTTTTCTGTCTCTTGTTCTCTGTCACTGGATAATCGCTAACTTTTGAGGAAGGTGTGTGAGAAGACGGAAATGAGGGGTAACATCTCTTAACAGTTTCTGTAACATGAATGCATGCTGACTAACGAAAAATCCTTGGGGGAGAAACAGTTTTTGGAAGGATAAAAAGGTTTTTGTTCAATAATCCGTTAATAAGTATGTCTGTCAGATATGAGTCTGTAAACTAGTTTGTCTGCTGTCAACCTAATATTGGTAGTGTAATGGTAAGATACTCTGTGTGGCTTCTAAGAATACTTGTTTTTTTCCTGGGGGCATGTCATGTCAGTAGAGTCAGGTAACTGCTAGTGGCATTTAGGCTTGGAATGCAAAAGCACCAGCCATTACAGTCCTAGTGAAACATGTACAGAACGACACGTACTAGAGAGTCTCATAAACCAGGATGATGCTGAGGAAGTAAGTTATTCCTTATTTTTCTCTTAAAAGTGCCAGAGGATATTTATTTTTGTTTAATTTGTCAGAAAAAATACATCTTGCAAGCTCTTCTGGAAAATGTGCTACCATAAGCACTACTGAAGTGTAATGCTGTCTTACACTGTGTCATCTCTCATGTGCTCATTCTGCTGGGTTGAATTACTACACTCATAGTCTGAAGTTTTTAAAAAGAGCTAATATGCCTTACTCTTTGATGTGAGCTCATGGGTTCTACCCCACAAGTTCACTTTTCTAACACTTCAGTAAAAACAGTCTAGGAAAAAATGTAAAATGTCATATTTATGCCACAAGCTAGCTTGGCTGAAAGAGCAAGAGGGCTTGATGACCTTAACTGATAGCATTAAGCTTGAGTGACCTTAAAATGATGATGATAAGTCATCTTTAATTTGCTTTTTGTGCTGGATTTGTATGTTCATTCTCATTCTCTGGTACAAGTCTCTTTATATTCTGTCCTAAACTTGCAAGTTTACTCATGTTTGATCAGTTCATGAACAGATAATTGCCTTCCCTCTTCAGAAGATGATTGAAATTTCCAGATAGTAGTAATCACTCATGTTTAACCTGTCATCTTAAAAATACTCTGAGTAAAGACAAGGAGTTAAAAAAGACAAATATAAAGAAATTACATTAATCACATGTTTCTGGTTTTGTTTTAGGGTACCTGATCATCAAGATATAGCTTTTGGGGCTTTGCAGCAGGGTACCAATTGCCTTGACACTTTGGGCCACTTTGCAGATGGAGTTGTTGGAGTTTATGAATGTCATAATGCCGGAGGAAATCAGGTCTGTATGCCATTGATTTTATTATTTTTTTTTCCACAGTATGTGACCTTTAAGTTAAAAAACCAGAAGTGGAACTTTTTAACTCAAGCAGGTACTGTGTGCTGGTGATAGGAAGGTGAAGCCAAATCAGCAAATCAGTTATTATAACAGACTGGCTAAATAACTTCTCCCTCAAATATAACTTTGCAGTTTCAGGATTAGAATCTGAGCCTAGAGATACATCCAATGTGCATCAGATTATCCCCTTCCTTTGTCTCTATTAATATTTGCTTTTACACTAGAAGACAGTAACTTCCTTCCCAGGAGCTTTATACTTGTAAAGAAAGCTTTTTTTAAAGAATTGGTGTGTTTGATTTTTTTTTTTGAAGGGGATTTTTACTTAAAAAAAGATTTGGGTTGTATTAAGCATATTGCCTAAGGCCAGCAAAATAGAAGAATGCTTTACTGTGATGCCCTATTAGTCACTTCCAATTTGCGGTAGTGGGGTATAAAAAAAATCTGTCTTAAATCCCTGTTTGGCTCTTGTTGAAAACAGAGGTGCCTAAATGTCATAATCCTATTCGCTCACAGTAAAGGGAGTGTTTCAACAAATCCTTTCTAATCCTACTCTTAAAATAATTGAAATGCGTCAAATCTGTAAATGAGAGCATTAATTATTTCAAAGAATCTATTTATGCAGTTGTGACTTAGTTATCATGAAGTCTATGCATACGTGCTCACTGTTTTGTGAGCTGCTTTGTCGCTAAATTATTTTCAGAATCAACCTGACTATAAATCAAATGTAAGATTAAACCTTCAAGTACATCAGTTAAAATAGAATGCTGACCAATTACAAATTAACTGTTGAAAGAGTATCAGAATTTTGCTTGCTCTGATTTAAATTAGAAGGGGAAAACCCTAAAATCAGCCAAAGACTAGAATAAAGAAGTTATTTCCTGGAAGAGTTACCATGTTGGAAAAGAGAAGGCTCCGGGGAGACCTTATAGCGGTCTTCCAGTATCTGAAGGTGACCTACAGGAAAGCTGGGGAGGG